>NC_059378.1:965000-1307500 GCF_019703515.2 Myxocyprinus asiaticus | reverse complement strand
CAGAACACATACAGAACGTTACTTTTCAGGATTTACTTCAATATTTGAATGAGGCTTTCACTCCCAAAACATTGCAGTGTTTACATAGTTGCACTGATTACTATGTTCCCATAGCTCCAAAATTGACACAATAAAAAACACAATACTCCAATAGAACTTATTTATACAGTATACTGTAATGTTTATAAGAAAATGCTTCCATTTCTTTGCCTACAGCTATCAAATGCACATCCTTCTCACAAACAGATCATAAAACATTGTTCTCTGAGGCTTTATTGCAGCTTTTCTCTGTCTTTTCTTTAACTGAGAGTGGAGGATTTTATTTGACATGGTTAAACTGTCTCATTGTAGAATCGTTCTTTCTGTCTCCCACACACACAGACACACAAAAACACTAACGCTGCTGTAGTGTCACACGTCCTTATATCAGGCTATGCTTAACATACTGTATGTGCAAAAGAGACAGACATCTCATTCTCTCTCTTTTTATTCCTTTTTATCTGTTATTATCACTCTGCTGCCCAAAGCAGGGAGAGCTACAGAAAAATTCAAGCCGCAGGGGATCTTCTTTAGCTTAGACTGAGTGATATGTGCCCAGGCGGGCATGTGATCAAAAGGGTGGCCCCCTGTTCGCCTGTCACACGTGTTCAGACTTTCTTTGCGCCTTTTGAGCATATGTTATCAAACACTGTGTGTCATCAGAGCACCAACAGCATGCTGGTTCATCCCTCAATCTATTTTGTGTAGAACGGTGAAGAGCTGAACAATGGACAAATTATATTAAGCCCCTGCAGCTTTGCATGTCATATGAGTGTATGTGTGTTTGTGATGACATGTGTGATGTTTCTATGAAAGGGTTATCTTGAAGTTATCTTGAAGAACTTAGATATTCATCTGTCCACAGTTAGACAAACTGTCTCCTTATGGAGAAGACTTAATACTGTGGGTACTCTCTCTAGAAGTGGCCGTCCAGCCAAGATGACTCAAAGGCCACATGTGTGTGCATGTGTGTGGTTTTTTATGTGTGTGTATGTGTGTGTGTGCATATGTGTGTTTGTGTGTGCGTGTGTGTGTGCATGCATGTGTGTGCTTGTGTGTTTGTGTGTGCGTGTGTGCGCATGCATGTGTGTGCGTGTGTGTTTGTGTGGGTTTTTTGTGTGTGTGTGTGTGTGTGTGTGTGTACGCGTGTGTGCATGTGTGTGTTTTTTGTGTGTGTATGTTTGTGTGTGTGTGTGCGTGTGTGTGCATGTGTGTGTTTTTTGTGTGTGTGTGTGTGTGTGTGTGTGTATGTTTGTGTGTGTGTGCAAGTCTACGAGTGACAGCTAAAGACTTGAAGGAATCATTGGAACTGGTTAACATCTCTGTTCATGAGTCTACTATACAGAAAACATTAAACAGGCATGGTGTCCATGGCAGGACATCACGAAGGAAGCTGCTGCTTTCCAACAAAAACATTGCTGCGCCCTGAAGTTTGCCAAAGACCACCTTGACACTCCACAACGCTACTGGGAAAATATTTTGTGGACTGATGAAACTAAGGTTGAATTGTTTGGGAAGAACACACAGCACTGCGTATGGGGTAAAAAGGGCACCGCATACCAACATGAAAACATCATCCCAACGGTGAAGTACGGTGGAGGGAGCATCATGATTTGGGGCTGTTTTGCTGCTTCAGGCCTGGACGGCTTGCCATCATCGAGGGTAAAAAAAGAATTCCCAAGTTTTTCAAGATATCCCACAGGATATTGTCAGGGTGGCTGTGCACAAGCTGAAGCTCAGTAGAAGTTGGATGCTGCAGCAGGACAATGACCCTAAACATCAAAGTAAGCCCACCACAGAATGGCTTCAAAAAAAGAAAATCCACCTTTTGGAGTGTCCCAGTAAGAACCCAATGACCTCAAGAGAGCCGTTCACACCAGACATCCCAAGAATATGGCTGAGCTGAAGCAGTTCTGTAAGGAAGAATGATCCAGAAATCCTTCTGAATGTTGTGCAGGTCTAATACGCAGAAACACTTGGTTGAGGTTATTGCTGCCAAAGGAGGATCGACCAGTTATTAAATCCAGTTATTGAGAAATCTGCCGAAATGTATTTTGGCTTAAGTCTGAATTCTAGGTTAATGGATTTCTCTTATTAACTGATTTGGAGAAATTCAATTGCCTATTACTTTCTTCATTTTGTTAAATTTTAGACTTTCCATTGTTCTGTTTATGCTTTACTTCCACCCCTTTCCTTACCTTCCATCTGTGAACTTCTGCTCAGTCATGTCTAAATTATTCTATTTTGTTCTATTCTTAACTAGGTCCTGCTCTCCTCTGCTGCATGAAACTTTAGAAATGATGTTCAGAATTCAGATCAAATATGCAGTTAATAGGACAGACATAAATGTACAGCTCCATCTTTAGCAAAAGTGTTATTTATAATATTCTGGAATAATCAAACTAATTAAAAAATGACTGAAAAAAAAAAAAAAACATAAATCCCATAGTATATTCATGGTTCTTTGGACATGCTCATACCATGGTTTTATTTAGAGCAAGTACTGTGCCATGGCAATCCCATGGTTTATTGTACTACTAAAGCATTCTTTGATATACTTCTGAGTAATGTAAATTCCACGGTATTTTAATATGCTAATCATTAAGTACCATGGTATTACCACATGACACCATCACTGTACCATAGTATTGCCAACTCATGCTTCTTTGGACATTGTACTGCCATAGTATTCGTAAAAAGTTCCTTGGAGTTATACTGTATGTAAATACCATGGTACCTGAAAATGGTAATGTGTCAATATGGTAAGGTATCATACTATTACCACCTGATACTAGATGGTTATAGCCTACTTTTGTGTGTAGATTTGAATCCTAAAGGAATTAATACATATAAAATGATATTATGCTGTAGTTAGTACATGAGCAGTCATTGACACACAGTCGACTGGGTGTATTATGGTCTCAGGTGTAGATGTCTCAGATTTCTGGATTTTACATAAACTGAATTTATGAATTTCAATTGCTTAGCTTGGCTTTGGCTTCCGTGCACAATCCAAAGAATTATGATCCAGCAGTAGATGATCTTTGAACAAGTCTGACAGCAGATAAAGTTCACTGGTTAAACTCTCAAGGCCGAACTAGGTGGATATGAATTAGTCACTGTACCTGGAATTGTAAACACGGTACGGATGAGTCACTTCTCTAACATCTTTGTATCTTCTGCATTATCCTTCCTTTTCTGGAAGGTAACCTTCTCTCTGTCTCTCCTCATTTTACCCTCCTTCCCTCCTCCCCAATGAGTCCTCCAAAACTTTCCAGACAATCTTCTTCGTCAGCTCTGGTACTTGTTTTTTTTCTTCTGTCTCTGTCATGTCCTTTTTTTTTATTTCTGCTGTCTTTATTTGAAATGCCTCCCTCTCATTTTCCTCTCCAGGTATTTTCCTGTTTGCTTTGCTCTCTTTCTGTCCACCTGTCCCTTTCTCCTCTGCACCGCCTCTATTTTCAAACCTGCACGAGTATCCCAGGAGAGCCAAACTGTTGTCGAGTTTGGAGGTGAGGACCCTTCCTCCTTGTAGATGCATCATGGGACAGCGCAGGTGAAGGAGGGTCAAAGGCACACATGTACACACAAACGCATGCAGCTGTTGCATCTATTGAATTTGTCTGAAGGAGATAGGATTTGAGAGGGAGAGGGTTTCTTTGTTATCTTTGTCTTAGTCTCACCCCTTCTGAAAAGACCAGCTTATACCAGCATGGCCTTTCTGCTGAAGCTGGTTGAACAAGGAAGTCTTACTGGGTAAGCAACATCAGCTAAGCAGTCATTTCAACAGTGGTGTAGCCAGACTTTTCAAGTCTGTTCCAGATTACAGTTTATTATAGTTTATTCTGGCCAAAAACTGAACCACTTAAAGGAATATTCCTAGTTCATTACAAGTTAAGCTCAATCAACAGCATTTGTGGTATAATGTTGTTTTCCACAAAAATCGACTTCACACTTTTTCTTTAAAAAAGCAAAAATCAAGGTTATAGTGAGGCACTTACAATGGAATTGAATGGGAACAACAAGAGAGAGCATGAGTACTGAATTAAGTCAGTATTTGAATGTATTGGTACTGTAGAAAGACTGGTATCATTAATATATATATATATATATATATATATATATATATATATATATATATATATATATATATATATATATATATAAACTGGCCAAACTGAGAAATTGGGGGAGAAGGGCCTTGGTAAGAGAGGTGACCAAGAACCCAATGGTCACTCTGGTTGAGCTCCAGAGATCATGTGTGGAGATTTGAGAAACTTACAGAAGGACAACCATCACTGCAACACTCCACCGATCTGGGCTTTATGGAAGAGTGGCCAGACGGAAGCCTCTCTTCAGTGCAAGACACATAAAAAAGCACCTAAAGGACTCTCAGACTGTGAGAAACAAGATTCTCTGGTCTGACGAAACAAAGATTGAACTGTTTGGCCTCAATTCCAAGCGTCATGTCTGGAGGAAACCAGGCACCACTCATCATCTGCACAATATCATCCCAACGGTGAAGCATGATGGTGGTAGCATCATGCTATGGGGGTGTTTTTCAGAGGCAGGGACTGGGGGACTGGTCAGGGTTGAAGGAAAGCTGAACGCAGAAAAATACAGAGATATCCTTAATGAAAACCTGGTTCAGAGTGCTCAGGACCTCAGACTGGGCTGAAGGTTCACCTTCCAACAGGACAATGACCCTAAGCACACAGCCAAGACAACACAAGAGTGGCTTCGGGACAACTCTGTGAATGTCCTTGAGTGGCCCAGCCAGAGCCCGGACTTGAACCCAATCGAACATCTCTGGAGAGACCTGGTCCCCATCCAACCTGACAGAGCTTGAGAGGATCTGCAGAGACGAATGGCAAAAATAAATAAATCCAGGTATGCAAAGCTTGTCGCATCATACCCAAAAAGACTTGAGGATGTAATCGCTGCCAAAGGTGCTTCAACTAAGTACTGAGTCTGAATACTTATGTTAATGTGAACTTATGTCAGTTTTTTCTTTTTAATAAATTTGCAAAGTTATCAAAAATCTGGTTTTGCTTTGTCATTATGGGGTATGGAGTGTAGATTGATGTGGAAAAAAATAATTGAAACTATTTTAGCATAAGGCTGCAACACAAAAAGTGAAAAAAATGAAGGGGTCTGAATACTTTCTGAATGCACTATATATATATATATATTATAAAAAAATAATACAGATAATTAAAATGCATTACATTATTGTGGCACATGAGTAAAGCATTTAAAAAAGATGGTAACACTTTACAATAATGTTCCATTTGTTAACATTATTTAACAACATTAGTTAACATTAACTATCAATGAGCAATAGTTTTCTAGCATTTAATAAAGTTAATGTTAATTTTAACATACACTAATACATTTTTTAAATCAAAAGATGTTTGTTAACATTAGTTAATGCACTATGAACTAACAATGAACAATTGTATTTTTATTAACTAACATTAACAAAGATGAATAAATGTTATAAAAAATATATTGTTAATTGTTAATTCATAATAACTAATGCATTAACTAATGTTAACGAATGGGACCTTATTGTAAAGTGTTAACAAAAAGTAAATATAAAAAGTGGCTTTAGAATGCAATATATACAGATGCTTCTGGAGCGTCTTTGTTGCGTCGCGTCATAAACATACCATTTTTAGGTCACTGTGTCAAGTTTAACCTAGTTTGAAACTTAGAAAAGCACGTCTTGAGTTCCCTGCATTCTGAATTGCCCTCCATCGAGCTGTGTTTGAACGCAAGGACCCGTCCGTCCTTATGTTGTGCTGTCTGCTGTCGGTAAGTGTGGTTTGTTCTCTTTATAAGCTGCGCATTGCCTATACAGCTGGAGTTTTGATTAATGCCTCCTGGAGAAAACAGGTGGTACTTCAAGCTTGAATTATGGTCCGGGGACATGATTAATTGCATTAATCTTTTATATAATTAATCAGACTGAATTAACGTGTTAAATCGACAGCCCTGAGTGTGTGTTTGTGTGTATATATATACACTATATTGCCAAAAGTATTCGCTCACCCATCCAAATAATTGAATTCAGGTGTTCCAATCACTTCCATGGCCACAGGTGTATAAAATGAAGCACCTAGGCATGCAGACTGCTTCTACAAACATTTGTGAAAGAATGGGCCGCTCTCAGGAGCTCAGTGAATTCCAGCGTGGTACTGTGATAGGATGCCACCTGTGCAACAAGTCCAGTCGTGAAATTTCCTCGCTACTAAATATTCCACAGTCAACTGTCAGTGGTATTATAACAAAGTGGAAGCGATTGGGAATGACAGCAACTCAGCCACGAAGTGGTAGGCCACGTAAAATGACAGAGCGGGGTCAGCGGATGCTGAGGCGCATAGTGCGCAGAGGTCACCAACTTTCTGCAGAGTCAATCGCTACAGACCTCCAAAGTTCATGTGGCCTTCAGATTAGCTCAAGAACAGTGCGTAGAGAGCTTCATGGAATGGGTTTCCATGGCCGAGCAGCTGCATCCAAGCCATACATCACCAAGTGCAATGCAAAGCGTCGGATGCAGTGGTGTAAAGCACGCCGCCACTGGACTCTAGAGCAGTGGAGACGCGTTCTCTGGAGTGACGAATCACACTTCTCCATCTGGCAATCTGATGGACGAGTCTGGGTTTGGCGGTTGCCAGGAGAACGGTACTTGTCTGACTGCATTGTGCCAACTGTGAAGTTTGGTGGAGGGGGGATTATGATGTGGGGTTGTTTTTCAGGAGCTGGGCTTGGCCCCTTAGTTCCAGTGAAAGGAACTCTGAATGCTTCAGCATACCAAGAGATTTTGGACAATTCCATGCTCCCAACTTTGTGGGAACAGTTTGGGGATGGCCCCTTCCTGTTCCAACATGACTGTGCACCAGTGCACAAAGCAAGGTCCATAAAGACATGGATGAGCGAGTTTGTTGTGGAAGAACTTGACTGGCCTGCACAGAGTCCTGACCTCAACCCGATAGAGCACCTTTGGGATGAATTAGAGCAAAGACTGCGAGCCAGGCCTTCTCGTCCAACATCAGTGTCTGACCTCACAAATGCGCTTCTGGAAGAATGGTTAAAAATTCCCATAAACACACTCCTAAAATTTGTGGAAAGCCTTCCCAGAAGAGTTGAAGCTGTTATAGCTGCAAAGGGTGGGCCGACGTCATATTAAACCCTATGGATTAAGAATGGGTTGTCACTTAAGTTCATATGCGTCTAAAGGCAGATGAGCGAATACTTTTGGCAATATAGTGTATATATATATATATATATATATATATATGAATTTTATATTAAAATATACTTTACTTAATACAGAATTACCTATACTTTTGACATCACTACAAGATGATAAATAACATTTGGAGCTTTACTGAAAACATTTGGGGCTTAAGCCCCAGTAGTCCACCCCTAGCGCCGCCCATGTTTTGGAACATTATAAGGTTGAATAAATGACAACAGAAGTTTTATTTTATTTTTTTTATCAGTTCAATGTACAGGAAACTTCTCTTGGCTGTTGTTGAATGTTGAGAGGATTTCATTAAAATCTGTCATTTTGTGTTCTTTGTGTAAGGAATATTCCAAAAGAAATGGAAAAAGCTGACAGACGTCTGTTTAAAATATTATTAGCAACAAGTAAAAAGACTGTAACTCGAAAATGGCACCAATGAAACCAATTACCAAAACGCAACGATTCCGAATACAGTAGCAGCAGAAGTTAAAGAGATGGAAAGGCTCAAAAACCATACCAAATTAAGTTTTTGAGAGCAAACGGAAAAAATGAACAGTTTTGTTTTCACTATTGGCACTTTACTGCACGTTACGGTTCGACTCGACTCGATTCTGCTCGCTTTACTTTTCTGAGCTTGCTTTTCCACTGCAGTTTAGTGCAGCCTCAACGTGGGTGGGATTATAGGCTGATCGTCAATAGTTGCGTCACCCCATCCAGCTCTCGTTGGATCCTCTCCTCGGCTACTAACGAGAGGAACGTCTGCACCTCGTTTATTGACCATGTCGTGGTTTTGCGCACAGCCATTTCTTTTTACAATTTGAAAGTTGCGTGAACAAATGATACTGCTATCGCTGTTGCTAACTTTAAAACTAGCGGGTTGATGTACCGTGTCGCAAATGCAGTGATGCTGGTGGTGACAATTCTCTCTGACCAATCAGTGATCTGCAGGGTTTTGACATCACATTTAGTATCGGCTCGGCTCGCTTGGAACCTCGACCGAGGTGGCACTAAAAAATGAATATATTTCATTTATATGAAATCTTGTAATGCAACGATGTAAATGTTTATTGTCTGGCGACTATATTCTGCTGCGCTTTTGAAAACGTTATATGTGCACCTTACTTTAAGTCAGTTTGGTAAGAAAGCATCAGCTAAAAATGTAAAAGGAAAAGTAATCTCAGCCTCACTTTATTCACCATTTACCTAAAACCCTGATGAGGACTGGACAGGCAGGAGGGGACAGCTCTGCTCATACAGGCCTTCAGGAGAGCTTGTGATTTCTAATTATTTCACCTGTGTGTAAGAGTCTATGTGTGAACAGTAACAGGCATTTAGTGTTTCGGTGGCTCAGACACACATACTTGATCTTTAGCCTCATAATGGCTCTGCTGCACTAGCTCTGTTGCATGTATGTATATTTCATCCACACAAACACAATCACTAGACTTCCTCTCTTGGCTAATGTCCAGTCTCGCTCTGCTCAGCAGATCCATTGTCCGGCCGTCCTCCTGCTCTGCGTCCTCACACTAGAGATTTGGATAATCCAGCCGTATAATGTCTGGTTATTTAATTAAAACTCTCACCGCTGGCTCTTATCTGCCTGTTTTACTCCCCAATCTGCCAATCGGCTCCAGAGAAACCCACATTACTATAATCAGCGCACATTCTGTGGCCAGGGCGAGCTTAAATCTCCACCTGAGTGAACCTGTCTGTCTCTCCTTAGGGTGGATTGGCTGTCTCACAGCGTGCGGACAGCAGATTGAGACCTGCAGGGGGACGGCAGGCAGGGCAGATTGCTTTTTCTTCTCTTCATTATATTCAGAGTGTGCTCCAAATCGGTGTGCTGTGATTTTTTTTTCTGTGCAACACAACAGGAGAAATTTTAACGCAGCTCTTTTTCATACAAGCATACAGTGACCATAACTTGTGCACCATATTCCAAGTCTCCTGAAGCCATATGATAACTTTAAGTCAAATTTTAAGTCGTTATTCACTGAAAAACCTGCCCTTTCATCGAAGCTCTGAAATCTAATTTGTGTTTGTGTTCAGATTCAACAATGGCGTGTTGATGTATCTCACCAAAGAATGAGTTGCAGCGGAGGGGAAGATTTTCAGTAAATAACTATTTAAATTTCAGTCTGTTCTTCAAACAAAGCTATCGACTAAACAAAAGCTGTTTTCCAAAAGATGCACTACACACACTATGTACTTGGCCATAAACCGTTGTCGATAGTCGTTTGATCTCATTTAATGTAACGAGATCATATGAAACTAATGATGGCACGTGAGAGGAGGAGAGGAAGAATTACACAGATCACAATCCAGATGCACTCTAAACTTTCCAAACAGCTTCAGCTGATGTAGATCGCAAAGTATCTATTTGTTTACTGTACAAAATAAGTAAATACAGAAGCACTCTCATTGTGGACTAAAGCCGGAGCTCTTTAAAGGAAACACCCCGGAGTTACATATTTAATGCAGTTATATTTAATGCATTATAGCTTTATTAAAATTCAAATAATATGGATGCAGATCATGTAAATAACTACAAACTCTGAAACGGTCATTTCTCTGTGCGGTCAGCGCCTCTTCTATGAGTTGTGTGAATGTCCCGATCTAAGGGGGAAAGATTGAAACTGCACCCGGCTGATGCACACTCTGTCACGGGACGCTCATCCCTCGAGCGCACACGCTTAATGCAGCTAGATTATAACGTGATGACTCGCGACTTATTGAATCATAATATATGTGTCACTGTGCATTTCTTATCATGAAGAAAACTGGCTATACGCAGCTTTATTAAGAAGAGAGAGTTTGTTTTTTTGTGAGTTCAATGAGGTGCATCGGAGTTCAACTGGCAGGTAATTTCGGTGAGGTCTATCCTAAATCCAAGTTTCAGGCAGTGGCATATGAAGTATCCGATGTCTTACAGTTGGAGTTGGCATCAGTTCATCCTCTGAAGGATCATAAAAAACCGAAGTGATCTCTGGCTAGCACTGGCTGTAGTTTGTCGTCATCACACAGTGACACGACGACGTACGCAAGACATATGCAGAAGTATAACCAAGTGAAAAAATACACTTATATACAAAATACACTTATATTTAAGATGCATTCTCTTAAAGCAAGTCTAAATATCTTATATGTTACTTCTCAAGTAAATGTATCTTGTTTTAAGGATTTTTAGATAATTTTAAATGGAAAACAAGAGAAAAACACTTGATAACAATAGGATTTTTTGCAGTGAATTTTTTTACTGAATTAAACTTAATAAAAAGTTTTTTTTTCCCTTTAATTCAGTGAAAGCCATTTAGTGGTATTTTTAAAACATGATTTTATCCTCTGTATTGTTAGTAAGCACGTTTATTACAACATTTTAAGTCAGGTACGAGCTGAATAATCATTTAAGAGCTAATGATTAATCGTTGCAATAATTGCCGAATAGTCGAATAATCGTTCTAATAATCGTTAGATTAATCGTTTATCAAAATAATCGTTAGTTGCAGCCCTAAAGTGTTAGCACTAGCTTTAGTGCCTTAGCCAACCTCAGTCCAACACTTGTATCTCAAATAACGTTTCTATTCATACGGCGTGGGGTAATAGTAAAGCATTCAACTCACATTTGTAAGGTGCTGTCTTCAATTAAGTTTCGCTAGTTGCCACATTCACCATTAATTACACTGTCTGTCAAGACAGCATCATGGCCAGGTGACTCCGCCCCTTCCGCTACGTAAGGCAAGCAGTAAGCGCTGACTGCATGAAGTGTCCCAACATTCCACTCACCGTTATTTTTGTAGTACTCTCGTAGTACTTTTCTTACGCTATAAAAGGGAGTAGAATAGTGCAAATGTAGGTGATTTGGGACACATATATAGACTTGGAATACAGTGTGCAAGCTGTGTAGATAGTGTTTTGTTGTTGTTGTTGTATTTAGCTTGACAGCCATGGCACCCTGATCTCATGAACATTACGTGACCATGGCAATATTTTTGCAAAACAAAATTATATGCTTCATTACACATTTGGCTGCAGTTTTCCAGTGAAATGTCCAGTGGGGGGGCACCAAAAGCGAGTGAAATGGTGGTGTAATCAGATAAGGTTTTGAGCTTTTAAAGAGTTAAACGTACCTCCCTAACCTAAAACTTTAACCTAAACCTAACCAATAGTGTGCTAAAACCAAATGAGAAGTAAACAAAACAGACATTCTTACCCTAAGCCAACATGTAAACCTAACCGATAGAGTCCAAAACCGAAATGTGACATGGAAAGCAAATTTTATATTTAGTTATAGTAACGTTTATTATATGAGACTAAGTTGGCCATGGTCACTATGAACTGTCACTGTGTTGAAAAGTTTAATGAAGATTCTTCTAAGGCCAGATAAACGTTAGTCTAGTTTCCTAATTTCATCGTTTTCCAAGGTATGCGGTAATGCAGAGCGTTTTCGACAAAGGGAAATGCTGTTCAAGTGTTGACGAGAGGCGTAAACGCAGCAAAATCAACGCGTTTTTAAAAGAAAACATATTAGTGTGGACGTGGCCTAAATTCCTCCTTTTTTGTTACAGGCAAAAAAATAACAACATACAAGTTTGGAATGGCACGAGGTAAGTACATGATTAATAAACGATCCCTTTCAATAAAGCTCTAATTTCCAGGCCTGATGTTTATTCTGTGAACACTTTGGATATAACAGCGTGCAACTTTATATGTCTCTTTAATTAAGTGGCGTGGGTGTGATTAGGAGGAAAAAGGGCTATTTCACAGATTGCTCAAAACACAATAGTTCAAGCTAGCAAGAAGCTGATGAGACGTAGCATAGAGATACTTTATAGAGCCTCAGCTGCATTTGGTGATAATGTGGCTCTATTGGATGATGTTTATGATTTATGTCTCCATCTCTCTCTGTCTCTCTGTATAAAACACGCTCTCCCCACAGGACTGAGAATTAAAACACCAAAGCTAATGGACAAAATACTCACTTTAAATGAACTAATGAGTCCTACTTGCTTGCAAAGCTCCTTGACCTTTGTGATTTTGGGACACGGTTCTGATACACCAGCTCTGTTGGACAGGAAGCTTCAATGGCCTGGTTAACTATTATGAGCTCTTAGTGCCTTTTCGCTGCTCTACTGAATGTAATATGTGTTATGAGCTGGATGACTCAGTGTTATTGGACTGTACAGTGATGCTATAGCTGTTAATATTCCCCTTTTTTTCTATCGTTTACATGCACATTATTTTTTTATTTTTCCGCAAAAGATGCTTACATGCTTCACAACTATTGGCATATGCAGTATACATGTAATCAGCACATTCAAAATAATCTAACTCATACTGTACACACTCTTTTCCCACTACACACACTTTTGCCACAGTAATTTAATCAACTCATTCATTCTCATTAATGTGCTTGACAGAAGCACACAAATGTGCAAAATGTTGGTCAACAGACTCTTGCTGTGTTTTCAACTATCTGTATATTGATTTATGTTTATTTATTTAAATCAGTGACGACTGGTGGTTTTCAAATTTGATGAAGCACAGACTATTGTTGTTGGTGTCTGCAATGTTGCTCCCAAAGCTGCTCAAACTAGTACTCAAACAGTAAAATTACCTAACGAACATAATCAGCAAACCTAAAACTGTTTCCACAACAAAACAGATGAAATATCCGATTATGGAAGCTGAAATAAATGTGTTATGTGAGATTGCAAATAACTGCGTGTGTATCTTCTCGACAGCGGTGCTTTTACATTTCATACACTTTCAATCACGTACATCACTGTTTCAATTATTGGCCGTTTGTTGTGAAGTCCCGCCCATTTGAGAGCTCCACCAGTCATCATATAGAAGTTGTGCTTCTAGGCGGGACAAAAATACATTGATTGAAAGCACAATGTCCAATAGGCATTCAGATGCAGATCACTGCAAAGAGTAGTCATGAAGCTCCACAGAGGGACCAAAAATGACGTGTTTGCCTTTCATCCAATCAACATCAATCTTTTGCACCTTGATTTGAAAGGTCCAG
Source organism: Myxocyprinus asiaticus (assembly GCF_019703515.2). Taxonomy (NCBI): domain Eukaryota; kingdom Metazoa; phylum Chordata; class Actinopteri; order Cypriniformes; family Catostomidae; genus Myxocyprinus; species Myxocyprinus asiaticus. Next base: position 1,294,181 of record NC_059378.1, on the reverse strand, counting down.
GCATCTGCACGGCTTCAGTAGTGCTCTGTGTGCCGTGTGTTTACAGACTTGCATTGACATTCATGTTGAAAAAGGCAGATTGTGTTAACTGAATTATAATGCATTTATATAGATTATTTGTACATATTTTAAACTCATCATTGCGGCATTTCTTACGAAATTTTAGATGAAGCCATACTTCCTGTGTAGTCTTAAAGCAATCACCATTTTTTATTTATATATATATGTATAATCACAATTTTTATTTGCATGCAAGTGTGCATATATAAGCAAACTTTTTGCCGCTTATGTGGAAAAACAGAGCAAAAAAAAAAAAAAAAAGAGAGAGAGAGAGAGAGAGAGAGATAACCGAAGTGTTCTGAGGTTGAAAGGGGCAGTTGTAGGTCAGGGGTCATTATGTTTGCAGCAGGGGTAACTGCTCAGCCACATTTACATTCTTTGGTCATTAAAAATAATTGCACAATAACAGCACTTGATGCAAGTGTTTTAACCTGAGGAACACAGAATCATGAATGTGTTTGAATGTGTAATTGGCACAGCAGTGCACATCCACAATGCATTGTTGAATAGAAATGACAACCAAAAAGGCCACTGCAAAAGAACAAGCATCCCAGCATATGTGTTACAATTGTGTAAATTGTTCTAATTGGCTTCATGAACACCTGACCCCTTGAGCATACAGTAACAGTGCTCCAGCCAGATGTGGTGAAGATGCTACACACAGTTTTTACAAATGTGTGTATTACTGAGTTGACCAAGGCCAGCGGTTCTCAAACTTTTTAGACCAGATGCCATCTTCAATCAAATCAGAACATACAAGCACCACCGAGTCAACACCATTGTTCACTCAGCATTTTGTTTCGAGCAGAAGAACTTAATGGGATTGTTCACCCAAAAATGAAAATCCATCATTTACTCACCCTCATGCCATCCCAAATGTGTGACTATTCTTCTAGTGCTTTTAGATCTCAGTGCTGCCTTCGACACGATAGATCATGACATTCTCTTGAATAGGCTGGAGAATTATGTTGGCATTTGTGGACTTGCATTAGCATGGTTTAGGTCCTATTTAGCAGACCGCTACCACTTTGTATATGTAAATGAGGAATTGTCAAACCAAACAGTTATGTTAAGTATGGAGTGCCACTGCTGAGTGACTCCAGTCAGGTTTCCTAAACAACCAATTGGCCCGGTTGATAGGGTGGGTAGAGTCACGTTGGGTTAATCTCCTCGTGGTCGCTATAATGTGGTTCTCGATCTCGGTGGGGCGCATGGTGAGTTGTGCGTGATGCCGCGGGGAATACCGTGAGCCTCCACACGCGCTACGTCTCCATGGTAACGCGCTCAACAAGTCACGTGATAAGATGCGCAGATTGACGGTCGATTGAGGCGAGTCACTATGCCACCATGAGGACCTAGAGTGCAGTGGGAATTGGGCATACCAAATTCATCACACTCGAAATGAAAGGTCAAGTCAAGCACATTGCATTGTGGAATACAGTATTCAGCGTAGTAAACTCTGTTGTATACAGAACTTTTTATCAAATGTAGTACAGCATAATTATCTGTAAAGCTGCTTTGAAACAATGTGTGTTGTGAAAAGCACTAATACAAATAATAAAAAAAAAATGACTTGACTTGACTAGTAGGTCATTCTGGGTCTATGCACACAGAAAATACAATATACAGCAGCAATAATGAGCCTGCACTGAACTGTTGATCGCTCTACAGCTAGACATCCAATTTCATGTGCAAACATATGCAGATCCGGTGTCACACTTCACTTCTCAGCCACGTCTGATCTCCTCTTAACAACTTATTGATCCGGTCCTCACAATTTAAAACAGAATTCTCCTCTGATCTTCCTCTCCTCCTCTCATTGTTTCACTGTACAACAGGTTGCATTCCGAGCTCCTCTCTGAGCAAGACTATCCCAGAAAATGAGGGAATTATGCAAATTAATCCCAGCTATGACAGTGCATTATGAAGAATCTTTCTCCCTCCTTTTCTCTCTGTTAGAGACGGTTTTAAATCCCAGAATTATGAGTCATCCAGTATAATTCATTCGCTCTCTATCGCTCTTTCTCTTATTATCTGAAACGGGATACAGCAGCAGCACTTCATGAACACTGATCGTCTTCACATTTTACAACATAATATTTCCACATTATGTAACTGTTGTGGAAGCAAATCTCACACATGAACCAAACTGCTCAACAAATGAAAACAATGAAGGAGATTGAAGGAACAATACAGGATAAAATCCAATTGTCCTGAAGAGGAGATGGGAAAAGTCTCTTTTCTGACCGCTAGTGGTTATGGAGGTGAAGTGTTTGTTTTTGTGCATCCATGCAACATTCAGGCAGTCTCCCTCAGTGGAATATATCATTTCTAGCCTTAAAGAGGGTACTGTATCATGGAAAACAGGAGTTTTCTTACTCCTTCATTGTACTTTCATCTTGATATGTTCACAACGCAAAGCAAGTCCATCTAGACCAGGGGTGTCAAACTCAGTTCCTGGAGGGCCACAGTCCAGCAGAGTTTAGCTCCAACCTTAATTAAACCCACCTGAAGCATCTAATCAAGGTATTCATGAGGCATTTTGGAGCAGGGCTGGAGCTAACCTCTGCAGGGCTGCGGCCCTCCAGGAACTGAGTTTGACACCCCTGATCTAGACCATAAGCTGCAAAAAACAGGCTGTTCTGAAATTGCTATGGTATGACAAGGGCTGTCGAATTAATGTGTTATTTCAGTGCGATAAATTATATAAAACATCAACGCAATTAATCATGCCCCCAGATCGTAATAAGTCATTTATAAACTTAAAAATGTAATGTTTTTACCAGTCTCAGTCTGCAGGGGGCAATAAGAGCAACTCCAGCTGCACAGGCAACAAACCACACTGACAGCAGGACGCGTTCTTGCGTTCACAGCTGGATGGAGTGCAAACCCGAACGCAAGGGTTTCAAACTACGGTTAACTTGACACAGAGTCCCAAAATGCTGTTTATGACACGACGCAACCAAAGTAAGACGCTCCAAAAAGCCCTTATAATAAATCTTTCTCAGACAGATTGATGAATTCAATTACAAAATGTATTGTTACTATAGGCTTCTGTTCAATAATATGGAAAATAAACAATATATTGACTTTTTGTTGGTCTTATTAATGCTGTTCTCCTCTGCCACAATAATGTCATGTATTATAATTAATTTATTGTATTATTATATAAATAATTATTTAAATATATGCAGTTAGCTGCACAGAGAGCTATAGGATGCTCCCTTGCTCCCTATTTAGTGAATGACTTAACCTCCAGTGTGCTGTCTGTCTGCACTGGTCTCAGAACAGTTTGAAATGCACCTTATTTTCATCCTAACTCCATATAAATCCTCTGAAAGACACATTTACAGCTTTTAGATGAATCCGTTTATTCTCAATATGATAATACACAGTAGATATATATGAATGCATTTATTAATGTTAATGAATAGAACTGTATTGTACAGAGATAACAAAATAAAATATAACAAAATTTATATTAAAATGAAGCGAAATGATCCACAGATGTGTTCATGCTGAAAATTATTCAAAATAACTAACATGTTTTTCAACTTTTGAGGAAATGTGGTGCCAGTGTCCACATATGTGGACAAAATGAACAGATTTTTTAAAGCGGCATATCAAACGAATCTAGAGACGATTCTCTTTACAACCAAAAACTTAAAGAGGTTTCTTACCAGAGGCACTTTTGTTGGTGATGCGTCTGTAGGAGCGCTTCACGGAAATCGACGTCATGTTGTTGTGTCATGTGACTCGATGTGGCAGAAGTTTAACCATTAAATGACAGTATAGAGCAGCTTTCAGTCATTTATTATTCATTTAAATTATGCTTTGCATATAGCGAAGCCAAAATACAACGTCCATGCATGTGGACGCGGGGTCGCACGGGGTTAATCATTATATATTGAATCATTTTAATTTGGGGATCTTTTACGGCAAATATTGATGTATGCGTTTAATTTGATTAATTAATCGGCATATCATGTTATGAATTCAATAAAAAAAATATATCGTTTGACAGCCCTATTTATGACATCACAAACATGAATATGTTAACATATAACCGTCCACTTTTACATATCAGCACCTATTCAACATTCAGCAACTTGGCCCAACCCAACAAACAATCAATTATGCTGGTAGGTGGAGTTTAGACGATATTAACAGACATCATTTACATTTAGCTTTTTGGAATACCATACATAAAATGGGTCTACTACTCTACCTTTTTTGCTGCTTTTGTTAACAGTCAGAAGAGCAGCCCACACTTTATAGCCGATAAGGAAAAAACATTTTTTTTAATTAATTTTGCTCAACATCTTTTCTGACTTTGGTTTTGCTGACATGTCTTTGGAGTGAGGGCGTGTGTTTTAAGTTAGCAAAACAGCTGAAAATTCTTACACCAACTTACAGTTAAATAAGGGTCGTTAAAAAATTGTCCGAGGTGATAAAAATAAGAAATATTTAAAATAAATTGTTTAAAACACATGTCAAGTTTGTAAGAGTGCAATCTTTGTCTCCAATTTGGTTTCACAATTTCTTAAAAAATATTTATAGCATTTTTTTTTTTATGTGGTGTAACCATCAAGTAAAAGATTATTATTATTATTATTATTATTATTATTACAAATATCATTTATATAATATTAAAATGTCAAAATATTGGGAGCCTGGGTATCAGCGAGTATTGACGCTGACTATCACACCTGGAGTCGCGAGTTCGAATCCAGGGCGTGCTGAGTGACTCCAGCCAGGTTTCCTAAGCAACCAAATTGGCCCGGTTGCTAGGGAGGGTAGAGTCACATGGGGTAACCTCCTCGTGGTCGCTATAATGTGGTTCGCTCTCGGTGGGGCGCGTGGTGAGTTGTGCGTGGATGCCACGGAGAATAGTGTGAAGCCTCCACACACGCTACGTCTCCACGGTAACGTGCTCAACAAGCCACGTGATAAGATGCGCGGATTGACGGTCTCAGACGCGGAGGCAACTGAGATTCGTCCTCCGTCACCCGGATTGAGGTGAGTCACTACACCACCAATCCTATTTAAAACACAATTATTTCACTGCTATTTTTTTAAGAAACATTATTGAAAGATTCTGCACTTCTCATGCCAACATTTATATATATATATATATATATATATATATATATATATATATATATATATATATATATATATATATATTCAGCTTTTAATTATACATTTTGTATTTAAGCCCCAGAAAAAATCTCAAAATGACTTTAAACTCAGAAATTGAAAACATGTTTATCATAGAAGAGGTGTATTCAAGTAGCTGTTTTGTGTGGATTGTATTTTTTATGTGTCTATGATTCAATAATAATAATAATAATAATATGCGTCACGTCATTGACTCATAAACAGCCTATTTCATTATAAGGGAAAGAGAGAGGATGAACATGGTTATGAAAAACTACATTTCTACTGTTTTTGGGGTATGAAATGTTAACAATATAAGTGGACATCATGGGAAAATTTAAAAGCTACAAAAGTGTAGAATATTACACTTACACTAATGTATGGAAGGAAGGAAACAGAGTTCCACACAAACTAGCGACCCCTTTTTGTGCACACAGAGACAACGCTTGCTGTTGAGGAAAAATAAAAGCTTATTTTTTTTAGAGTGACCTGCAAGACATGTCAGCCTCAGAAAAAAGGCTGGAAAAATGTTCTCACCAGACATTATGGCAGATGAGGGACATTCCTGTTCATGATATCAAGCCTAAATTGGATTTCTCCTCTTTCTGATTTAATAAAGGTATTCCTCGTTGTGCACGAGCACGCCGAGAGGGTGATGCATGTGGACTTTAAAGTAGGTGCTGCTGTCTGTAATGAGAAAGTGGAGGAGGAAACAGGATTCCACCACATACCTGTACTTTTATCCAGCTTTATCCGGGCTGTGGAGATTGCAGCGGTGTTTAATAATCACCTCACATCCTGCTCGTTCAGCCACAGTGCTGCAATTGAGCTGAAATATGTTCATCCTTTGGACGGGTGAGGGGAAGCTGGATGTGAACTGGGAGGGAGAAGTTCAGACACACACAGGTCTGCGATTTGCAAACACACTCGTTTGTGCAAGACAAGGTACTCATGCAACCCTGCTGTTGAAGGCAAGGGGTCAGAGATTGTCTGGTTAGCATTATCCAATTAGCCCCTGCTGGTAGATGTCAGAACTACATCATTATGCAGGCAAACAGCATCTTTCTCCATTGAGGCCTTTCTGAAATAGCCATATATTCTGACACATTTTCCAAGCAACGTACTGTATAAATAACATACATTTAATTGTATTAAAGTAGATGTTTAGCTGTTTATTTTTATTTATTGGAGGGCTCTTAAAAGTGTGAACTGGACTTGATATGTTTCCCTGTATGCTGTCTTTGACAAGTGTGCATTCTTGTGCTGCCATCAGCCAATCAGCATTGTCACCATGTCATTAAGTCATTGTCTAATCACTACAGAGTGATCATGTGACATTTATACTAAAGGTGCGTTCCAGTCGACCGATAGTGCCAAAAAGCACATAAAGGCAGCATAACAGTAATCCATACAACTACAGTGGTTTAATCCATTTCTTAAGAAGTGATATGATAGGTGTGGGTGAGAAACATACCAAAATGTGACCAACTTTTAATGACTAATTTTCTTGAAATCATGATCGTGCCTAGAGACTGCAATGGCAAGGTGTTTAGTGAGGAAGGAGTTAGATTTTGGTCTGTTCTCACCCAAAACCAATAAGACATGGATTTAACCACTGGAGTTCAAAATTTTGGTCACCATTCAATTGCATTGTATGGACCTACAGAGCTGAGATATTCTTCTAAAAATCTTTGTTTATGTTCAGCAGAAGAAAGAAAGTCATACACATCTGGGATGGCATGAGAGTGAGTAAACCTTTTAAGCTCGGACGGGCCCGCCGTCCCAAAAAAAACAATTGTCAAAATATGAATACTACAGTCTTGATCAACACAAAATAGATCTCATTTGAAAGCTTAGAAGCTCTACTTTCTAATACTTGTAGACATTATGACCAAAACTGAACAGGTGCTTTGAAATTTGCAGACAAATCGGAAGTGTTCTGTTTTGATAATTTATTAAAAATGTTGCACTGTACTTATTATTGTAATCAGTAAAAACATCCAGCTGATCAAATAGCCATGTGTCATATGTTGTTGGAAAGTTCTCAAAGAGTAGAATACAACCAGACTATTTGTTTTACTCACAGACAAAAATATAGCGAGTAATAGCTAAGTATATGTCTTTGACAATTATGTTGGTGTTGCTTATATGCTGCGTTTTTGCTTATAACTTCACGAAAATTAAATGGAAAATAAAATAGCAGAAAGTGATTATCTTTCAAATGAGTCCACATACAAGGTAATCGGATGCATAGATCATTAGATAATCCACATGAAGCACAATGTTACATATGACCACCAGGAGATGGCGCCAAATACATGACACAGACTCAATGATGACTCAAATGACACAGAATGAAACTCATTCTGTGAAATCTCATTACTAAAATCATGTCTGCATGCTATGCAAACCTTTAGTCATTGTTGTGTTTGCATGTGTAATTAGTTCTTATGTACAATTATTATGTTTTATTTGTTTGGAGACATTTTTGGACATTATGATGACTAATTTTTGTAATGCTATAACTTTTGATTGCTTTGTCGTATCAACACAGTTTTTTTTTTTTTTTCAGATACAGTGATGATTGATTGAACATGATTGGGAACAAAACAAAGAAGTTTTTCGGAGCCACTTTATTTACACCCAGAGATATATAATGTCAAATCAGAAAAATAAGAAAAAATAAATAAATAAATACGTTTGGCTCAAAAAACATTTTGTGATTTTTGCAGCCGTTTCTTAGACTGAGAGTCTCAGAATATCTCATAATCTATATCATTAAAAAAAACAGAAAAGTTTTCTTCACAATGATACCAAACACTTTTTTTTTTTTTTTGACGAGTTATACGCCTTTAATTTTGGGATTAATGATGAGAGAATTTTCATTTATGGGTGAACTACCCCTTAAATACGTTAATTTAGTATAGACAAAACGCAGGGGTTTTCACTTTGCATATAATAATCCACTTGTTGCTTATTGCACCATATTTTACATTGTTTGTTGTCATTTGTTCCAGCACAAATAATGTTTAATATCTATTTATTTTAATGATACACTCATACACCCCTAGACAATTTTGGTGTTGTAACACTCATGCTCAGTAAGAAGGGAGCAGTGAACACTGTGTAGGGACCCTACGAATGTGAGCTAATGACTCAGGTAATTGGCAAAAGTATGTGGAATGGAGTATACATGAGTAAAGATGGTACTTCTGTGAAGTTCTGCACCATCCAAGCAACTGCCATTGAGATGAATGGGAAACAGGTGGAGGAAATGGAAAAACAAAAACGAAAAATAGGAATATTAAAGAAAGACCACTTTTAGGAGGGGGGTTCACAATTGATTTGTGACAGAATTTCTTTTTTTTTTTGTTTGTTTGTTTTTTTTTTCACACTTAGGAAATCTCCAACACAGGCCTCATAAATGCTTGAATGAACAAATCTGATTAAAGCTTTTGATTCAACTCATTCAACCACTGAGAACAAAATAAAATTGGATATTATTTCATCGTAACATTCCATCAGACACATTACATTTCACATGAAACCGATACCAAGATGTGTGAATCTTGGTCCATTTTAAAGCTTTACACAAGATCCAGAATAGACCTGCAGTGCTGCACTTCCATCTAATGGCCAAAGATGTCACTGCAGGAGACCTTTCCTTGATTCTTGTAAGAATGATAATGAATCTGTCCTCTGTGTTGGCTTTATAGTCATGTAGAACCTTAATATGTCACATCTAATCCATTTTATAGACATGTAATGCACTAATGTTTAGGATGATCCAACTTTTCCAATGGTAAAAGCTAGTCAGAAAGACGTTAGATATTTAAAAACAAAAGTAGACATTTGGACACCAATAAACCTTTAAAGGCACCACTAATGTCACCAAACTGAATTGCCAAAAGAAAAATGAAGAAACATCTGCCATTGCTTGACAAACAGATAATTCAACAAAAATAAAAAATAAAATAAAATAAAAATACACACATCAGCTTTAAGAGTAAGTTGCAAATTATACTACTGGTGTTTTCAATAATATAGCAAGTTTAATATTCTGCACAGCGGTAATCCTGCAAAATATACCTATATGTTTATTTCTCCCTCAAATAATCATTGTGGTCGGTCTGTGTTAAAGTATTAAAACCCTTATATACATGAACTAAGGACACTGCTGTATAGGATCACTGGATATTATCTATATCATAACTAAAGTAATAATGAAACTTTGACGCTGTGGCAAACCTGGCTATGTTTACATTTCTTCCATTAGTGACCATGGCCTAAAACTACACATAATTGCATGCACAAATCATTCAACTCTCAGAATAGACTTTGCACAAAGTTCACATCACTTAAATGTGCCTTTCTCGATCCTAAGAGGTCCACTGCATTACTGCTCAAGAGTACATCATTTTCTGTTTTACTTTTGTACCAGTCAAGCTCGTAACCCACTTGACCTTCAGATGCTTCAACTGGATTTCACTTTTAGCCTTTTCTCTGGTCATTTGATCAAAATGTCTATTTTCTTGCTACTAAGAATGAATCAAGTATAATGGGGATTTCGTCTTTTATTAAGACTGTGTGTGTGTTTGTGTGTATGTGTGTGTGTGTGTGTGTGTGTGTGTGTGTGTTTTTGGAGGTCGACCGATAATTGGGCTGATTTAAAATCGATTAATAGAATGTTAAAACATTTTGTTAGTCTTTCCTTACAATGACGGGCATAACACGTGGGCTACAAAATGTATAAAATCCCAAATATAGTTTATTGTTCAACCAATAATCTTGATAATAATCAGAAAATAAAGAGGAGTTTTGGTGCGTAACATGGGACATTTAACTATAAACAAGCCAAAACACACTAGGGACTCTTATTTTGAAATGACAGAAACCGTTAAAATGCTCTATATTTAATTATTAACCAAATTAAGCTTTTTTATAGCCTTATATATATATATATATATATATATATATATATATATATATATATATATATATATATATATAGTCTCATCAAATCTGGTGAAAAAATAAAATAAAAATAAAATAATAATAATAATAATAATAATAATATATATATATATATATGTGTGTGTGTGTGTGTGTGTGTGTACAGTATGTGCTGACAGAGAACATATCCGTGTAGTCAAATATTTCTTTGCATGCCCTTGCTTCAGTTTAAACACTTGATTAACTGACCAAAATAACATAATATGTATTGAAGTGATTATGAAAAATATGGATGAATATTGTCATTTATGAAAGATTAAGATACAATAAATTCCCATGAGGTGTCAGTGATTGTGACCTCTAGAGGCCGCTGTTATACTGCAGAATCAAGCCGTTTTAACGGTAGACTCCTCCAGTGCCACCACAGAGAAGAAAAAAAATATATAGTTGGTGCTTGAGGGAATGGAGTATATAATAGGACACAGACACTGGAATAACCAGAGAAGAACATCAGAATAAAATTGCACTTGCACAATTTCGCCAAACCCACTTGTACCTTGACTTAGCGCATGCTTGCACGAAAATACCCAAAACTTCATGGCCACGCCCATTGGCATTACGTTGCATGTAACGCTTGCGCTCTTAAAATAGGGCCCAAAGAGTTTTATGCATATATAAGTTTCTATACAGTGACATTTTTCTTTGCATGCCCTCGCTTTAATATAAAACACTTGATTATCTAACCAAAATATAACATAATATGAATTGAAGTGATTATTAAATTAAAGCATGGATGAATATTGTCAATGATGAAAGAAGAAAAAAAGTATCGGTGACCGCCATTGATTTTAACTAATAACCGATAGTTCCAAAAAGCCACTATCGGCAGCAATTAATCGGTAAAACCGATATATCGGTCTACCTCTAGTGTGTGTGTGTGCAATTATGATGCATTCACGTCGTTTTAAGAATTACTGTAATCACAAGATGGCAATTTGAAGATTCTACTCGGTTTCTATGGCATCAATCAAAATGCCATAACGGCTTTGTTGTTGGTATCAGCAAAATATTTATTACTACATTAGTTCACCTCTATAAGTTCTTGAAAAATGTTTAAGAACAAAGAAAGTGCTCCAGGTAACAATGGCATGGTAACACTTTACAATAATGTCCCATTTGTTAACATTATTTAACAACATTAGTTAATATGAACTAGCAATAAACAATACTTTTACGGCACTTAGTAATCTTAGATAATGTTTATTTTAACATATACTAATACATTTTTTAAATCAAAAGTTGTAAATGTTAACATTAGTTAATGCACTCTGAACATACATGCACTAACAGTGAACAATTGTAATTTTGTAAACAAATATTATCAAAGATGAACAAATGCCTAATGCATTAACTAATGTTAACAAATGGAACCTTAGCATAAAGTGTTACCAATGGCATAATAAAATGCCATATGAAACAGTTGAGACCGCTGCTGTATTGTTTCTTTATACAGTCACGACTGTCAAGTTGGAGCTTCAAGCAGGTCTGAATCTCATAATTATGGTAATTCTGACATGACATCTGACACGCACCATTAATGAATGTCACAATGCTCCTTATACATCTTGCATCCTATTCTGATCGGAGGTGTACACCCCAAAATCAAAAGCCTTGTACTGGTAACTTTGGCTAGGTCAATGGTTCTCAAACTGTAGCTCGCACACCACCAGTGGTTTGCAGAATGCCCCCAGATGCTATGCAACAGGACTATAGAAATGTTTTTAACAAAAGCAAAAAGTTGCAAAATTATTCTACCTCAAAGCATGAGATAAAATAGCTCTTAAACAAACCCTCTTTCTCAGTGCTGCTAGGTCATTTGGCATAATATCAGGTGTCAGAATTAAAGATTATTTAGGGGGGAAATGTTCATTTATGAACGGAGAAGAATGTAGAATACACAAAATGCAGCAGATCTGACTTTGACCACAATGAGCAGTAGAGTTCTTATTAAAGCAGCACCAGAAGTTCACAACATTTCACAAACCAGTCTTTGCTTTGTGGCCACTCATGTGGCTGATCACTTTATTACGAAGCCCTTTAGAGGACAGGGCAGGTATTTTTTTTCTCTGAAATAGTTTTGTGCTCCTTCGCAATAGTTTGCATCCCCCCGCAATACATTTTCCATGATTTTACTACAATAACCATATTTTAACAATGCTATTCATAGTGAAACCATAGTAATAATACAGAAAAACGACAACTATGGTAATAAAAATCATAATTTTGTGGTTATTATGGCTTTACTATACAAATACTATCATTTAACTATGCTTTTACTATAGTAATATTGTAGTAACTATGAAAGTTAAGTTAAGTAGCCATGTTCTTTTGACGGAAACAATGCTTTTAATACAGTATACTGTATCCATATAGTAACCATGGTTTTAATATATATTAACCATGGTAATTCTTGTGGTTACTATATGTTATTAACATTGCAGTAAAACCATAGGAGCCACTCAAGTATGATTTTTATTACCATAGTTTTCATTTCCCTGTATTATTACTATGGTTTTACTATGAATACGAAGGTTTAAATATGGTTACTAAAGTAAAACCATGGCAAATGTATTGCGAGGGCACGCAAAACCTCTAAGGTGCTCCATACTCTTTAGATATTCTACTCTTTGCACCAGACAGGGAAAACACAATTTCCTGCATTTAAGAGAGAAATGGTCACAGATGAAACATCTGCTCTTAGATAATGAAATGTTGGCGATTTATATGTTGCTTGCTGAAGTCTGCCTTTACCACAGATATGCCATTAATCATACATGCGCACATCCACTCAAATAGTCTACATACTGTTTTTCAAGGTGTTTGTATTATTACATGTGCCTTTGCTCAATTAGAATTTAAATTTAGGGTTCATAAAGGGCTTTTTTTGATGATGCCACATGACTGCTTGATGCCTGGAGAGCACTTACTGTACATCACGTAGTGCAAAATTTTTCATGGAGAATGTGGAGCATTTGATCATGCTGAAATGTAGTTTATATTATCTATTATCTGTTCTCATATTTTCAATGTGTTATTTAACTATTCAGGAGCTCAAAGCAGAATATGAGGATTAGGATTCACCTTCATGATGGTGAAGATCCTCTTCAATCGAGGGCAGGACCTCTAGAAGGTGAGTCAGTCTCTGAGAGGAGGAAGATCAGGGTGATGTTGGAGATCACAAACGTGGACTGATGTACACCAAAGAAATCAGTGCTGTCTTGGATGCCATGACTGCATTTAGTGCTGGAAATCCTTCCAGTTCGCTGTAGGGAAGGTGGAAACATTTACATTTACATTTATGCATTTGGCAGACACTTTTATACAAAGCGACTTACAGTGCACTTATTACAGGGACAATCCCCCTGGAGCAACCTGGAGTTAAGTGCCTTGCTCAAGGACACAATGGTGGTGGCTGTGGGGATTGAAACAGCAACCTTCTGATTACCAGTTATGTGCTTTAGCCCACTACGCCACCACCACAAACGGTAAAGCTTTGTAGATCAACAATGAGCTAAAATGCATGAACTGTAACCAACGTGAAAACACAAGTTAGGTGTGGTAGCGGGGGCGTGGTCAAGCATCTCTCCGGAGAGAGAGAAAGCGGTAAGGGCGATTACACCTGAGTTAAATTATGTCTAACACCTGTCTCTAATTTCAGTGAGCACGGGGAGAGCAGCATAAATAGAGCCACACCGCAGGTAGAAGGGAGAGAGCCTGGGCACCAGAGAGCCAATTGTGAAGCCAAGAGTTTATTATTCCAAAAGTTTATTTTGTGAAGTAGTTTGTATATTTTTAGAGTTAGTCATTGAACAGTGTAAGAGCCCTGAACGAGTGCATTTGCTGCAGTAAGGAGAATAAAACGCTTACCTGAACCAGGAAATCTGCTTCTCGCCTCCTCCTTCCACTGAGAAGTGTTACACTGGTGCCGAAACCTGGGAAAAAATTTCGAAGATGGACGGAAGTCGCCCCGTAGAGTCCTCCCAGTTGGCTGAGATCCTCCAAGCCCTCGCTGGCTTGCATCGGAGCCACCAGCAATCCCTGCTTGAGCTCCAGCAAGATCAAGACCGCCGGTTTGTGGAGCTCATGCGCGCTCAAGCAGAGGACCGACAGGCGATCTGGAGCCTCCTCAGCCAGGAGGCATCCCCAGCCGCGACCCCAGACACTCACATGCCGTTACCCCGCCCGCATTACAGAAAATGGGGGCGGCGGACGACCCCGAGGCCTTCCTGGATTTGTTTGAGCAGACCGCCGAGATCTGGGGCTGGCTGCTCAGCCAATGGGCAGCCCGACTTATCCCACTGTTGTCCGGGGAAGCCCAGGTCATGGCTCAACAACTGCCAGCGACGAGCCTCCTGGCCTACGGAGATTTAAAGAGAGCCATGCTGCAACGGGTTGGTCGCACTCAGGAGGAAAGTCGTCAAATCTTCTGGAGCTTGAAGTTGGAGAGCTCTGACCACCCATTTGCCTTTGCCCAGCGGCTCCGTGACGCCAGCCGAAAATGGATGCTAGCGGGGGACCGCGACGTCGACGGAATTATCGACCAGGTGGTACTGGAACAATTAACACATCGACTGCCAAAAGGGAGTGGGTCCAGTGCCACCACCCTGCGTCGCTGGAGGAAGCTGTCCGGCTTGTGGAGGACCATATGGCGGCAATCCCGAGGGTGGAAGAGCACCTCTCTTTCCTCCCTCTGTCTCATCCCCCTCCCCTCTCTCCTCTCGTTCTGCTCTCTCTCCAGGTCCTGTTCCTGCCCCTCGCAGATGAGGAGGACTTCAGCCCCTGAGACCAGTTCCCCGGGTGTGGGAGGCGACACCTTCCCATATCCCAATGCCCCACCGCTCTCCCCCTCGGGGGGGGGCGCCCACTGACACAAGTGCGGGCGTAGTGCCTGGGCCAGCCTGCTGGAGGTGCGGAGACCCGGGCCACTTCCGGGATCAGTGCCCTCTGATGGAGCTGGGGACGGTGGTGTGGGTCTCTGACCTCCCACAGGCTGCCCCTGACCGGGCTGGAGCGTACCGGATACCGGTAAGTGTCAAGGGGGGTACTCACCAAGCGTTGGTGGACACCGGGTGTAATCAAACCACTATCCACCAACGCTTGGTTCAACCCGAGGCATTGGTCACAACTAAAACGGCGAAGGTGAAATGTGTACACAGGGATATTCACAAGTATCCGGTGGTGACCCTGACGATTAAATTCTGGGGGAAAAATCATAGAGTGGAGGCCACGGTTAGTTCCCGCCTCACCCATCCGCTGATTTTGGGGACTGATTGGCCTGATTTTAGAGTTTTATTAAAGGGAATTTGCACGGATGGGTCCTGTACAAAGTTAGGGAGATGTGTAATGTGCGATGCTCTGGCAGGGGAGGCGGAACCGGGGCCGTCCTCGACAGCTCCACATCATAATGACGAGAGAGGGGGAGAGGCTGCAGCCCCTCCCCTTCTCAGGGAATTCCCTGAGGGGGATTTCCCTTTGAAGCAGTGGCGAGACGAAACCCTCAAACATGCCTTCGACCAAGTGAGAGTCATCAATGGTCAACGACTTCAGCCGGACATCGCCCTTTCATACCCCTATTTTGCGATTATAAATAAGCGGTTGTATAGAGTGACACAGGACACTCAAACTAAAGAGGATACAACCCAACTTTTGATTCCAAGGAGCCGTCAGGAAATGGTATTCCAGGCGGCTCATTATAATCCTATGGCTGGTCACTTAGGAGAAAGGAAAACACTGAACCGTCTAATAGCCCATTTCTATTGGCCGGGCATTGGCGGCGATGTCCGCAGGTGGTGTGCGGCATGCCGCGAATGCCAACTGGTTAACCCACCGACCACCCCAAAAGCACCATTGCGCCCTCTCCCTTTGATCGAGGTCCCCTTTGAGAGAATTGGAATGGACCTCATCGGGCCATTAGAACGGTCAGCACGCAGACATCGCTTTGTATTGGTCCTGGTGGACAATGCAACGCGATATCCGGAAGCAGTGCCTCTTCGCAACATCTCAGCACGCAGTGTTGCGGAGGCACTCTTCAAAATAATCTCCTGGGTAGGGATTCCGAAAGAAATCCTCACCGATCAGGGCACAATGTTTATGTCACAAACATTACGCGAACTGTACGAGTTGTTAAATATTAAATCGATTCGCACCAGCATATACCATCCTCAAACGGATGGCCTGGTGGAACGATTTAATAAAACCCTCAAAAACATGATTCGTAAGTTCGTGCACGACGAAGCTAGAAATTGGGATAAATAGCTCGACCCCCTGTTATTTGCAGTATGAGAGGTCCCGCAAGCCTCCACTGGCTTCTCCCCATTTGAGCTGCTGTATGGGCGACGCCCACACGGCGTGCTTGATGTATTGCGAGAGGCCTGGGAGGAGGGACCTTCAAACAGCAAAAATGAAATTCAATACGTTCTTGATCTTAGAGCAAAACTCACACTTTGGGACAGCTAACACAGGAGAATTTGCTCCAAGCTCAAGAACGACAGCGCCGACTGTATGACAAGGGAACTCAGCTAAGGGAATTTGCACCGGGAGATAAAGTGCTTGTATTGCTTCCCACATTGAGCTCTAAATTACTCGCCAAGTGGCAAGTAACCTTTGAGGTCACACGACGAGTGGGAGATCTCGATTATGAGGTTAAACGAACTGATAGAGGGGACACACGTCAAATATACCACCTCAATCTCCTGAAATTGTGGAGGGAGGCAGTTCCCGTGACGTTGGCTACGGTAGTTCCCGAGAAGGCGGAGCTCAGACCGGAGGTGAGTTCAAAACATAAACAGTTCACCCCGGTCACTTGCGGAGACCACCTCTCACCGAGTCAACTCGCGGAGGTTGCTAGGTTGCAACAGGAGTTTGTGGATGTGTTCTCCCCTCTACCGGGACGTACAAACCTCATCCATCACCACATCGAGACCGAGCCGGGGGTCGTGGTACGTAGCCGCCCCTATCGATTACCCGAACACAAGAAGAAAATTGTTCGGGAAGAATTGGATGCAATGCTCGATATGGGAGTAATAGAAGAATCCCACAGGGATTGGTCCAGCCCAGTTGTTCTAGTGCCTAAGAGCGACGGGTCTGTGCGCTTTTATAGAAAAGTCAACGCGGTGTCTAAATTTGATGCATATCCAATGCCTCGCATTGATGAGTTGGGCACTGCTCGATTTTATTCGACATTGGATTTGATTAAGGGTTATTGGCAGATCCCCTTGGCACCAATTTCCCGTGAGAAAACTGCCTTCTCCACACCGTTTGGATTACACCAATTTGTGACACTTTCGTTCAGTTTGTTTGGAACCCCGGCTACGTTTCAGCATCTCATGGACCGAATCCTCAGACCGCATTCAGCTTACGCCGCTGCCTATTTAGATGACATCATCATTTATAGCAATGACTGGCAGCGGCACATGCAACATCTGAGGGCGGTTCTGAGATCACTGCGCCGAGCGGGACTCACAGCGAACCCAAAGAAGTGCGCGATTGGACAGGTGGAGGTACGGTATCTGGGGTTCCACTTGGGCCACAGGCAGGTGCGTCCCCAAATTGACAAGACAGCGGTGATTGCGACCTGCCGGAGACCCAAGACCAAAAAGGGGGTGAGACAGTTCCTGGGGCTGGCTGGCTATTATAGAAGGTTCGTGCCTAATTGTTCGGACGTCACCAGCCCGCTGACTGATCTCACTAAAAAGGGAGCTCCAGACCCGGTCCAGTGGACGGAGCAGTGTCAGCGGGTGTTCACGCAAGTTAAAGCTGCACTTTGCGGGGGCCGCTTTTACATTCACCTGACTTCTCTCTCCCTTTTGTTTTACAGACAGATGCTTCAGACAGGGGGCTGGGGGCCATACTCTCGCAGGTGGTGGAGGGGGAGGAGCACCTGGTGTTGTACATTAGCCATAAGCTCTCCTTGAGGGAAACTAAGTACAGCACCATAGAAAAGGAGTGTCTCGCCATCAAGTGGGCGGTCCTCACTCTCCGATACTACCTGTTGGGGCGGGCCTTCACCCTCTGTTCCGATCACGCCCCACTCCAGTGGCTCCACCGCATGAAAGATACCATTGCCCGGATCACCCGTTGGTAAGTGGCTCTTCAGCCGTTGGTCCACAGACCGGGGCGCAGATGGCTGTCGCTGACTTCCTTTCCAGGAATGGGGGGGAGTGGTAGGCAGGCCGGATGCCGCCCTGGCCTGAGTCGGGCGGTGGGGATATCTGGCAGCGGGGGTGTGGTCAAGCATCTCTCCGGAGAGAGAGAAAGTGGTAAGGGTGCTTACACCTGAGCTAATTATGTCTAACACCTGTCTTTAATTTCAGTGAGCACGGGGAGAGCGGCATAAATAGAGCCACACCGCAGGTAGAAGGGAGAGAGCCTGGGCACCAGAGAGCCAATTGTGAAGCCAAGAGTTTATTATTCCAAAAGTTTATTTTGTGAAGTAGTTTGTATATTTTTAGAGTTAGTCATTGAACAGTGTAAGAGCCCTGAACGAGTGCATTTGCTGCAGTAAGGAGAATAAAACGCTTACCTGAACCAGGAAATCTGCTTCTCGCCTCCTCCTTCCACTGAGAAATGTTACAATAGGTTTCTCAAATGTTATTATAAACAAACTTGCATTTTATTTATTTATTTATTTATTTATTTTTCTTGTCTTGACTGGGCTTCCTGGTGAGATTTGCCAAAACATTGAGGGTGAATGGTGGAACTAACTCAGACAGGTCCTCCGAATGACTATTGCTTGACTTTTAAAATTCATATCCTGCCTCATAGCTGACCAGCTCTTGCAGAACCAGTTTCCAAATCTGTGTGCCCTGGAGTGCCGTATGCTCATCTGGCCATGGCCCGTGAACTACAGAACTCACCTGAGGAGTGTTTATCTCCAGGCAATACAATCTGGCATCCATACAAAACTCTCTTTATTTTAGAAAGCATTGCATTATATTATATTAAATATTAGTACATCATAATTGTAAATAAATTACGAGAGAATTATCATTTTTAGGTGAACTATTCCTTTAATTCAAAAGGGGGTGCAGGTTAACAGGTTGAAGCTACAATGAACTAAAAATATCATAAAATGCATCACAATCAAACAAAATATTGACATAAATTTTAAGCGCTATTAAATATTGAACACCGCCACTATTTAAAGCATGATTTAACGGATGAATCTTTGACTATCGTATCTGTACTAGTTGCTGTCCCACTTCAGTTTGCTTAAGTCTCACCCCCTTGCTGCCGTTCATTTAATTGTCTCAAAAATGTTAGAGTTGTTTTTATTCTCATGCTGTCAGTCACAAGCTACTGCCAGGAAACCGACCAGCACATTAATGAACACCTCTTACATGTTGAAGCTCAAGGGAGCGCAATTCCATCAACACATTTTAGTTCCTGCTGCTCGTGAACCACTTGAGACCACACCGACTGAATGTTAGTTGTCAACATACTGCAGCATGAACTATGTGTTGCTCATTGAATTCATCTTCAAAATTAGTCAGTCTGGGCAAAAATCTCATCAACATGTCACAAGCATGGTTCTAAATTGCTCACTGGTTAAAAGCCTACTTTTAATTATGAAAATAGCACTTTGCACAGGGTTTTCAGTCAATTAAAGGGGTCATGACATGAGGAATGAAATTTTCCTTTATCTTTCGACATATAAGAGGTCATTGTACTATAAAAACATACTGTAAGTTTCAGAACTGAAAACGTCCTCCTTAATAACTTAATTGGCTTCCTGTCAAATACAGAATCCAATTTAAAATCCTATTGTTTGTCTATAAGGGCCTGTATGGTTTGGCTCCTCATTATATTGCGAATCTCCTCTCTCACCATCACACATCTAGACCTCTTCGGTCATCAAATAGTCTGCAGCTGACTGTTTCCAGGTCACGCCTAAAACTGAAGGGTGACCGTGCCTTCTCAAATGCAGCCCCATGACTCTGGAATTATTTACCTCCCCATATAAGGCCTTCCCCAACTTTTGATGGTTTAAATCTCCTCTTAAAACTCATTCATATTCTGTAGCTTATGGAAATATACAGGTTTAGTGGTACTCTTTTATTGTCATTGTGTCTTTCATGTTGTCCTTGTGTTTTGCTATGCATTTAGTAATTATTGATTTTGTACAGCACTTTGACCAACTGTCGTTGTTTTTAAATGTGCTATATAAATAAAAGTGACTGACTAATATGAAAAGAGCATTTATTTAAACCAAGCTACAAAAACGGTGCGTTTGGAATTTGTGGAACTTGTGACGTCACAAGGAGCAAATACATCTGCATATGACTGCCTCTTCAGCAAGCCATCAATGCCTATTTTCCATCATTTCACCCTTGGCCTGCCCACTGGTGCTCAGTCAGTCACACAGGTGAAGAGGAGAGAGATGGGCCTGTCATGGGAGATTCATCCAAAGGGGACTTACACAGGACAACTTCATGTGCCTGTCTGGATTTAAATGTT
Organism: Myxocyprinus asiaticus; assembly: GCF_019703515.2. Classification (NCBI taxonomy): domain Eukaryota; kingdom Metazoa; phylum Chordata; class Actinopteri; order Cypriniformes; family Catostomidae; genus Myxocyprinus; species Myxocyprinus asiaticus. The sequence continues at coordinate 1,273,493 of NC_059378.1, read as the reverse complement.
TTTCTACATAAACATGCACTAGACGAACAGCTTTGACCATTATCATGCATCTCGCGATGCTTTTAGAAATGCGATGTCAAGTTATAACTCTAAAAATGATCCACCATTGTGTTTCATTCAGCTGCGCTGTCTTGCTGTTGTGCTGTTCTGAAGGCGTCCTGTACCGTTTTTGCACCCCTCTGTGCTATTTTTAATTGTTGGTCTTTCGTAAACATGCACTCGATGGACATCTTTGATCGTGTTGATGCATTTCCGGCAATGTGTGCCACGTTTTAAGAACGGTACAAGTGCAACTTTTAAAAACGTGTCTCATACTGCTGCTGATGACTGGGAGAAACACATGCAGTCCTGTGTGTAAACAAACATGGAAGATGTGAAGAACAGCATCTCTTCTTTGGCCTGTTGAAGCCGGAAGAAGCACCCAACATCACCGTGTATTGTATTACATTTGTGTATTCAGAAGATTTCAGTGTGGATTGCTTGTGAAATGCTATTTTTTGTATTTTATTTTTTAGGGGAATTTTTTCCTTTTTTCTCCAAATTTGGAATGCCCAATTCCCAATGTACTGTTAAGTCCTTGTGGTCGCATAGTGATTCGCCTCAATCCAGGTGGCGGAGGACAAATCCCTCAGACAAATCTGAGACCGTCAACCTGTGCATCTTGTGTGGCTTGTTGAGCGCGTTGCCACGGAGACATAACACGTGTGGAGGCTTCACGCCACCCACCGCGGCATCCACACTCAACTCACCATGCACCCCACTGAGAACGAACCACATTATAGTGACCACGAGGAGGTTACCCCTTGTGACTCTACCCCGGGCAAATTTGGTTGCTTAGGAGACCTGGCTGGAGTCACTTAGCACGCCCTGGGATTCGAACTAGCGAACTCCAGGGGTGGTAGCCAGCGTCTTTTACCACTGAGCTACCCAGGCCCCCGCAATGGAACTGATATTGAAGATGGGGCAGGTCAAATTAGACTATTGGATGAAAAAACGTAACCAATTTTATTCATGAATATTTCATATGTCATGAGAGTTTGATAGTTTATGGTGCTAAAGTTAACAGTTTGATACATTCAGATGAAACATGTTTGGTGTACGTTATGTGTTAACCCTGAAATGTAGTTTTATAATGTTGTGTGGAGTTTGTTAATTTTCTTCGGATTGCATTTCAAAAATGGATGTATTGGAAGTGCTGCACAATGTTAGCCAATCACAATAATGGGCATTTACACTGAAGTCTTAAAGGGCCAGGCAACTTAAAATCAAGCGTTTCAGACAGAAGGCCAGAGACAGGGTGGGAAATTATTACTGTATATATGACTAAATTATGACTGTTTGGTGCAAAACCTCAGGGAAGATAATAAAATTATAATAAAAGTATCTCATGACCCCTTTAAACTAATTTAAGGCTAATATCAGCACTGTGTGTTAATAAAATGTTGACACTGGCTTCAGCTCAATTCTTTCATTTGAACTGGTAGAAAATATGCATGATTACATGGTTCATAGTCTCTTTGTGTTTATAGATTATTACCAGTGATGGGCGTAATCCAATTAAAAAGTAATTAGTTACTGTAATCTAATTACTATTTAGTCCAAAAGTAGTGTTAGTCATTACATTTTAAATTCTTGTAATCAGATTACAGTTACTGACTTTCAGTTAATTTAATTACTTTTAAGTACATTATAGGATTATGTATATTTCTAATATATTATTTATGTAGTATGAATTATGGCCCCGTAACGAGTCATTATGAAGGAGAAATGTGAAGTGCTGAGTGTATGACTTGTGTATAACAATGAACGAGAAAAAAATATAAACATTATTTAGAATTTGTTGAGCGGAAATGTGTTTCAGAAAGCAACTTAAAAGTAAAGTAATTAGTAATGTGAATATTTTTTCAATGAATTAATTAGTAATGTAATGGTTAAAAGTTTAGAGAAATAATTAGTAATTTGTAGTGGATTACTATTTTTAAGAAGTTTACCCAACACTGATTATTAACCCTTTAAGGGTTTTCGTACCCAGGGTGACACAGGGACAGTGAGTGAATGGTCCTAATTTGAAAATGAGGCCTCTGCAAATCCTCAGCACAAGTGACTTTGTTTAAAAACTCACAATATTTATCTAAATGTACAGTAAGATGGCAACATGCCATGAGAAGGCTGCTTACCACAAGGAAAGTTACATGTTTTCACTGGAGATACAATGTGTAAAATGTAAAAATAAAAGCAACATTTTGAGGAAAAACATGAAAATCAGGTCCTATTGTGTTGGAAAATAGCAATAAACTAATTTAATGAGTCCCCCAGGTTCAATACAAGTTAAGCTCAATCAACATTATGCCACAAATTCTGTAAATTAAGCTTAACTTTTATTGAAACCGGAATATATTTATTTAAGTCCAGAAAATAAGATTTTAAGTTTTAAATGTATGTTTTTGAGTGTATGTGTGTGTGTTTTGGGGGCCATAAATGTTCCTGTGGAAGTAAAATTGAAAGTGAAATAACCTTTCTGAGTGAGAATTTCCCCCAATTGCATCTTAGTCTGAAATCACAGTACACACAGATGAGGGCAGCATTGTATAGAGGGTGTTTCATGCCAGAGACAGTTCCAATAGCATTGCAGTAACACTCTTTTCATAACAGAGGGCAGCAAGATCTGAAGACAAGGGTTTTCTGTTCTTAAATCACAATGTTGATTCAGGAGCATTTTGAGTTCATAAGAGACATGTAGAATCATTTCTAAAATGTTGGGAGGACACATTTTAACTCCATAATGAGTAAATTTCATTGTTTTCTGTAAACTTAGTTTTTAAGTTATAGAATATACTGTAAAATCAAATGGCTTCAAATAATCACACAGGTCAAGGCTGTTTAAAACAGTATTATTAAGAACTGCAATAGCCTATATACAGAAGGATGCACATTTTATGTTATACATGTTTTGAGTCCAATCCAGCTGGAGTGAAAGCAGTGACTGCAGCATTTGAGTGCATCAGCTTTGACTCTAAGTTTATACCAGTCCAGCAGGAAATTGGACTATACCATTTTGATCAGGAAGGAGTGTCCCCCATTCATGCTCACATTTTTGCAATAGCTTTGATGCTTAATTGTTAATTAGTTTAGGTATGCTTTAGACTGTATGATTATGTTCACATTACGGGCATTAGTTTGGTGTTTGTGTTCATAATTTGGTTTCATTAGGGTAGACCAAGCACAGTTGTAACACTGTATATTTTTCTTCTCATCCAAGTTAGAACTGTCATTATCAATGTGCACAGATGTATTAGCATCCTCTCTCTTTCTCTGTGTGTGGGAAATTAATAAAGACGTTGTCCACATTGCTGCAAACTTTTTCCTTTTCATACTCCTCATTGTGAATTAATAATTATTCCTTACTGATTATGAAAGCAAACTTTCCTTGTTGTAATTATTGATTTTTCTACTTTAAATTACATATTTTGGGACATGCAAGAATACAAGGTCACTGAGAAATTAAGGAAAACATGAAGGTGGTCAGCATGGGACATATTACAATGTTATACAGGTGTACACGCTGCATAAGAAACATGTTAGCTTTTACTCAATCAGAAAGCTTAGATAAGTAAGCAGAACTGGTTGGTTGGTTGGTTGGTTGCTGGGTTGGGGTCGGTTGGATGGGTGGATGGGTTGGGTGGTTGGTTGGTTGGCTGGTTGGTTGGGTTGGTTGGATTGGGTGGGTGGGCTGGGTGGGTGGCTGGGGTGGGGTGGGATTGGATGGATGGGTGGTTGGTTGGTTGGTTGGGTTTGGTTGGGTTAAGTGGGTGGATGGATGGCTTGGTTGGATGGGTGGATGGATGGATGGGTTGGGTGGGTGTTTGGTTGGTTGGGATGGATGGTTGGGTGGGTGGGTGGGTTGGTTGGTTGGTTGGTTGGATGGGTGGGTGGGTGGGTGTTTGGGTGGGTGGTTGGTTTGTTGGGTGGTAGGGTGGGTGGGTGTGATGGATGGTTGGTTGGATGGGTGGTTGGTTGGTTGGTTTGGTGGGATGGGATGGATGGGTTGGTTGGGTGGGTGGATGGATGGATGGGTGGGTTGGTTGGTTGGTTGTTTGGTTGGTTGGGTGGGTTGGTTGGTTTGTTGGCTTGTGTGGGGTTTGGTTGTGTTAAGTGGGAGGATGGATGGGTTGGTTGGATGGGTGGATGGATGGATGGGTGGGTTGGCTTGTGTTGGGTTGGGTTGGTTTAGGTTGGAGGATGGGTGTGGTGGTTGGTTGGGTGGGATGGTTGGTTGGTTGGATGGGCGGTTGGTTGGTGGGATGGGATGGTTGGGTGGGATGGGATGGGTGGGTTGTTTGGATGGGTGGTTGGTTGGTTGGTTGGTTAGTTGGGTGGGTGGGTGTGTGTATGGGTGGATGGATGGATGGATGGGTGGGTGGTTGGTTGGTTGGTTGGTTGGTTGGGTGGGATGGGTGGGTTGGTTGGATGGGTTGGGTGGGTGGCTGGATTATCAGATTTTAATCCTGACCTTGTTTTTATGTAAAACCAGAAAATTCACAAAACGAATCAAGCTTCAATGTGCGCTTCAATGTGAAAAGTTTGTTTGTTTATTCATTTATTTATTAACTTTTTAAAAACAAGCTTCAGTGTCAAACGTCACATCACTACATACGGATCCCAAGTAATGGGAGAAATTAAGCTTTCCGGAGCTTTGAATAAATTAGAAGACATTTTAAATCAGAGAGCAGAATTACTCTAAACACCACATGCTGACAACATCTGCTGGTCACAGGTGGGCAAATCCAATGGGAAGACTGGACAATGACAATGATTTGTTCCAAGCATTCTTTGAGAACATGCCACAGTTCTCTTTTTATTTGGGCTGTCTAAATTGCTTCTGTGTATTCATGTAATCCCAGATTGGCTCAGTGATGTTGAGATTAATTTAATCTCTTGCAGGACACCTTCATCAACTTCTATTCTATTCTATTCTATTCATCTACTTTTTATAGTATAACCACAAATTATTGTTTCTAAATATTTAGTAATTTGCCGTTATGAATCAGTAGACACTGATACACATACGTTTAAAATTTGTAGATGGAAAAGTTATGGTAATATCTTGCACACAGTCTCAGTATGGGACTCGAGCTTGAGTACATAACTGTTGTATCAAGTTCAGTTATAGGTGTTAGTAAAGGGTGGGATGAATGGGCCAAATCACCACCACTTTTGGAAATAGCTTTCATCAGGTAGGCCTACTTGTCTAATGTATAATGCAAACAAATGACAAATAAATAAGGAACCTTCAAAAGTAAGATTGAAGGGTGAGTCCAGTCGCTTTAAGGTCTTCATATAAACATTATATGTTTGTCTCGAGTCTCAGTTATGTAACAAACTCATTCCATATCTATATATCAAATATAATAGTGTCAACAGTTTATGGATGATCTCTGGGAGCAGCATGTCCATACATCAGTTGTGCCAATAATTAACTATCCATCCGTCCGTTCATTCATTCATTCATTAATCCATCCATCCATCCATCCATTCATTCATTCACACACCCATTTATTCATCCATTCGTTCATCCATCCATCTACAGTAGAAAGCTTTTCTCTTCAGAATTCATTGGTGTGCATCATTTGCAACATAAAAAGTTCACAACCCTGGAAGTGTGGAAACCTGGAGGAGCATCATTCAAGAAAACTTTATTAAAGTTACAACGTCTCATTTCAGGCGATAATTGAGAGTCACAAGGCAGAACAAGACAGAATAAAGAGTCGTAAAGCCTTAATTGTGTAATATTGTGGCAATTACTGAGGAAAGCTATGATGGAAACAGCAATCTGATTGTCTTAGATGATGGATGGGCTTATTTCAGATTTATCTAGATGGTGGTAAACCTATGATTAAAACTTAGCGTATAAAGACACTTTTTTCACTATTTAACAAAAAGTCCAATATGAGCAGCCTCCCTCTAGCATATCTTTGATATAATACTATAATGCTGAATAATAACATGGCAATGATTCTTTTCTCACACAGCTATTTTTCAATCATTCATTCATTTGCTACTTCATTTATTCAGGGTGGTTTTTTTTTTTGTTTGTTTTTTTCAGAACAACGTAACGAGCCTTTAGGGTCAGAAATTAACCAGGACTCGGGGCAAAAATGCCACTAAAAGTTGCAAATGCCCCACTAGTGAATTCCTTTTATTGTTGATAGATTTTCTTCTAGGCCTGGGCCTGATCTTCTTTAAAGCTACTTTTGTATTTTATGTTGTTGATTTTATTATACTGTATAGCTGTTCAGAATGAGAATTAATTTCAATTAATTGATTTAAGTATTTGACATATTTGACATAAATGGGTAATGTATTGTCCACATAAGTGTAAAAAAATGACCCTGATAATTAATTCCTGGAAGCAAATGTTGCCCATTAATAACAATGCTTTGACACTGCCCCAAGCTCCACAGATCAAGCTCACAACATAAGACAAACCTATATAACCAAAGACTTCTGCATGCACCGAAACTAATGGAGAGGGCAGCTACTTCTGTAATGTGTTTGAGAAAACAGAACGAACCATTACAGGAACATCCTCTCTGTCTTGCACAGCAGAAACCGGGCAGGATAAATTGTCCCTGCAATTGTAATTAATCCTATGGGAAACATTAGGGGGGTGCTGTAGTTCAATTATCACACTTAATTTAGCCCTGGGAATCTAATTTGGGAAATCTATTTACAGATATGTAAAGACTCCCACTCTCTCTCTCTACGTATGGAGGGTATCCACCACTTCCAATGAGAAAATGACATTGAAAGCATGAAAACATAACCAACACTTAAGATGTTATTTTATTTCAAATCCATTTTATTTACTCTCATTTAATCAGTTAATAATTAACCTACACTTCCATGACGGGATCACATATAAATGTAGCTATAAACACATAAATAGCAGTTACAGATTGCACCATTCGTTCAAAGTCAACTCAGGTTTTGGTCTCACGCAAAGTTCAGCTAGGACTGGATGTTAAATCTTTGTCAGTTAATATTTACACACCAGCAATCTCGATTTCTTTCTCTAATGGCTCTCTTCTTCATTCTCTCTCTGTTCTTCTGTCTAGCAAAACACTTACACATATATGTGAAAATGGAGAATGTATATTAGTTTACTTGCAATTTTTGTTGTAAACTGTGCCTGAAGGATTGCTTGTTAAATCAGCTCGCAGAGGGTAAGAATTTATTTTCCTCATTATCATATTTTTCTTAGTAAGGAATTCAAAAATGTGGCTTCATTTCAAAAGAGCAACACAAACTGTTAAAGAGGTATATTTTGTGTACATTCTACTCTAATGTCATGTTGTCAGAATTTAGACTGGTATGCCTTTGCCATTTTCAGTGGTATGTTTTTCATTTTTAGTAATTGCATACTAAATTGGCATAGCATTCCTACCTTAATTGGATGACAGAAATGTATGGCTTCATAATATTGGTTCTAATATCTAATAAAGGAAGCACTGAATTAGTGTTCATGCATAATTTAATTTACATCTCGATGCTTTTTTATTTTATTGTTTTGCATTGTAATTGCTCCATGTTTTGCTTTCATATCCAGGAAGGCTGGTGGAAGAAACAAAATCTGTGTTTTCCAAGGACAGAAAAATACAGGACCAATGGCAATGGAAAGGGGTACAAGGATGACGAAAAGAGATTTAAAACTCCAAACTCAACAATATGCAAGAATTCATTTAATGAAAGACACTAGCTTCACAAACAAAAATGCAGCTCTTTGATTTAAAAAAAATTAAAACAAAAATCAATGATTACAACATTTGCTAGTGGTACAAAATAATAACTATGTACATGCTTCAAATGTCATTTTACAGCCCTATCTAAGAGGTCTCCGCCTATAATTAAAGTTGAATCCATTATTCTTTCTCTAAGTAAAATAGGGACTTTGCCCTTTCAGATACAGTACACTAATGAAAAATTGTCTTGTGCACATTTATTGCACTGTATTTATAGCCCAAATCCGTCTATCTAATCTATTGTTATGCTATTCATGATTTGGCACACAACAGATTAATTGGAAGACTTCACCCTGAAAATAAATATTGGCCAAAATACAGGGTCAGGCGTAATTATGCCTTCTGGTGCTAAAGAGTTACAGTGCTGTGAAAAAGTTGGCCCCCTTCCTGATTGCCTCTATTGTTGTGTATTGTTCATGCTAAATTGTTTTAGATCTTTAAACGAGATATAACATAAAACAAAGCAACCTGAGTAAACAAAAAAACAGTTTTCAAATATATATATATATATATATATATATATACTGTATATATATTATCGAAGCAAAAAAGTTATCCAACACCTATATCACCCATGTGAAAAACATAATAGTTGGTTGTGCCACCTTTAGCAGCAGTAACTGCAACCAAACGCTTCCGATAACTGGAGATCAGTCTTTCACAACGCTGTGGTGGGATTTTGACCCACTCTTCTTTGCAGAACTGTTTTAGTTCAGCCACATTGGAGGGTTTTCGAGCATGAACTGCCCATTTAAGGTCCTGCCACAGCATCTCAATCAGGTTCAAGTCAGGACTTTGACTAGGCCACTCCAAAACTTTAATTTAGCTTCTTTTGAGCCATTCAGAGGTGGACTTACTCCTATGCTTTGTGTCATTGTCTCACTGCATAATCTAGTTGTGATTGAGCTTGAACTCATGGACTGATGACCGGACGTTCTCCTTTAGGATTTTCTGGTAGAGAGCAGAACTCGCCTGTTGCCCTGAAGCAGCAAAGCATCCCCACAACATCACACTACCACCACCATGCTTGACCGTAGGTATGATGTTCTTTTAGTGGAATTCTGTGTTTGATTTACACCAGATGTAACAGGACTCCTGTCTTCCAAACAGTTCCACTTTCGACTCATCAGTCCACAGAACATTCTCCCAAAAGGTTTGAGGATCATCAAGGTGTGTTTTGGCACAATCCAGAAGAGCCTTAATGTTCTTCTGGGTTAGCAGTGGTTTTCGCCTCGCCACTCTTCCACGGATGCCATTTTTGGCCAGTGTCTTTCTGTTAGTGGAGTCATGAACAGTGACCTTTATTGATGCGAGAGAGGCCTGCAGTTCCTTGGATGTTGCCCTTGGCTTTTCTGTTACTTCCTGGATGAGTCGTCGCTGTGCTCTTGTGGGAATTTTGGAAGGTCGGCCACTTCTGGGAAGGTTCACTACTGTGCCAACTTTTCTCCATTTGAAGATAATGGCTCTCACTGTGGTTCTTTGGTTCACTGTGGAGTCCCAGATCCTTTGAAATAACTTTGTAACTCTTCCCAGACTGATGTATTTCAATCACCTTTTCCTTATCATTTCTGGAATTTCTTTCAACCTTGGCATAGTGTGCTACTGGGTGAGACTTTTTAGCCAACTTCATGCTGCTGAAAAAGTTCTATTTAAGTGCTGATTAGATTGAACAGGTCTGACAGTAATCAGGTCTGGGTGTGTCAGCTGAACCCCATTATGAGTGCAGTTTCATAGATTAGGGGATTTAATACTTTTTCACACAGGCTCAGTTGGTATTGGATAACCTTTTTGCTTTAATAAATAACATTATCATTTAAAAACTGTATTTTATGTTTACTCAGATTGCCTTTGGTTGTGAAACACTTTAGTATGAAAAATCCACTGTAGATCATTGTGTGTTTTAATAGAAATAAAATGAACACATGTTATGAACCTTAAATAAACCACATTATAGTAGGTGTCTTTACTATGTTTATAAGCATTTGATACACTGTTCTTATTATGTGCACGTGTTGTTGCTTTTTACTTACATTTAAAGTATCTGCATTTAATTAAATCTGTAGTTACACTGTTAAATTTACCCCTAATCCTAAAGCTAACCCTACCCTCACCCTATACCTATTCATACCTCAACCATTACCCTAAACCCTAACCCTACTCCTAATACTAATCCTACCCATACTTGAATCTAAGTCACAGCTAACGTGACTCTTGTGAGAATTTTGCAGAACAACATGTAGGTACACAATAAGTACATTGTATTATGTGTATTTAATTGTGAGTACATAGTAGTTAAAGGCACCTAATATAAAGTGGAAAGAAAACTCTACTGAAATGAAATCACTCTAATTATTTCTTACATTTTACCTAGTGATGGATATCCCATCTGATAATGTGTATGCTTATGCATTATCAAAAACCCTCACAAAGGTTGCTTCTCCTTTGACTGTGGGTCTGTATTCAGAATGCCACAACAGGATCAACATGGTGCTCAAGAACATTGAGGGTAAGCTCACTCCTTCATACTCTTTACACCAGTTTCTCTACACTGCAGAAAAAAAAAAAGAAAAAAAAAGAAATTGTCTTACTGAGTGTTTTGTCGTAGTTTCTGGTAAACATACTGAAACACCCTTAAAACAGGTACAAATTACTTGAAAAGCAGAATGGCATTATGCATTAAGTCTTGTTTTAAGAGAAATCTAACAGAATTTGGTGTGGTTTTGTTTAAAAAAAGAAAAAGAAAAAATACTTGCCAATGGGGTAAGAAAAATAAACTTGTTTTCACTTTCAATCAAGTTTTTTTAATTTTTTTTATTACCCCACTGGCATTGGAATGCAATGGAAGTCATTTAGCTTCTCAAGTAAATTTATTAGATATGTTTACTGGAAAACAAGACAAAAATATTTAGTAACAAAATGACTAACTGAGACTCTCAGTCCCTAACATTCTGCCTAACATATCCTTTTGTGAGAAAAAAAAGTCTTATGGGTGAGTAAATGATGATTTAAGATCATGAGAAACATAAATTGAGGCAAGTATGTCCAAACTTTTGACTGGTAGTGTAAATCGTGATGTAACTTCCTGAATTCTGAATTCCTCTCTATCTCTCATCTTTCAGTTCATATGAATCTCGAGGCAAAAAGAAGAGAACAGAAGAACACAAAGGGACAAAAGCCACGCTCAATTAAACCCTCCATTTCTGACCTGCTATCTCTGATCTTGCGTCTCCTCTTCTATCGACCTGTGTGGACGGATCAGAACCAGAACAGGAAGAACATTCGTTACCTGTTTGTGAGGTTCAGCGCCTGGCATTTTGCCGGCAGTGACTTCCTCTGGGCTGGATTGGTGATGCAGCTGTGCAAGGCTCTTCAGAAGAGCTTTGGTAAGCTCCAGCTGGGCCTTTTCCGGATTGCACAGCACAACGAAGAGAAGGATGCAGAAAAGAAGAAGATTGAGGACACTTTTAAGGACTGGAGGTCCAAGAAGGTGTGCTGCATCCCAGTTTGGGCTCTAATAATAATGGGATTCATTGGAACACTCCTTATTCTGATCCCTCTTATTATATATGGATTCCCTAAACTGAAGGACATAACAGAAGTAGAGAATGGGTATGAGGAGTCACATGGCTACGGTGTGCTAGAAGGTTTTGCCATCGCTATCCTTGGTGTCCCTGCAGCTGGAGCATTAAGATTCACATTCTTGCTGTTGAAGAACCTCATCTTCAACCAGGACCTCAAAATCAGACAAGGGCTGGACAACCAGAAGGTGAGTCAGCAGCTGGGACTCATGCATGAAGTTCGGAAGGAGATGAGACTCCTGTGCTGCTTTATTCACTTCATGGAGATCTTTGAGAGGAGGAAGATCCGGGTGGTGTTGGAGATAACCAACTTGGACCGCTGTACACCAAAGAAAATCGTCGGTGTCTTGGATGCCATCAACATACTGTTATCTGATGAAGAGAGTCCCTTTATTTCTCTGCTTGCTGTGGATCCAGAAGTGCTTGTTAGACAGTTGGACCAGGCAGAGGACTGTTTAAGCAAAACAGACTCTTATGACTTTCTAGACCGTATCATCACACTGCCCTTCACCGTTCCTCCACTGTGCGATGCATCCAAGTGCAGGGTCTTCAAGAACATTGTCCGTGGTCAGTCTGAGATCCCTGAAGAATTCCCTCTTGAGGACACTGGAGCATTAGGCCCGCCCAGTACATTGCTCTCTGTAGAAGATGAGTATTCTGTAAAGTACAGTAAGGCTGAAAAAGAACAAGCCGCCCCTTTGATTGCAAAAAAAGGAAAAAACTACACTTTCACAACAGTCAAACTCAGTCAAGAAGAAGTGGATACGTTAATTGAGTCTGCATTTTACTGCATCCTCTCAAGAGACAAAAGCAACCTACAGACATACTTATCTGGTGATACCATGTCCATGAGACGAGTGATTAACTCCATTCGAGTAACTATTATTATCATGGAGACTCTGAAATTGGAACCTCCACCTCCTGAGAAGATCGCTGCCTGGGTGGTTTTGGTCGACTGCTGGCCTTGCAGACTAAGCTGGATCCTTCAATGTGTGGAGGATGACCAACAGAGAGCCGAGATAGATGAACATGATGGAACCTTCTGTGCTGCTGATCATACCGAAACACTGTGGGATGTGTTCAGACGCAATAGTCTTGAGCTCTGCATGTTCGGAAATGAGGTGGAGAACTTTTTGGAAAGAGATGGGGACCCTGAGCTGTTTGAAATTTTCCTTAGGAAAGATTTCAAGTTCACTGTAGGGGAGTTGGAACGATTTAAGCTTTGTACGGTGAACTTAAACTACTGCATCAAGAATGAGCTGGCTAGGATCCGTGGGAGCCGCAGATTAAAAAGAGCAAGGAGAAACGCTTTCAACTCCCTCTCAGCACGAACTGTAATGAACATGAAAACAGAAGATATTTGTCAAGAGGTTTGTCTTCTTTCTGAATTGCTATTAGAGAAAAATGTAATATAGCTGCACTTTAGATGTATATTGCAATAAAAATGATTGTGGTCTCTGCAAATGAACAGAATGAATCTATCTGTCTATCTATCTATCTATCTATCTATCTATCTATCTATCTGTCTGTCTGTCTGTCTATCTATCAGTTTGTCTGTCTGTCTTTCTATTTATCTGTCTGTCTGTCTGTCTATCTATCAGTTTGTCTGTCTGTCTTTCTATTTATCTGTCTGTCTATCTATCAGTTTGTCTGTCTGTCTTTCTATTTATCTGTCTGTCTGTCTATCAGTTTGTCTGTCTGTCTTTCTATTTATCTGTCTGTCTATCTATCAGTTTGTCTGTCTGTCTGTCTATCTATCTACTTATCAACTTATCTGTCTGTCTGTCTGTCTATCATTTTGTCTGTCTGTCTGTCTGTCTGTCTGTCTGTCTATCTATCTACTTATCAACTTATTTATCTGTCTGTCTGTCTATCTATCAGTTTGTCTGTCTGTCTTTCTATTTATCTGTCTGTCTGTCTGTCTATCATTTTGTCTGTCTGTCTTTCTATTTATCTGTCTGTCTGCCTGTCTGTCTGTCTATCTATCTACTTATCAACTTATTTATCTGTCTGTCTGTCTTTCTATTTATCTGTCTGTCTGTCTATCTATCAACTTATTTATCTGTCTGTCTGTCTATCTATCATTTTGTCTGTCTGTCTTTCTATTTATCTGTCTGTCTGTCTGTCTGTCTATCTATCTACTTATCAACTTATTTATCTGTCTGTCTGTCTATCTATCAGTTTGCCTGTCTGTCTTTCTATTTATCTGTCTGTCTGTCTGACTGTCTGTATATCTACTTATCAACTTATTTATCTGTCTGTCTGTCTATCTATCAGTTTGTCTGTCTGTCTTTCTATTTATCTGTCTGTCTGTCTATCTATCATTTTGTCTGTCTGTCTTTCTATTTATCTGTCTGTCTGTCTGTCTGTCTATCTATCTACTTATCAACTTATTTATCTGTCTGTCTGTCTATCTATCAGTTTGCCTGTCTGTCTTTCTATTTATCTGTCTGTCTGTCTGACTGTCTGTATATCTACTTATCAACTTATTTATCTGTCTGTCTGTCTTTCTATTTATCTGTCTGTCTGTCTATCTGTCTATCATTTTGTCTGTCTGTCTTTCTATCTATCTACTTATCAACTTATTTATCTGTCTGTTTGTCTGATCGTCCATCCATCCATCTGTCTGTATACTTATCAACTTTCCTATTTATCTGTCTGTCTGATCATCTGTCCATCTCTCTGTCTGCAATATATACATATATATATATATATATATATATATCTTACTTGGTATATTTGTATTGCTTTCCAGAAAAATATAAAATAAAGACAGACAGACATAGAGACGGATGGACAAACAGACAGATAGATAGATAATGTATTATGTGTGCGTGTGTGGGTGTGGGTATGTGTGTGTGTGTGGGGGAGGGGGGGGAGGAGGTTTACGAGGACATTTTTTTAGGTTACAAACTGGTAAATACTAAATATTTTTTTCTTTTTTTAATTTTTTTTTTAAATGTGAAAATGCAGAAAGTTTTTTGTGAGGGGTAGGGTTAGGGTTAGGGGACAGAATCTATAGTTTGTACAGTATAAAAATCATTATGTCTATGGAGAGTCCTCATAAGGATAGCCACACCAACATGTGTGTGTGTGTGTATGTGTTACATATTTGTCCATGTGACAATACAGTTATTTAGTTTTATTTACTTGACAAAGCCAGTTTTTACCTGCTTTTGGTGTTTGACAAGTATTCATTTTGGACTTTGCATGCACTTTTTCATGTTATATGTTACATATAAATATGCATTTTCTTCTTCCCTTTCAGCTATCACGACTAAGCTTCCCAGAGAAATATACCCAAACAGTAAGGGAAAATTTCCTAGATGGTCGGACAATCCTCCTCAGTGACCCCAAAGACCTCAGACAGGTCCTGCAAATGACTCTGGGTGAATGGATGACTTTTAAAATTCATTTCCTGGGGGTCATGCCTCATAGTCAACCAAATGTGGCAGAATCTCGTCTGAAAGCCACACACTCTGGAGTGCTCGTATGCCCGTCTGACCATGGCCAGTAAGCAGTATAACTGACCTTGAGATTTGCATCAGTGCATTTTTCTCCAGGCAATAAACTGTGCATGCCATCAATGGACTATGAATGTGTCAGGAAACAATGCTGCATCAATTCAAAAATATAATTCACTTTTGGGAAGGCATGCACTATGTACACCAACCAATCAGACTATTCAGGGAATAATGACACCTGAAAATACAAGAGCTTTGATATACAGAAGACACATTTTATTTTTTATGTCTTATTTATATTGGGAACAATAAGGTTTTAATTCTGTAATTAATAAAACAATTTTAAATAAAACTTTACTGAATGACTCTCATCTCTGCGTGAGTAAAAAAAAAAAAGGGGGGGGGGGTTTCTTTAAAGTGTACATTTCAAATAACGTTACATAAAAAATGTGCTCAATTAATTCTGATATTTATGTATTTATTCCATCCATTGACTAATTCTCATCTTTATGGTGGAACCATATCAATAATACATCTATAGCAGTGTAAAAAAAACAAAAAAACATGTCCATTTCAAGAGTTTTACATCCATTGACACCTTTGCTTACAAGACAATCATCCTCCATGAAAACATTTGGCTAGTCAGCACTTGTCACTCATCCAGGTGTAGTGATAACATCATTCATCAGGTTAATACTGTCAGACCATCAATCAGATATGTGAAAGAAATATAACACAAGACTTTGCAATTCTTCATAATGCCAAAGGTTTAATCCCAACCCCAAGGGGGGCCTGCATCATGAAAACCTCCTTGTCATTCCATTCTCACCTATGATTCCATCATAGGCTTCGGATATATTGCACGTGTTAAACCCCAATATGCTTCATTATACTACATTAGTTACATTAAACTATGATATTGATATTTTAGATCTCCTAACCCAACCCCCTTCCTAAACCTAACCAATTATATACATTATAAAATAAGTATTGAACTAATACGTCCACCCCTACGCCTAAAGCTAACCAATAATATAAAAACAATATAACCAACCCACAACATAAAAGATACAAGCAGATTCAAGTACAGTCACAATCATTAATTCCAAAAAAGCACTATAAAAACGAATTATGCTGCATTCAGTATCCATATCAGTATCCATCCGCAAGCTCCAGAGAGAAAATACAGGTTTTAATTGCTGAAAATCTTTCTTTCCATTAATGCAGTCGTATCTCATTCAAAAATATACATCCATACATTAGAAATAGGGCCCTATGAAATATTATTTATTTTCCTTAATTCCATGTTTTAAAGTTTAATTACATTTAATCAACAAAAAAAAAAAAAAAAAAAAAAAACTGTCTAATTAAAATGAATTCACAATTATTTTTCTACATATCATTACATAGTCTTTTATCAAATAAAGTGCTTCTATACAGATCCTCACAGCACATCCAAAACACAACATTGGAGTTATTTATTGATTTATTGTCAGATACAGTGTTGCACAGCAGAGCATCACAGTTTTAATGTAAGTACAACAGCATTCTTGCTTTTTAATATAATGTAATTATAATTGTATTATTTATTTATACATTACATTCATTACATTTTACTACACAGTAGTAGTATATTTCTGTCGCAAATTACGATATCACTTTATTTTACAGTGTCCTTGTTATACATGTTACATGTATTGACTATAGTTATAACAATAAATTATGCATAATTACAAGCAGCTAACCTTAAACCTATAGTAAGTACGTGTTGTTAAGTGATATTACTCAATACCTCCTTGTATAATTACACTGTAACAAGGACACTGTATAATCAAATGTAACCCGAATTCTTTTATTTCACACGTCTAGTTAAATTGAGCTTTTATTTTGGCGGAAAGAAGCAAGTAAGAGCGAGTATGTTTGGGTACGTTTTTTATTTGTGTTTTTTGTCGACAGCTTCACACCTCTGGATAAGCAGATTGCTATATGGCTTAAAAGCAAAAAGCTGATTACCATTTTTAAATGCTGGCTTTGGTAAAGGGTGATGTTTTGGTGATGCAGGAAAAAAGTTACTGTAATGATATTTTGTTAAGAGAGTGTGTCGCACTGAAAATAAAACAGCACAGTACATTTTGAAAAGTACCTTTTCAAGAGATTATTTTACAAGGTTCAAGCCAAATTGCCAATACATGAAAAATATTCATGATCCATTTAAGAAACGCCCACCTCAAACACAGCTGCATCGTATCAAGTGCTATAAAGCATTTCCACAAAACATCTGTAAAACTACACAAGAACGTGGTGGTACATTCAAACAATTTAAGATGGTCCCTTGACCTCGATTTAAAGAAATTGCCAAAATCAAATCATTTGGTTCAACCACACGTTACGTTGCATGTAACTCTCAGACATTCTCATGAAATTGTCAGGTGGCTCCAGAGTTTCCTGTTCAATTATATCACTGTGAGAGTCTTCTGTGCCAAAACTTTGGCACTGCTCACAATCTATACTTTGACACTTTAGTTTTTCTTTCTATAAAACTTTAATATAGGACTGAATGACAGCGTGCAGATGTTTTTTTAATCGTACTGCCTGTCACTGAGTTTTACTTTATGCTCTGTGAGAATGAGGCTTCTGAGAAAGCAGAGAAAATATCTCCCATGCAGCTCAACTGAGACCTCCCACAGATAGATGGTAACATTAAAAGTTTGAATTTAAGTTATTCTAATAGTCAAATACGTTCCACTGAGCAAGCAACAAGAAACATTTTTCCAAAACTAGCATGCATTTGATGCGTCTATTTGTGTATACAAAAACATGATTGATAAATCCTGGAACGGTTTCAAAACTTCCTCATCTAATGAGATGACGTGATGCAACTAAACAGTAGCCTGCTTCGTGCATGTTTGCCTTTATTGAATGTTCTTGTCCTGAAGTACAGTGAAGACAAACCAATCGAAAAAGAGATGTGAGTCAACATGTGCCGGACTGAAATATGACTCTGAAATTGTGAACATTAAAGTGGGAGTTCATATGAAATCAATAGCATGCAGACAAAGTAAGGGAATTTAATGGGCCAGGAAAGGGGGATTATTTTTACCCCTCTCATTCGGAATCAATGCAGGAAAATGTCCTTGGTGCAAGCAGAGGAAATAGCTTCATGGAACATTGCAATGTGATTGGAAATAAAGCTGTATTAATGGATTCTTTACATGGAAAATGAAAACAACAACTTCTGCTGATAGTGCACAGGATAATAATGCAATGAAAAGCCTTACAATACAATAATGAATCATGCAACATTTCTTTTTAAGCTGTTGTCCTGTTCAACAGTGCACATTGTAGTAATGACTGTACCAAGTCAAGGTTTGGCTGGTTAGCATGGCACAGTTAACCCTGCTGCTAGATGCTGTAACTACACAAAGCATCTTTCTCCATTGACGGCCTTTCAAAAGTACGCCTGTATTCTGACAAAACAATCTTTTTACAAGCAATATATCAATCAAAAATATTTCAATAACTTATAGGTAATATTTTGCGATTAACAGATCATTTTTTAGTTGGCTCTTAAAAGCATTAAATGCAGGGGCGGGTTTACAATTTCTGAGGCCCCAAGCACCCGACCAACCCGGGGCCCCACTTCAAAAATGTTACTTAAAAATTACATAAAATCTTAATTTTAAATTCATCTTATCAGCCGTTGTAGCCAAGTACATGTGGCATGTAATGCATGTTTTCCAGTTTTTTCGACATTACAGTGATAAAATATATATATATATATATATATATATATATATATATATATATATATATATATATATATATATATATATATACTGTATATATATATATTTACCTACATATATTTTTACAAAACACTTTATGAACAGGGTGTGCAAAACCTACTTCACTCACTAACATTTTGGAATTCGGTTGTTATTTATTATTATTATTATAACCTAATAATTATTAATTGTTGTCCAGTTTTTCATTATAATACAGGATGATACAGTATTATTATTTTTACTTTGATGATTTGTTGTATACAATATTAGTCTTATTTACTTTCACCTGGAGCTTATTTTCTGACGCTGCAGTGTATTGTTCACCATGTTGCAAAATGCTGTAATTAATGAAAGCATCGTAGTCAACATTCATAACAGTAATCAGCCACATTAGAGCAGAAGGAAAAAAAACCTTGCCGTTTATCAAGCGCTGAAACTCTGCTTGGTGCAGAATAATCTGGAATAATGTTAAACATTGTAACAGTCACCTCTTTGCAATCGTTAAATCATTGTGACACCTGCGCTAAAAACAGTCTAGATGCAGCGCAATGAATGAAACAGAACGCAGGTGTCTCGACGTGTGTTTTTGAGACCTGAAGTTATTTTTAACTTGACACAGTGTCTAAAAAGGTGCCGGTCTTGTGTGAGACACTGAAGAAACAGTGAGATGCGGTGCAGCAGTCAAGGATGTTCGTCCAGTGTGTTTACATAGAAAAACAACAGAAAATCAGAGCAGACCCACGCAAAAACGGCCCCTAACTAATGGGCGAAACAAGTTATTAATCTTTAGTTATCGGGTAAATTACAAACCCGAACCCGGCCTACCTCTAACGTGAACCACTCTAAGAGCGCTGACAACAGCGTATTCACGCGTGTACCCAGAACGACATGTCACCCCTCAAGAGGTTTTTGCAGAGCTTTCCTACCTGGGCGGGGGCCCCCCAACGTCCAGGGCCCCATGCAATTGTGTGGTTTGCATGGTGGTTAAAACCGCTAGTGATTAAATGGAATTATTGGAATGTGTAAGAATATAAATGTGCAAAAAAATCCTGTTCCCACCAGTGAAATGTTTGGGGATGTGTGTGTTCTTATGGTGCCGTCAGCCAAACAGTGTTGTCTGGACGTCATTTTTTCTGTGGCTCCAGAGTGACTAGTCACATCCTAGATGATTAACTTAAAAATGTCCATGACCAGAACTCAGAATTCAAATGGGGAGTAAGGATGCCACGGTGTGAGTTGTTGGCAGTACAATTACTATCTGAGAAAAAACTGCATTTAACCATTTTTGCAGTAGCATACTAAGGCCAAAAAAAAAAAAAAAAAAAAGACGTGTACATTTTTGGAACTACACCACTTCATGTTGCCTGAAAACATGTGCTTTGATCCTGAAGGAAACTGCTGCATCACATATTCTTTTGCATAATTCTCCATTGTGGATGTTGCATTCTGTGAATGAAAACCTTTTTAACAACTATGTATAATTAGTAATTATTATATGTAGTAATTAGTATAATTACTACATATACATGCATGGTTAATCCAGATACAATGAAATATATAGTCTTAACTAAATTATTGTTAGATATGATGCATTAATGCAGATTTGATGCAGCCAGGTTTTGACTGAGAAGCAGATCTGTAATTAAAATTATACTTAACTGTGAATTAACTGTATGCATATTACCATTTCTCTGCTGATAAATCCTCCAGACCAGGTTTCTTTTGCAAGATCTGACAACATGGCAACTGGTATTTCACCCACCCTTAGCTCAGTAATGTCATTTTAAAAAGAATGTAATTAACTATATTTTTATTTTGTTCTAACCGGTAACAATTTGGAAAGGAAGCTGCGGAACTTTTGCTCAGAACGAACTGAAATGGAAAACATTTCGTTTTCAGTCCCTGATCATAACTGAACAAGTTATGGTACATACAGACACTACATACAGAAATACACAACAGATAAATATTATTGCATTTAATCAAGTGCGTCTCATCCTTATGGGCAGGTAGGGCAGAGCCACACCTAAATATTCATCCCCTTGAAAACATATATTCATACTATAAACTGCTAATAATATAATTTGTTAACCTAAAATGTGTTCAAAATGCTTACATATTTACTTAAAAGCAGGCCTAGTATAAGTTTTTATTTTTTTAAGTCGATATGTAGCTGAAACTTCCATTACACAGTGTTTGATACAGATATACAAGCATGTGGGGCAGAGAGTCTGCTGCCCTCCCAAACTCCACAGCGCCCCTCAGTTTTTCCAATGGAAATATGTGGTCAAAAATGGTACTGCAAAGAGCCCTCACTGAGACACATTTGGACCAAAAATAATCTGCCCTTAAACATAGTGCCAAACCAAAGTTAACTTTAGTATTAGTGCACGCCAGCAGTGTGACAGATCGCGAACATAGCGAGCGCTATCGATGAACGTGTGTGTAACAGCATGTCATTTCCACTGCAAGACAAATTGGCCAGTGGCCATCAAACAACTTGACAAGCCATACAGGAAAGGGGGATGTACACAATAGTGTAGGTGTATGTGATTTGAAACATTTCTACTGCAAACCCATTTACTACTTGAAACGTACTGTGATTTGAAACATTACTATTATTAATATTATTATTATTACTATTATTTTTAAGAATTTTGTTGTTGGCATTGTAACAGTATAAGGACAGGCAAGAAGGAGGCGGGAACTGGCTGAACAGTCAACATAAAGGTTTAATGACTGGCGCCTCTGGCACCCTTTTATCTCGCTCTCCCGCCAATCAGCTGATTCAGTGCCGGCCGTGCACCCTCGCGGCCTGGCCATGCCCTCCTCCTCGTCATACTCCTCCCCCGCCCGATTCAAGCCGGGGCGCCACCGGTCTGACTAACTCCACCACCCCCCCAATCTATGGAGGGGAGATGCTGCCCTTCCGGCCGTTCTGTCAGCCGGTGGTCCACCCCGCCTCCTGTGAACCTGGGGGAAGAGACGAGGGGAGGGTTGAGGAGAGGGAAAGGGTGAGCGGAGACACAGGAGAGAGAGAGAGGAGAGAGAGAGAGAGAGAAGCTGTCGCCCGGTCCTCAACCGTTCCTCCGCCATCTGGCGGACGCCAGCTCACTACTCCCCTGGTGGATGGTAGTGACCCCTCCGTCCCCAGGCAGATGGCCACTGCTACTCCTCTAGCGGATGGCAGCAGCGAGGACTCCACGACAGCGCATTCCTCCTCCCTCCAGGGTTTCAGCACCACTGTAACAGTATGAGGACGGGCAAGGAGGAGGCGAGAACCGGCTGAACAGTCAACATAAAGGTTTAATGGTAAAAATGAACTTAAAACAACATAAACAAACACAGATACACATGCAGTGCAGCCACATGCATTTCTCTCTCACTCAAACTGGCGTTTCTGGCTCCCTCTCGCTCTCCCATCACAGGCATGTAGATAGATCTGTGGATGTGTGTAGATAGTTATTTCAGAGAGTTATTCATGTATTCGCTTTGGCGCCACCCTCAGGTATAAGCACTTTATTTTACGCTTTCTCTGATTCAAAGCATTGTTTACTGCCCTTTCATTCAACATTATACGTCCATTCAAATTGAATCACGCCTGCTACTACAAATGGCCAAAGTAAGCATTTTTTTATTATTTTTCTCCCCTTTTTCTCTCCAATTTGGAATGCCCAATGTGCTCTAAGTCCTCGTGGTGGCGTAGTGACTCGCCTCAATCCGAATGGCGGAGGACGAATCTCAGTTGCCTCCGCGTCTGAGACCGTCAATCCACGCATCTTATCACGTGGCTTGTTGAGCACATTACCGTGGAGACATAGCACGTGTGGAGGCTTCATGCTATTCTCTGCGGAATCAACGCACAACTCACCACGCGCCCCACCGAGAGCGATAACCACATTATTGCGACCACGAGGAGGTTACCCTATGTGACTCTACCCTCCCTAGCAACCGGGTCAATTTGGTTGCTTAGGAGACCTGGCTGGAGTCACTCAGCATGCCCTGGATTCAAACTCGTGACTCCAGGGGTGATAGTCAGCTTCTTTACTCGCTGAGCTACCCAGGCCCCAAGGTAAGCATGCTTACCAAAATGAGTAAGCCAATCAGAAGCTCCTTCCTTCAGTCACGCTATCTGATAGGCTAGATTTTAGTTTTGCATCAACATGTTCAAGTTCACGTAACTAATGAGTTATTAAGCATTAAAATGGATATCGACGACCTACAAGGATTTGGCAAAGTTAATTTCAATTAAAAATCGAGAAAGAGAGGCTATCGAAACTTTGTTTGTTTGATTTTTACAACAAAGTGATGGAGATGTTCATTCACAAGGAGAGACGCATGGATTTTGTGTTCAAGTAAAGTAAATATATTTATATAAAAAAAATCTGTTTTATTGATACTAGTTCATAGATACTAGGCCTGGTTAATCTGAGGCTATGAAGTGACAATCTGAAAATTATGTCCTTCTTGTGTTGTCTGTTTTATAGATCTAATGTTAAGGAGCAGTGTCTGTTTATATTATAATATAATGTTTATGTTGAAATATTAAGGAATGTAGACTGCCGTGTTTACGTTACATTTGCCTTGTGCATTCAGGTTAAGATTGTTGTCTTTGGTGGCAGGATTAGTTAATTGCTGCTGTACATTCCAGTGTTTCTGAGAGTGACGTGTGAGGACTATGATGCTGAAACTATTAACCGTCAATCTTTTCTTTTTCTTTTTGCTGTATGTCAAAACAAGCTCTTCTGGCACTATGGTTCATTGTATGATTTAATGAACATAAACATGCTTGGCTCAATATATGACAATCTTTCATTTGTATGATATGAGCTATATTACTGTCCTGAATTTGAAACAATTTGGTCACGAAATTCGATCGCCACTGTGACAGTTATTTCCATTGACTGTTGGGTTTTAAGGCAACAATTTACATCTATAACATTTCCACGACATGATTACACTCACCCATATATTGCACTTTGGGCATAATATTCAATATTATATATTACATTAATATTTACATATTTAATATTTTTCTACACGTAAATACAAAATTTCCCCGACAGTAAAACACCATCTTGCTCTGCAGCTCTTGCAAGAGTAGTGAGTTACAAAAGTAAGAGTCGAGCACATAAAAGAACAGCTTGATTAAAAAAAAAAAAAAGAAAAGAAGGCTTGTTTTGATTTCATTATTCAATCTTTATGGCCTTTCACATGGCGACAGACCCCATTTAGTTGTAGCGGTATATTTTAAAGCTATACAGAGATGGTGTGTTTTAGTGAAATGAGTTGGGCTTCCCCCATGTCATCTGATTTGATGGGGATTCTGGATTCTGTATACACCACTTGGTGAAAAGCCTATAAATAAACGTAATTGCTTTTGAAGGCGGACGTCGAAAAACACACTGATAGAGAAAAGGGAGACAGGCAAGCTTTGCTCAGGCTCCGATTACATCATGTCTCCTGTGGTGAAGGCTGTAGGCTAAGAGTAAAACTAATGAGGAAGTATTTCCTTGGCATTTACAATTTCTCTCCGAAGGCCAAGGTCGACAAACGCAGAGGCAGAGCTAACGGAGACATCGCTCTCAGAACAAACCAAGCTAAACCAGGAGATGAACATTAGACCGGCTGAGCAGAGAAAGCCATTCAACATAATCACAGCGGTAGCTCATATGAGGTTTTTAAAGTGTAAATGGATTTTGCAATGCAGGAAATCCCAACATGAAACATACCATAAAGTGCACTGACCGTAGATGAATGGCCTAATTCACACTAGTGTGAAATTACAGATTCAATTTCTCTCTATCTGAAATGTAATTAAACATTCACAGCTGTATTGACTTTACTGATGGATATCCGCAGTTAATAAGCCACTTGTGGCTGACACAAATTCAGTAGGGGTAATATCCACATTCTGGAAGAGCTGCTGTTAACATAATCTTTCATTCTCTTTTAACAGAGATAGCCACAAACATTGTTTTTCACAAACCTGATTAATTAAATGTCCACCCAAAAATTTTAATATTGTCAATATTTACTTACCTTCATGTAGTCTCAAACCGCATGTGCTACCTTTTTCTCCATGGAACACAAAACTACAGAGCCCATTAGAGGACAGGGTTTGGAAATGATAGACTAAAACAAGCCCTGTTTGCCTGGGAGGAAACAATTAAGCCTGATTGGACATTGTGTACTGTGAAATTAGTGTCACTACATGCAAGTTTTGTGTTCCCTCTCAATAATTTAGCATTCTCTCGCAATAAGTTTTGCATTCCCTAGCAACAGTTTACATTCCATCGCAACAGTTTTGCGTTCCCTCACATAAGTTTTGCATTCCCCCGCAATAGTTTTGCGTTCCTCGCAATTTGTTTTGCGATCCCTCTCAAAAAGTTTTGTGTTCCCTTGCAATAAGTTCTGCATTCTCTTGCAATAATTTTGCATTCCCTCAAAACAGTTTGCATTCCTTCACGAGTTTTGCGTTCCCTCACTAATTGTTTATTAGTAAAACATTTGTTTTATGTTCACTAGCAATACGTTTTGCATTCCTTTACAATAGTTTTGCATTCCTTCACAATAGTTCCCTATCTGTCACTCACTCGAAGTTGTGTCGATGTAGTGACACTAGGGGTCACTCTTGGGAGCCCCAAACACCTGTGAGAAAAGGCCAATGGGAACTGGCGAGTGGAATTTGCATGCCACTTCCCCGGACATACGGGTATTAAAGAAGCTGTCTCGCAACCACTCATTCAGATTTTCTCTTCTGAGCCGGGCGGTTGTGTTTCAGTGAGCTGAATTCCTCCACCTATCCATTCACCTCTGCAAAGCTGTTGGATTTACGCCGCATTACAGCAACTTCTCCCCCTCTTTCACCGGTGGTGTGCAGAGAACGCCCCTGGGCACTTCAGCAGACTAAAAGAGTATATTCTTCCTCTGAAAGAGTATATTTTCCTTATAAAAGAGTGGTACGCATGGAGAGCGTCTTTTTAAAGATGCCTTTCCGTTTGTGTATAATTCCTGGTTGCGGTTGTTACCTCTCCGCTTCCGAAGGCCACGATCGCTGTCTTACGTGCTTGGGCACTGACCACACGGAGACGGTGTTCGTGGACGGGTCATGTTCTCCATGGCAACGTTGCAGTCGCGGCTTTACTTCCTCAGGGGAAATCCACCCCAGTGGCTCCCCGCCGCGGTCCTTCTACCTAAGGGTTTGAGGACATGTCGGTTAGCACTGGGAGTGATTTGGGGATTTCAATGGGAGCCGCTCTGCCAGGTAACCCCCCCATGGACCTCCCATTCCCCAGCATGCTCATTCGCCCGGCTGGGATGAGACCGCCGGCTCATCTCAGGGCGAGTTCGCGATCTCATTCGGCACTCACGAAGTGGATGGGCTCTCGATCGTAGCATCGGAGAGTGGGCTCATCCAGTCTGATGCCGAGGACTCGACCGAAGGCTGACGCAGAGCTGGCGGCCATGCTTGCCCGGGCGGCTGCGAGCGTCAGGCTGGAGTGGAACCCCCACTCCCCCCTAAACCCTCACGGCTCGACGATTGGTTCCTGAGCTCAGAGCGCCACTCAAGGCCGCGCTCCGCCCGGTTACTTTCTTCCCGGAGGTGCATGATGAGCTCACGAGATCATGGTGGGCACCTTTCACTGCCTGGACCCAATTTATGGGCTCCTCCGCTCTCACTACCCTCGACGGTGGGGCTGTCAGAGGGTACTTGGCGATTCCCCAGGTGGATAAGTTGTCACTGATGACTAAGGCCTACGGTGCCGCTGGACAGGCCACCTCCACCCTGCACGCCATGGCTCTCCTGCAAGTGCACCAAACAAAGGCACTGAGAGAACTGCACGAGGGTAGTTCTGACCCAGAACTGATGCAGGAGCTGCGCTTGGTGACCGATCTTGCCCTCCAGGTGACGAAGATCACGGCGCGGTCTCTCGGGCAGGCGATGTCCACCATGATGGTCCAGGAGCGCCACCTTTGGCTCAACCTGGTCGAGATGAAGGAGGCTGACAAGGTATGATTCCTTGACGCCCCCATCTCCCAGGTTGGCCTATTCAGTGACACCATCAAGGATTTTGCCCAGCAGTTCTCGACGGTTAAGAAGCAGACGAAAGCATCCTACTATGGTGCGGTTCAAGATCCCGCACCCCGTCTGCTCATCGCCAAAGGCATCCCCCTGTGGCAGTAACACCGGCTCCTCCACAGCCTGCCCCAGGAGGCCGGCCCCGGTGTGGAGCCACCCGCAGGAAGCAGACGCCAACCGTCTCATGGCCCGCCGCTAAGAACCCAAGGAAGGATTCGAAGCACCCCTGAGATGGGCGACCCAGGGATGAGGAGACCCACTGCACTGGAGGTGGTGAACAGACCACCCCATCCCCCGATGGAGGGCCAGGAGGAGAATCTTTTATTTCCTTTTCTGTTGATTTCACCGCATGCCCAGAGAGCTGCTCATCTCCTGGGTCACACAACTGGTGCTCACGGCCGTTGTTATCATGACCGCCTGACACCGCCCCTTTATGGCAGGCATGACACCCCAGAGGCAGGCCCCCCGCCCTGGCACGCCCAGCTGTGGCACAAACACACCCACTCCAGGGCGGTTTTCACGGACTACGGGGACAACTTCTCCCATCCCTGACCGGTCCTATGGTGGGTATCCGGAGCCAGGTAAGTGCTTCGAAGTCCCCAGACTCAGCATGGCCACGGGGTCGGGGCTCGAGCCCCCTCAACGTGGCACCTTAGGCTCCGCCCTGCAGCGCGGCCCCACCCACCGGTACGTCTGATGTGATTGTCCCCTTGGTCCCCCTCGCCCGGAGTTTGGAGGCGTGGCTTGCGCTCTCCAACCTGTCGCGATGGCTGACCCGGACCATCTGACTCAGCTATGCGATCCAGTTCACCAGGCATCCACCCAGGTTCAACGGCGTCCGCTTCACCTCAGTGAAGGGCGAGAACGCCGCTGCCCTGTGTGCGGAGATTGCGACCTTTCTGCAGAAGGACGCGATAGAGCCTGTCCCTCCAGCCGAGATGAAGAAGGGATTCTACAGCCCCTACTTCAACATACTGAATAAAGGCGGTGGGTTGCAGCCAATCTTGGACCTGCGAGTACTGAACCGGGCCTTGCACAGACTCCCGTTCAAGATGCTGATGCAGAAACGCATTTTAGCGAGCGTTCGGCATCAAGATTGGTTCGCTACTGGTTCGCGCTCCCTGCGGTTTGCTTTTGAGGGCCGGGCGTACCAGTACAAGGTCCTCCCCTTCGGTCTGTCCCTGTCACCTCGCGTCTTCATGAAAGTTGCAGAGGCAGCCCTTGCCCCGCTAAGGGAAGTGGGCATCCGCATCCTCAACTATCTCAACGACTGGCTAATCCTAGCTCACTCTTGGGATCTGTTATGTGTGCACAGGGACCTGGTGCTCAGGTACCACAGCCGGCTGGGGCTTTGGGTCAACTGGGAAAAGAGCAAGCTCTCCCTGGTTCAGAGCATCTCTTTTCTCGGTTTGGAGTTAGACTAAGTCTTGATGATTGCGCGCCTCAGGAGCGAGCATATGCGGTTGGTGTTGAACTGCTTGAAATCGTTCAGGCGGAGAACGGCGGTCCCACTGAAGCAATTTCAGAGGCTCTTGGGGCATATGGTATCCTCAGCGGTGGTCACGCCACTCGGGTTGATGCATATGAGACTGCTTCAGCACTGCTTTCCTTACTGCAGGAGAGGCTGGAGGGGCGTCTGTCCCCCTCCACCTTGAATGTGTATGTGGCCGCTATAGCGGCGTACCACGATGCAGTTGACGGTAAGTCTCTCGGGAAGCATGACCTGATCATCAGGTTCCTAATAGGCATGAGGAGGCTGAACCCTCCCAGACCGCGCATCATTCCCTCATGGGATCTCTCCGTGGTCCTATGGGGCCTGCGGGGAGCCCCGTTTGAGCCCCTGGAGTCAGTTGAGCTAAAGGCACTCTCTTTGAAGGCTGCCTCCTGCCTGTGCTCACCTCCATCAAGAGGGTAGGGGACCTGCAGGCGTTCTCTGTCAGTGACATGGAGTTCGGTCTGGAATTCTTTCATGTGATCCTGAGACCCCGGCTGGGCTATGTGCCCAAGGTTCCCACGACCCGTTTAGGGATCAGGTGGTGAACCTGCAAGTGCTGCCCCAGGAGGAGGCAGACCAGGCCTTTTCGTTGCTGTGTCCAGTACATGCTTTACGCATCTATTTGGATCGCACGCAGAGATTTAGACACTCTGAACAGCTCTTTGTCTGCTTTGGAGGACAGCAGAAAGGGAGCGCTGTCTCCAAACAGAGGATCGGTACTGGGTCATTGATGCCATTGCTTTGGCATACCACACCCAGGACGTGCCGCCCCCCTTGGGGTTACGAGCACACTCTACTAGGAGTTTGGTGGCCTCCTGGGCTCTGACCAATGGTGCCTCTTTAGCAGACATCTGCAGAGCAGTGGGCTGGGCAACACCCAACACCTTTGTGAGGTTTTACAATCTCCGGGTTGAGCCGGTCTCGTCCCGTGTGTTGTCAGGTACGAGCAGGTAAGTTGTGCGACAGCTGGCCAGGTGTACCACTTGCATATAGCACCTTTCCCCTCCCGGAGGCGAAAACGTGCTCTTTTCACCCCCAGTCGTGTTCACGAAGTCATGGACCCTGGATGTCCTTCCTCCTTAGCCCTGTTGCAGGTGAGTTTGCGGAGAAACTTGTTACCGGCCCAGTACGTGTGCTAACTTGGCCCTGTACTGGGATAGGTGCTCCACATGCGCTGGTTAACCATTTGTAACTCCATGTGATGTATCTTTCACGAGACGGTTCCACCGTTGGTGAACCCGCGTCTTCCTTGGGCAGAGGCCCCTCTGCCACTGGTTGCCGTGTTTGTAGAGCTCCTCCCCCTGGGTAGGACCTACCATGGGGACTTCTCCACATGAGACACTGCCGACAAGACTCGGTAAGACCATGTAACGTATTTCCTCACAATTTCCTCCCCCTTAGGCAGGGTGTGGTTTCTGTGGTGTCTTCCCATTGGGAGTGACACCCCCCCGACGCGGACACTTATGGCCCCCAGTCAATAAACGATTTCCACTCTTTTTGGGAAAAAGAGCCTGTCCCCAGTTTTTTGGGTAGTCGACTGTCCCTGAGGTGCAGGAGACCATACGACGCTCGTAAGAGCATTGGGGGAGGTTACGTGATGGCCAGGTGCGCTGACTACGAGGCACATAGTGGTCTGCCCATCTTGCACCGCCAGTCCATGTAACACAGTTCAGCTTATTGTGGCATTTTGTATAGGGACCCCATATGTCACAACATTGACACAACGTCGAATGAGTGACAGATAGGGAATGTCATGGTTACTTTCGTAACCTCCGTTCCCTGATGGAGGGAATGAGATGTTGTGTCCCTCCTGCCACAACACTGAACTACCCGCTGAAATGGCCGGAACCGTGTCTGGGCTCCTCAGCACAAAACCTGAATGAGTGGTTGCGAGCCAGCTCCTTTTATACCCATATGTCCGGGGAAATGGCATGCAAATTCCACTCGGCAATTCCCATTGGCCTTTTCTAAAAGATCAGAGGTGTTTGGGGCTCCCAAGAGTGACCCCTACTGTCACTACATCGACTCAACGTCTTGTTCCCTCCATCAAGGAACAGAGGTTATGAAAGTAACCAAGACATTTTGCGTTCCCTCACAATAGTTTTGCATTTGCTCACAATAGTTTTGCATTCCCCCGCAATAGGTTTGCGTTCCCTCGCAATTCGTTTTGCAATCCCTTTCAAAAAGTTTTGTGTTCCCTTGCAATAAGTTTTGCATTCTCTTGCAATCATTTTGCATTCCCTCAAAATAGTTTGCATTCCTTCACATTAGTTTTGCGTTCCCTCGCAATAGTTTTGTGAAACTAATAGTTTATTAGTAAAACATTAGTTTTATGTTCACTCGCAATAAGTTTTGTGTCCCCTCTCAACTTTTCCATTCCCTCGCTAAAATTTTGCATTCCTTCACAATAAGATTTGCATTCCCCTGCATTAGTTTTGGGTTGCTTTGCAATACGTTTTGCATACCCTCGCAATGAGTTTTGCGTTCCCTCTAAATAGTTTTGCCTTCCCTCACTATAGTTTTGCATTCCCTCACAATAGTTTTGCCTTCTCTCGCAATAGTTTTGCGTTCAGTTCGATGTTTTTTTTTGGGGGGGGGACAAAAATCATGGTTTTACTGTAGCAATATTGTAATAGCCATGGAAGTAACCATGTTTTTTTTTTTGTTTTTTTTTTTTTTGCAAAAACAATGTTTTAATACATATAGTATTATACTGTATCCATATAGTGACCATGGTTTTACTATGGATTAACCATGGTTAATCTTGTGGTTACTATTGTTTTACCATGGTATTTGTAGTAAAACCATAACCACAAAATTATGCTTTTTATTACCATAATATCTGTTTCCCTGTATTATTACTATGGTTTTACTACGAATATCAAGGTTAAAATATTGTTACTGTAGTAAACCCATGGTAAATTTATTGAGAGGGCATGCAAAACTCATTGCGAGGGAATGCAAAACTATTTAAGAAAAAAATATCTTCATACAAAACAACTTATGGCCTTTAACCTTTATGCAGCTCTTTTCCATGTAGCAACAGTTAATTGTTTCCAAGAAGTTGGTACAAGGGATGCCGCTTGGGTAATACCATCAAAGGGACCTTTTTGTACCTCTTGTTAAAATGTATAACTCGTTTTGCATACACACTTGTACTCTAAGGACCTATTGTGTACCTTTAAAGGTACATTAGTACAATTTGTACATAAAACAAGGGTATCAACCCTGTGACAGCTTTGTACCTTATATAGTACCTATAGTGTAGTGTAGCTCTAAAAATCTCATTTGCGGCACATGGATGTGTCACGCCAGGTATGTCGACACCAAACACCATCAGTTCTCACATGTGTTGATACAAAATGTGACATGCCAGTTTGAATATGTGGAACTGAGAATGAGGGGAAGATTTTCAGTGAATAATGACCGTTTCTCACACAGAGCAGTCATATGGCTTCAAAAGACTTGGAGTATACTGTATGTGTCATACAGAATACTTACGTGGTTCATTTATGGTGTTTTTTTTTTTTTTATCCTTTTTGGAATTTGGCAGGTGTGGTCAATATGAACTGTCACTGTATGAAAGTAAGCTGCGTAAAATTTTATATTCCTTTGAATAAAATAACAACATATGGGTTTGGAACTGAATGCACACAGTGAATAAATAATGACAAAAATGTAATTTTTGGATGAACTATTTATTTACAGGCCCTGAAGTTTTTCTACTTTCAGCTACAAATAATTAGGATTATTATGTGTTTTCACACTTTGATTATGAGAAAAGCTAAAAAAAATTGAGATGCTAATCTAACATAAATAACACTTACCGTATAAAGATTTAAATGTATTTTCAGATGAATTCGCACATTGCAGAAGTATAGAATAATTTATTTGATTAGCTCCATGTGGCGTGCATGATACAGATATAACTGCTGTTGTGTAGTCTAAAATTTGCAATCTTTATGAGAGTGATGGTTGATTATTTAATTAGCAGCCTCAGGAAGAGCAACTTTAATGAGGAAACTAAACCAAGCAACAGTTAGTAAATAATAAATGTTTAAAATAAAATAAAAATAATGTGTCTTAAAGTTAGTATCCCTCACAAAGTGATAATTGCACTCCCGCTGCCTTTAAATGAACTTCAAATAAGTTCAAAACTTTTTTAATTAGGATGACAAGCGTGACAGGGTGCGCTCACAAAATAAAGCTGTGACATCCGTTGTGCACCGTCTGGGAGAAATGTTATTTTAGACATGACATTCAGGAAGAGATTGCTCTTTAAGCTTCACAACAGCCTGCACCCACAGCAAATAAACCAATCAGATATGTGTGACAGATAAGAAATATTCAGAGCAGTTTGTAATTGGAGTGCTGATTGACATGTGGAGAAGGAAGACAGGATGAGGGGAGAGAAACCCAAGTATAAGTCTGAAAATAACGATGGTAAATTGTTTGCTTCCTCTCATGTTAGTTGACACCACACATCTGCATCCACAAGGCATGGAAAGACTGATAGGCACACGATCGTCTGTTTGGAAATTATAGACTAAAACAAGCCCTGTTTGCCTGAGAGGAAACAATGAAGCCTTGATTGGCACATTGTGTACTGTGAAATTAATGTGACTACATGCACAGGTGTGAATCTTTTGTTTGTAGAAACTGCGTGTGGGTGTGTTTGTGTGTGTTTAACGGCAGACTGTGTGTGAAACAGTCTCCTACACTGAGAACCACAACACAAAGTAATTTGCTAGTGATAAGCATTTCAAAAGTTTCTCCATTGAATTTTTCTCCATGTGCATGTGAATACATTTTAACAGTGCAGTGTATTTTGTTAGGATGAAAATAAGGTGCATTTCAAACTGTTCTGAGACCAGTGCAGACAGACAGCACACTGGAGGTTAAGTCATTCACTAAATAGGGAGCAAGGGAGCATCCTATAGCTCTCTATGCAGTTAAGTGCATTCACTCCTAAAATCTGATCAAAAGTTCAGTTTCAGGCTGCAGATGATGTTTGGATCACTCAACATGTTTGACAGACATGTGACAATGATAATCAGTACATAGATTCACAATTTATAATGTATCATTTTGTACACAGCAGTCACGCTCGGGTCTCAGGAGGTTAAAGGTCCAAGTGTGTAATTTCTGCGCCACTATTGACAAAAATCGAAATTGCAAAAATTACTGTTTTTACACCAAGTTTCCCAAACACTCTACTCGTCTGCTATTGGTCAGATGAGTCCCGCCCCAATGTCACACCCAGTTTTAATCTCGAAAACAAAATGACTGACAAAAATGTTTGATGACTACGGTTTTTTTATTTTATTTTGTCAACCGTAACGAAGACGAGACGAAAAAGAAGCATAATGACAATAATATAGTATATCATTTTAAACATGAGAATACATACAGTTTTCATGGTAAACTATTATTAAAATTACAGTAAAAACAATAATCGGGCATTCCCATATGTCACCTCACATTTTATTATATTTTATTGCAATAGTTATGTTCCGTCTTATTTTTAAATTCAGTTATGTACATTGGGGTGTTCTGTGTTTTATTTTATGTAGTTTAGTTCATATTTACTGCATTATTTTAGTGTCACATGTTACTCTGATGGTGTTTTGTGTTTATGCCTCTATACGCGTATTAATTATTGCTCATGGAAGGAACACCCTTGATGAACTTTCAGTCATCATGTGGCCTTTTGTAGTTATTACAGTGATTAAAAATACATAATAAAGTGAAAAGCAAACTTTTATAATTCCAGAAGTTTAGTATATCAAATTTATATCATTTAATTATACAAACAGTAGTGAACCAAAAAATATACAGGCATCAAAATTACATCCCGTTATACCTGAAACATGGTCACTGTATTTTTTACAGTAAATTTCTGGGACTCACAGCTGCTGTACCTTAAATTGAAGGGTTAATTACCACAGTCAAACGCATCCTATTTATACATGAGATTGATCATTATATCCACAACATATATGTTATATTACAACTTATATCTGCAGTTAATGAACAGGTGCATTTTAATATCTCATTTTACACATTATTATCAACTAAAATATGTTATTTTCATTGGCTAAAATTATATGCAAAACTGACTCAAATTTATGAATATGACATCATGAAATATTGACTAAATTTAAAGGACTAAAACGATGACTAAAACAAAAAAACTGTATAAAAATTAACACTGGTCATGCCATTGTTGCTATAATGGTCTGCAGGATGCTCAAACAAACAGAGCAATGTTTTGAAAGCAATGTTTTATGCTAAAATAGAAGAACGTATTTTAACATCAAAAATGTATACAATTCACACTTTTAATCAGCTTAACTCATGAATATTAATTATGCGATGTGACGTTCATCCAGTAATCCTACCTGATTTGCTGAAAGGCAGAAATTGGCAAACAGGCGCTATAGTCGTAATCTTTGAACAGCAGCCAAGCAGAATGAAACTATAATTTTATGTATAATTTAGAAATTACTAAAAGTCAGTTATAATAGTTGTTTCGCCCCTAACTTTAACCATTTTTTTGTCATCAGTTGAATTGAACTGTCTTTTGGAACTCACCTTTGCTTCATAATTCATATCTGAGTGTAAATTACTGATTTTTCTTCTCTTATTCTGTACAATTTAACTGTGTAAGCAGATATGCTCATTTCACACATTGACCCAAATTAGCTAGAATGACCTCATCACTGCAAGTCATTTGCATCGTTAGCCTGCAGGTTATGCTTTTATTATCTCACGATAATGACTCTGCTATGCCATCAAAATTCTCTTTGAATTTCAGATAGAAAAGAGCTCAGACTCCTCAGAGATGCTAGTAAGTACTTAGAAAGCAAGAGACAATGCACACTTCAACTTAAGTCGGGAGAACTCTTCTAAGCCGGACACACACTAGATATGACTCGGGTCTCTCCTTCAATGTAAGTCTATGGGATATTTTCTGCCCATTTCATCATCCACAATGATGGAGTCTAATAGCTTAGAAAAGCAATAATTTCAGTTCCATGACTGAGGTATCATTGACAGATGAGTTATTTGTCGAAGTGTGTACACACACACACACACACACACACACACACACACACACACACACACACACGAAAGTTTAACCCTTTACTGACAGCACAGAGTCTCCTGAACTGAGATCAGTTGGTTTAAATGAATTTAAATTATGTGTTGCGTATCGCGAAGCCAAAATACAACGTCCACGCATGTGTACGAGCGGTTGCACGAGGTTAAGCAAATACTGCTAATTATATCAAAAGTGTGATGAAGATTACATCAATATAGATTAGGAGGTTATTTTATTATTATTATTATTATTTTTATTTTTTAGAGGGGGGGCTAGGGGGGTTACTTGGATCAAATATCTCTTTGTATTATGTTTTGATGATTCGCTGGGCAGATATACATTGACTATAAAGACATTAGTAGTCATGACATTGATAGCATAAGAGGGCAGAGTGGGTATCTTCCTGGTGTCAGACCTGCATTGCTCGAGGTTGATTGGTTAAAAAAAAAAAAAAAAAAAAAAACAGGTAAGCAGCAAGGCCAGAAAGCACTCGTGCATATCTGCCTTCTCATTCCTTCAAGGGCCCAAACACCTGCATGAATTAATCAGAGAGATTAGGCAAAGACTCCTAAGGAAACACTGTGCAGATCCCAGTTTCTGCTGCCATGACAAAGGAATGAAAACCAATTCTCCTTCCTTCCCCTGACTGGCTTGCTAATTAAGCCCCTGTGATAATGATAAAGGAGATTCATTTGGCCAAAATGTCACCACATTTCATCTCCCACACCTTCGGCGCTTGGCTCCTAAATATCTTATGCCATTCTGCTTCAAGTAATTTTTTCTTGTTATAAGGAGGTTTCAATATTTTTCCTGGAAATTACACCATTTTTGTTTTTTTGGTGTGGGGGTGGGGGTGGCGTTGTTTTTAGTGAACCAAATAACTTCAGGAGATTTGAAATATAGTGCAGGCATCGTAGTATTATGTCTAACTTTAATTATGCTTTTACAGTGCTTTTTTATGTTTTCTGTCCTTTTTGTAGATTAACGGCCATGTGTATCATATAGTGTTGTTGTATAGCAAGAGCTGCATTAAATTCTTCAAAATAATCTTCTTTTGTATTTCACAGAGAAAGTAACAGCAAACTACGGAGCCCCTGAGAGGAATGTTGAGAGGGCATGCAAAACTTTTTGCGAGAGGACACAAACTATTGCGAGGGAACGCAAACTATTGCGAGGGCACGCAAAACTTATTGCGAGGAAACACAAACTATTGCGAGGTAACGTAAAACTTATTGCAAGCACATGCAAACTTTTTGCGAGGGCATGCAAAACGTATTGCGAGGAAACACAAACTATTGCGAGGTAACATAAAACTTATTGCAAGGAAATGCAAACTGTTGAGAGGGGATGCAAAACTTATTGCGAGGGAAACCAAACTATTGCGAGGGAATGCAAAACTTATTGTGAGGGAACGCAAACTATTTCAAGGGAATGCAAAACTTATTGCGAGGGAACACAAATAATTGCAAGGGAACGCAAACTAGTGCGAGGGAACACAAAACGTTTTGTGAGGGAACGCAAACTATTGTGAGGAAACGCAAAACTCATTGCGAGGGCACGTAAAACTTTTTGCGAGGGCACGTAAAACTTTTTGCTAGGAAACGTAAACTGTTGAGAGGGAATGCAAAACGTATTGCGAGAGGATGAAAACTATTGCAAGGGAATGCAAACTATTGCGAGGGTACGCAAAACTTTTTGCGGGGGTACGCAAACTATTGCAAGGGAACGCAAACTAGTGCGAGGGCATGCAAAATATATTTCAAGAGAATGCAAACTATTGCGAGGGCACACAATTGTATTGAGAGGGCATTCAAAACTTTTTGCGAGGGAATGCAAAACTTATTACGAGGGAACACAAATCATTGCGAGGGCATGCAAAATATACTGCGAGAGAACGCAAACTAGTGTGAGGGCACACAATTTTACTAAGAGGGCATTCAAAACTTATTGCGAGGGAATGCAAAACTTATTCCGAGGGAATGCAAACTATTCCGAGGGAACGCAAAACTATTTCAGAAAAACAAATTCCCACCATGTCTTCTCAGGGGCTCCGTAGCAAACAGGTTTGGGACTAGACTTTCATTTTTGGGTGAACTATTTCTTCAATCCCACTATTAATAGACTTGCCATGATTGTCCCAATGATTCTGTTCCTTGTCAATCGAGTGAGCGTGTGACTCATTTGCATGCCTTCCCTCTAAAACTGCAGACTGTCCATTTCAAGAGAGAGCTGCAAAAGAAATAAAAAGTCTCTTTGAGACAGGAATTAGCATTTCAAAGCTGATCTCAGGGTCTCCTGGAATGGAGCCTAATTGGTGGCCTGAGTGACACAGGTGCCTTAATGACCAGTGATGAGCATGTGCTGGGCTGGAATGGAGCTAGCTGGCCAGGATCCTAATTGACCGTTTCTCTCCTTCGAGGTCTGATGATGCCAGAGGACCCTGGTGTGTGTTTGAGAGAGTGTGTGTGGAGTTTGTGGCCTTGCTGTCATTAGGAGCACTGATGACCTTACTAGAAGACGAGAGCTTCTAATGGTGGCCAATTTTGCCATGGAGACAGTGAGTGGGTGATGTGCTTTTCCTTAATGAACATGGCCGGCCATTAACTGTAGGTGATATGTGAAGAGCTTGTTTGGAGAGACAATAATACAAAAGTAAGTCACCCCCCACCCCCTTCCCCGTCCATCTCCCAGAATTCCTCTTTCTGCTGGCACCACTTCATCAGCTCTTTTCCTTTACTTATGAGACTTCTTCGCTCCATGAGATATCAAGAGGTAAATACAGTGAATAAGCTATAAAAATGTCAAGAAGGAACAGGGAAAGAACAGCACATCATAAAAACACATATAAATACAATACCTTGAGGGACACGTGTGCTTCAAACTCACTACTGTAGCTATACCGTCCCCACAGTTTCGTCTGTCTTCATAAGATGAGATACATGACAGATTCAGGGAGCTCTCAGCTTCTTCAAGTAAGTTATTCACAGATCTGTAAATCTAAAAAAGAAGGACCATGAGTGTCTCTGAAACAGAAGTCAGCAGCCATTGCCCAGTGAGTCAGACCAGCTTTCAAGGCACAATTACGTAGTGTCTCATGAACTAAAATGTATTACTATATGTTGAACTAAGATTATTAAATGCTGTAAATGTATTGCTCATTGATAGTTCATGTTATCTAATGTTAACAAATGGAACCTTATTGTAAAGTGTTACCTTTTTAATCAATGTTTTAAACTAGTGATGCACCGATACAAAATGTGTGTGCCAATACGGATATACGACTATTCAGAACATCATCGTGCCGATTCAGATAGTTTAGTGGTTCTGCTTTGTTATGCTACCTTGTTACAGCTTCGAAGGAAATGTAAATAATATATTTTTTCCTCTATGTCTCTATATGTATCTCATGTTCAAGAGTTACTGGTCTCAGTTATAAACAAAAAACTGAAACAAAAAGCACATTATTAACTCATATGAACTGAATTGTGAATGATGAATCATATTCTTTGCCATTTCGAGCTTTAAGGAATGAGTCGAAATTCATTTTTGTGGTAATCAGCATTATGCCACAAATGTTGTCGATTGAACTTAACTTGTATCGAACCTGGAATATTCCTTAAAGATGAGTAATCAAATTAGCTGTGCTAAAAGTTTTAACGTTAGTTAGCAAATCTACTGTCATTATCACCCAATTCAAAGTAATTCCACACAAGAGACATTTACTTTCACACACAGTATGAGTTGTAGGCTAATTGTCTGACACGTTTTCTGCCCCGTTTTGACAAGAAATACTAGGCCCTGATTGGTTGATATCTTATAGCGCAGGTAATTGCTTTTCCATGTTTACAAGTTCTTTTTGCCATATGAGAACTCTGTAGTACGAGATTGCAATAATGCATTTTCTTTTATAGATAGTGGCATCTGTTATATTATTGCATTTATTAATTTATTTGGAAACGTTTAACATAATATAATTGCATTTATGCATTAATAACACAATCATGATTTGTGCTTCTTCATTTCAGATAAAAAATAAACATGCCAATGTTTTAAGGTAAAGGCAAGAAGAGTGCACCATTAGTTCTTACGTTTGACAACAGTGAGGATGAGCTTGGTTTTAGTGACAGTGAAAATGAACCCGACAATTTAAAATATTGAAGAACGCATGATAATGATTCACTCAATTTTAGTTTGTAGGAATTCCAAGAGTATAAATACAACAATTAATTTCAATTCAAGGAGAGATTGATCATTTTAAGAAAAAGCAATTTTTTTTGGGACCATCTTCCATTGTGGTACAGAGCTGCCATATGGCAACGTTTACCAATTGTTTTAATTATTATTATTGGTTTTTTTTTACTTTTGTTATTAGAACAATTTTTTTTTGCCAGAAAAATCACATGGGAAGGATATTGCATTGATATAAAATATTGCATACCATACAGGGATATGCAAGGAAGATAAACTGTATGTAAATAACATATATATATATATATATATATGTATATATATATATATATATATATTACGATATCATCATCGCTGTTGGTTTTTGCTGGCGTAAGTCAATGGGAGATTTTTAAACTTGAATATTACATTTTGTAAGGCTTACAAAAACCAAAAATAAAGCACACCTATGGCTAAAACGATCCACAAAAGTTGTAATGGAGTCTGTTCATTAAGATGTTCAGGCTGAATTACTGTATATACAGAAGTTTATTACTACAGATAAGAGGGTTAGAATAAACTCTGAACCAGAATGTTTTAGGACTATCAATAGAGCCTTAAACCACTTAAACGAGGGGGTGTTGTAATTCATGGTGTGATGGGAGAGTAGTTCTATTAGAGTGTAGTCGTGCAGTGGATTTCAGTAGCAGTATGTCTTCACACTGACAGACAGACTCAGGTAACTGTTTTGTTGGCAACACTAAGATATTGAGGCTGAGAGAGTGCCAGCGAAGAAACTGACATGACACTGAGACCCCAAAAACTACCGAGGCATCTATGTGAACAGTAACCTGGGGAAGATTTGCTGCAGCATTTTAAACACAAGACTTTTAAACTTCCTTATGACGCACAATGCCTTGAGTAAATGTCAGATTGGATTCATGCCAAAATGTCGCACATCTGATCACATTTTCACCCTACAGACACTAATTGATAAATATGTACATCAAAATAAAAGACACATTTTCGCTTGTTTTGTAGACTTCAAGAAAGCATTCGATTCAATCTGGCATGAAGGATTATATCTCAAACTTATTGACAGTGGTGTAGGGGGAAAATTCTATGATTTGATCAAATCAATGTACACAGCCAGTCAATGTGCTGTTAAAATTGGAAACAAAAGAACAGGTTTCTTTCTCCAGAGGCGAGGAGTGAGACAGGGCTGCAGTTTAAGCCCCATCCTCTTCAACACTTACATCAACCAATTGGCTAATATACTAGAACATTCTCCCATTCAAGGTTTCTCTCTACATGACACAGAAATAAAGTTATCCTCTATGCAGATGACATGGTTCTCCTGTTGCCCACTAAAGAGAGGCTGCAGGACAGCCTGAATCTGCTGGACGGTTACTGTCAGTCCTGGGCCCTGACAGTCAACCACCAAAAAACTAAAGTTATGATTTTCCGGAAATGTTCCAGATCTCAGGGACTAACACATACATTCACACTATCCCACAGAACCATTGAAACAAACCAAAAAAAAAAAAACATACACTTAAATCAGCCTGAAAATCACTCCAATGGGTACCTTTACTTTTGCTGTGAATGAATTCAAAAAGAAAGCTCAAAAGGGCTTTCTATGCCATTAAAAGATCAATTAAAATTGATATTCCAGTTCAAATCTGGCTCAAACCTGTTTCAAATCAATAATTAAACCAACTGACTTTGTAAATTGGGAAAAACATCAGATTGAAACATTACATTCAGAATTTTCCAAAAGAATACTCAAAGTGCAAAGAAAAACACCAAACAATGGATGCAGGGCAGAATTAGGCCAATACCCTCTCCTTCTAAACATCCAAAAAAGAGCTATCAAATTCTAGAAAAACCTGAAGACAAGTGACCCCACCATATACCATAATAAAGCCCTAAAACACCAAGAGCTGAGCGAGGTGAGGAGTCCCCTCTGCCAGCTGATGCTGAGACTGACTGACCTCACTCCTGCAGAGATCAGACAACCTCAGGATAATCTCACACTCACAATCATTCGGACCAACCAAATTCTAAACACAGAAAAAGACAAATACATCACCAATTGGATAAACACCATTAAAAATCAACACAAATTGGAATGTTATTCTGCACTAAATTGAGAGTAGACCGAGGCAAACTACTTGAGCATGGTGACTGATGTGAATTTAAAAAAAGCGCTGACGATATACAGACTGGCCATAGAGACGGGTCGGTGCAGACAGACTTGGGTATCCCATGAGGAGAGACTCTGCTCCCACTGCAATCTGGGAATGATGGAGACAGAGCTGCACTTCCTCACGGAATGCCCAACTTATGAAATCATCAGAAACCACTATTATCCCAAAATTAACAAAATATTTCCCCAATTTAATAATTGCACCCCAACTGAAAAACTTCCCTTTATTGTTCAAATCCTAATTCAATTGTTCTAAACTATTTTCTATGTTGTTTTAAATGGTTTGGCAATACAAAATGTACTTTTGTCATGCCAGTAAAGCAACTTGAATTGAACTGAACTGAGAGAGAGAGAGAGAGAGAGAGAGAGAGAGAGAGAGAGGTTTGAGGTGAGAGGAGGCCGTGATGTTTGGCTTGCCAGTGTGATGGGAGATATTCCGTGTGCAGTCAGAGAGATCTTCATGCAGGTTGACTGTAGGTGAGACAGCTCTGCTCAGTCCCTTTATAGACACACAGACCCCACTACCACCACTTTTTCATATACCCTCGAGTGAGTCAGTCAGCCACAGCGATGTGGAGAGAAAAGAGTGAGGGGAGAGAGAAGGAAGAAAACAAAAGAGCAGTGTTATACGCTGTTGCCACAACCCACTGCCAATGTAATGTAATTACTGTAAACAAGTTGGCGGTATATAGCACATATGAAGTTAACAGGCTACAGCCCAAATGCTCATTAATGTAGCAGTACCATGACGACATTACTCCTACAAATGGACCTTTTCACATACCTGGGTTTGGAACGCAGAAGTAAACTATAGCAGGTAAACTTCTATAGCGGTGAATGGGAGACCACAGCACATATTATTTTTGCTTACCAGTTTGCTCTAACGGCAAAAGAAAAAGATCCTATAATACACCTTCACAGCTTTCTGTGTGTGCGTCAAGCGTGAGGAAGTGTAATCAAGCTTTAAATCATGATTGTGCCAAGGAGACTGCAGATGTCAAGATTTATAGTGACCAATCTCAAATCTCCCATTTATGTCGAAAATACTAGAAAAGGTAGTGTCCTCCCAACTATGCTAATTTTTACAGAGAAATGGAATATGGATTTAGGCCCCATCACTGTAAAGAGACTGCACTTATCAGTTACAAACGACTTGCTCTTATCATCTGATCGTGGCTGCATTTCTCTTCTAGTGCTTTTAGATCTCAGTGATGCCTTCAACACGATAGATCACGACATTCTCTTGAATAGGCTGGAGAATTATGTTGGCATTAGTGGACTTGCATTAGCATGGTTTAGGTCCTATTTATCAGACCACTACCACTTTGTCTGTGAGGAATTGTCAAATCAAACAAAAGTTAAGTATGGAGTGCCACAGGGATCAGTTTTAGGGCCTCTGCTTTTCTCCTTATCTTACAATAAATTGGCTTTCAAGGACGTATACCTTGTCGTCATGATTAACACAGGCTAATGATTGGGGTGTCATGTGACACTACATTTTTGCATTAATGCCAATTTTCTCAACAAAAAGTGTTTCCAAACCAGTTTTTGTGACATTTGAAGTATCGCCATAGAGTTTATGCACTAGAGTTAAATGGAAAAATATTATGTCGACATTTTAGCGATTATTTGCGTTTCCATCAGGTATATTTTGATGCGCTAAAACTTTTTTCGCAAAAAACTCTTGGATGGAAACATAGTTAATGAAATCAAAGATTGGATGGCCAGAAGTTTCCTTCTACTCAATTCTGATAAAACAGAGGTGCTAATTATTGGACCAGAAACCACTAAAAATAAGACGTTAAAATATTAGTTGACTCTCGATGGATGTACTGTTACATCGTCTTCAACAGCGAAGAATTTAGGTGTTATATTTGATACCAATCTGTCCTTTGAAAATCAAATTTCCAATGTTTGTAGAACAGCATTCTTCCACCTC
This sequence comes from Myxocyprinus asiaticus, assembly GCF_019703515.2. NCBI lineage: Eukaryota > Metazoa > Chordata > Actinopteri > Cypriniformes > Catostomidae > Myxocyprinus > Myxocyprinus asiaticus. The sequence goes on along the minus strand of NC_059378.1, from coordinate 1,229,869 downwards.
AGAAATATTGCTAAATTACGACACATGCTCTCTGTTGCTGATGCCGAAAAACTAATTCATGCGTTCATAACCTCAAGACTAGATTATTGTAATGCATTACTGGGAGGATGTCCAGCAAGATTAATAAATAAACTTCAATTGGTTCAAAATGCAGCTGCCAGAGTGCTGACTAGAACCAAGAAATATGATCATATTAGCCCCATTTTATCATCGTTACATTGGATACCTGTTAAATTTCATATTCATTTTAAAATACTGCGTACAAAGCTTTGAATGGTCTAGCTCCACAGTACTTAAGTGACCTTCTGACACACTATATTCCATCACGTTCATTACGATCGCAAAATTCTGGCCTGTTAATAGTTCCTAGAATATCAAAATCCACAAAAGGAGGTAGATCCTTTTCATGTTTGGCTCCTAAACTATGGAATAGTCTTCTGAAGATGATTCATGATGCAGACACATTCACTCAGTTTAAGTCTAGACTAAAGACTCATCTATTCAGCCAGGCATACACCTAATTTATCCATCAACTCACAGTTATGCTGCATTAGTTAGGTCTGCTGGAACCGGAAACACTCTATAATCCTGTTTTAAAGTCAATGGCATCTATGCTAATATTCTACTTTTTGGATCCCATTGACTTGTATTGTATGTATATAAACACCTCATATCTCCATCAAAATATCTTCATTTGTGATCTGCAAAAGAAAGAAAGTCATCCGAGTTTGAGACGTCATAAGGGTGAGTAAATGATGAGAGAATTTTCATTTTTGGGTAAACTACACCTTTGATGTGGGTTGGGTAAAATTAGTGCACATGTTACTGGTTACTTCTGAGGCTTTACTCTGGCTGTGTCCGGAAGCTTAAGCAGCTGTTTTGATGCCTCACTGTCCAGTCAGTCAACGTCTTCACAGGCAGCGATTTGCAAATGAAGGCACCTCATAAGGACAGCCTACCAAAGCACCATAACGTCATGACTAATGATCTAAAACTATTTCAGGTGAGCTTTAACCTCCTGAGACCCGAGCGTGACTGCTGTGTGCATTTTCCATTTCCCTTTTGATTTGTAACTAGTAGCACTTAATAAACAAGCCACGTATGTGGACAGCGGGACTAAGTTGTAACATTTTAAATAATACCCAACTATAGAAAGTCAGATTGTTTATGATGTTTCCAGGAGTGTTGATTGAGATGTTACAGACATTACATCATAAATTATCATAATTAATTCTGATTCAAAGTAATGTCCAGCATCATCCAATCACTGCCAACCATGTTAAAATAAAATGATACATTATAAATTGTGAATCTATGTACTGATTATCATTGTCACATGTCTGTCAAACATGTTGAGTGATCCAAACATCATCTGCAGCCTGAAACTGAACTTTTGATCAGATTTTAGGAGTGAATGCACTTAACTGCATAGAGAGCTATAGGATGCTCCCTTGCTCCCTATTTAGTGAATGACTTAACCTCCAGTGTGCTGTCTGTCTGCACTGGTCTCAGAACAGTTTGAAATGCACCTTATTATCATCCTAACTCCATATAAAGCCTCTGAAAGCAACATTTTTCAGCTTTTAGATGAACTCATTGATTCTCAATGTAAATATATGAATGCATTTATTAATGTTAATGAATAGAACCGTATTGTACAGAGATAGCAAAATAAAATATAACAGAATGTATATTAAAATGAATTTAGATGACACACTGATGTGTTAGAGTTGAAAGTTATTTAACAGATTTTTTAAAGCGACATATCAAAAGAAACTAGAGACTCTCCTCTTTACATCCAAATAGGTTTAACTAAAAAAGTTAAAGAGGTTTCTTACCGGAGGCACTTTTGTTGGTGCTGCATCCGCAGAAGCGCTTCACGGAAATCGATGGCATGCTGTTGTGTCACGTGACAAGGTGCGGCAGAAATTTAACCCTTAAATGACAGTCTAGAGTCTTGTGAACAGCTTTCAGTCAGTTTTTTTTTTTTCATTTAAATTATGCGTTGCGTACAGCGAATCCAAAATACAATGTCCACGCATGTGGACACAGGGTCGCACAAGGTTAAAGGGATAGTTCACTCAAAAATGAAAATTCTTTCATGATTTACTCACCCTCATGCCATCCCAGATGTGTATGACTTTATTTCTTCTGCTGAACACAAATAAAGATTTTTAGAAGAAATATTTCAGCTTTGTAGGTCCATACAATGCAAGTGAATGGTGGCCAGAACTTTGAAACTCCAAAAATCACATTAATGCTGCATAAAAATAATCCACATGACTCCAGTGGTTTAATCTATGTCTTCAGAAGTGATACGATAGGTGTGGGTGAGAAACAGATCAATATTTAAGTCCTTTTTTACCATAAATATCCACTTTCACATTTTGAAAGTGAAAGTGGAGATTTATAGTAAAAATAAAGGTGTTCCGAGAGAAAAATTGTGAAAGTGTGTCATACAGTAGTTTGTGATTTTTGTGAGAGTGAGAGAGTGATTTGTGTGTGAAAAAGGAAAATATAAATAAGTAACTCTTCCTCATCTCCCACTAGAGAGCTTTTACATCTAAAATGATTCATGAGTTGTTTACTCAAAAGCTATTAGAAATGTGATATTGGAATTTTGGTTTGGAGGATACAGTTCACAAAAAATACACTTGAATGAAACAAGCATTGGTGCAAATGGACTTTAGAGTCAAAACCCTTGAGTCAACCACTTCCTGAGATGACCCCCCCCACCACCCCCCACCCCCGCCTCCCAACCCACCCACCCAAATGACCCTCACTCAGTCCCACTGACCTTAAAATGTGAAGTTTGAACATGGATTGTCACCTTAGAGATTATGTCTCTGCCATTGTGTCCTTGCAGGTCCATTAATCAAATGGGCAGGACACCTCTGAATAATTGAATTGCTGTGTGGTACCCATCTCTACTTTGTTTTATTAATTAATTTAAGAGGGCAATGGGAGTGTTCATTTGCTTCCTCTTTACCCCTATCATTGTTAAATCTGCAGATTGATGGCTCAATTTACCGTGAGATGGCAGGGGAGGTCGTTCATTTGATTTGGGAATTAAATCATAGTGCTTCTGCATGCTAGTTTTGCCAAAAGTCATCATTCTCCAGAAATAAGGTGGAACTTTCTTCAGACAGTTTTTTGAAACACATGAAGCATGCGTTCATTTATATGTGCACTGTAAAGAAGATGTACTCACACAAAAAGTGCCTAAAACCAGCAAAACTGGTTAGGAGACTAGCTAACTGCCTTAGGCAGGTTTAAGATGTGTCGGTTATGTCAACAGTGTGATCCCTAATAAGGTCCCATGATGGTTAGGATGCTGCCTTAGAAGTCAGTAAGTAGTGAGGCAGCTCAGGTTTTGGAACAGAGCTATAATGTTATAATTACTGGTGCTAATATTTATGGATGCATATTTACTCTCAGGTATTTGAAATGCTGTAACAGAGATTTAAACATAAATGAATTAGCTTGAACCATGTACGATCAAGTTAATGTTATCAATATGAGGTAAGATATGGATCCAGACTTCTCTGTCTCCTCTCCTAATAAAACAAAACATTGATCTCATTCCAGAGTTTTACGGTAAGCTATTGTTTAGCAACAGTAATGTTACTGCAGAGTCAAGGTGCCAGGAAGTGCCGGAACACATGCTGATAGATTAAGAGAGAGAGAGAGAGAGAGAGAATGGTACAGTGAAGAAATGAACATTCAACTGAGAAGTTGTGACTTTTAATCAACACTAGTAATGATAATGGCAAGAAAATGCATACATTAGCTTCTGACTGAATTATTCACTTGCTGATAAAAGCACTGTTTTATAAAAAAGATCTGATAAAAGATCAGATGCTCGATATTTCGGTTACCTTAAAACATGCATTTACAACAGCACCGGAGGAGTATTTGACACATTTTCTAATATGAATCATATTAAAACTGTTGTGAACTTACACAGAAACACACATAGAAAAATCTTCCTGGAGTCACCAAAATAAAATCCTGAAGGTTTTAAAGTTAATAAATTACGACTGAAATATATTAATATTCTATAATAAACCTCTAATATTTAATAATAATAATAATAATAATAATAACAATGATAAATTTGATAATAATTATTGTTAATAGTAATTAATAATAATATAAAAATAATAAATCAATAATAATTATTCTTGATAATAAAAATAATAAAAACAATAATTATTGTTAAAAATTAATGATAATAATAATAATAATAATAATGTATTATTTATAACAACAATAATATTAAAAATGATTATAATTATTGTTAATAATACTTAATAATAAAATATGTATATATGTATATTTAATATTATTATATTATAATTTATAAAATAATATAATTTATATTATTTTATATATATAAAATAAATATTATTATTATTATAAAAATTACAGTATGTTTTAAGTTGGCTGGGCTAAAAACAAATAAAAAAATAACTGAATGAAAAGTGGACTGATATTCTATCACAACTAAAATGGAAAAAAAAAAGAGCTCTGAATCCAATTACTGTAAGTCCAGATCCAATGTGAAAAAACTGCAAAACTGGTTTTATTTCCACAGAAGATTTCCACTGGAATTACTGCTAATTTTGCTGCTGCATTATTATTTAGGCTAGTTAACAAAGTTTTTTTCCCCTATATTTTATAATGAAATGTGAACGTGTATTTTACTCATAAACAAGTTCTTCCAATCAGTTCTACACAGTGAGGTATAGATATTCTAAACTGATTAAGAAAAAGCAACACTGGTATCAGATCAGTATTGGCTGATACCAAGAGTTCAGATATCAGAATCAGTTTGTAAGGGAAAAAGTGGTATCGGTCCATTCCTAAATTATATCCATTCATTTGATAACTATATACTCTTACTTTGTCAACAGTTTGTGTCTCCTAAGGTGAAACATCTCATAAAAAGTTCATACTTAATCTTCAGTGAAAGCTCCATTTAGTCTCCTGAGCTATGAAAGGGCCACCTCTGAACAATAACATTTTCCTTTGGTTAGTTAGCTCAACACACATGAATGTCTTGTCAAATGCTTCAAGGATTTGCCATAATCTTTGGCTTCTTTTGTTTTTGTATTCCCCAAGCCCCATTTTATGTTGATAAACCAGGGTCTCTTTATATTTAGGTGTGGAACAAAGACCCCATTTCCACCTGGTATTAAGATGCATTTCAGGTGATCCGATCACATGTGTTCAGCCCTAAATACAGCTCTAAATGGGGTCTAAGACGTTTTGTGATCGGATCACAGAAACCACATATGAATGTGGTCAAAAACACATGTCCACATCGCATTTGAGGTCTTAATGCTAATCCGTCCTGTATGCGTCCCGGCAGCAGTGAAGCACCGCCCCTCACCTGTCAATCAACCGCCCCTCACCTGTCAATCAAATCAACTTTGCCGTTTACGAGCGGCTTCAAACGAAATAAGCACCCAATCTGAACATTTTAAAAAGCGGAGACATACACAATCACAAGAGCTTCAAGGATCTTCTTTAGTCTGATATCAACACAGATATCAAGCATGAACAGCTGAAGCTCCTTTAATATAGGCAATCCACTAAAATAACGGATGATTCTGCTTGACGTTGCGTTTGTGGTTAGATTAAATGTCAACTTCGTCTGGCCGTTTATTCACGCTTTCTTTGTCTTTTCTGATTTTGTTGCGCTTTATTATCATGCAGTAACACACTGACATAGTGATTGATGTACGCCGTCATGAAACAGAGACCCTCCCCTCCAAATCTGAACACAAGTGATCACTGGAGATGCATATAAGTGACTAGGTGTAAACAGTGATGTGTCTCACCAGACCACATGTGATCGGATCACCCGAGACGCATCTTAATACCAGGTGGTTCTGAGTTCTGAATTGAAGATACTATACAGTCCTAGAATTAACTCCTGAGACACCTGAGAACTATGATCAATGCTTCACAGACACACACACACACACACACACAAACATACACACACATCCATGGAGGCATGTTAGAGAAACATATAACTAACGTGTAACACACAGCAGAAGATATACAGAGCATTAGGGAACACTAACACATTTATATACAGTAAATCTACCCATCTATTCATAAAACTCTTCACAGATTAGTTGTTTTGTGTAGGGGAAAAAATGAACTTTTACTAAAGAGACACTTTCATAATTTAATGGTTAAAAATATGATTGGTAATTCTCTCTAAATAAATGTGACATAAACCATTAATATTGTAGTTTTTGACCATTATAATGGCATTCACTCTCCCACTCTTCACTCTCTCCCATGTTCAGAACCAGATGCACACTCAAGTCTGAATCATGGTTAATGCTTGCTTAATCTCTTCCGCTTTTGATGTTGGACTCGCTTTAGATGGGCAGGTTGAAGCCAGAGATGGTGAATCAAGGTTAAACGCAGGTGTAGGATGATGAAAAGCAGGAAATGGGCCGTGTCTGCCTTTAGTTATTACTCAGGTAATGTGTGTCACTCTGGCAACAGCTTTTAAGTGAGACTGCATTAAAAGGAAGCACTTCAGATGATTTTGGGAAGGTGGAGAACATTTTTCGTTAATAAAGTTTGGACTTTTCTGTGTTGTGTGAAGGTTGAGTGCAGGATCAGAATACAAACGTCCATGGTTCACAGTGAAAGGAGCTTCCTGAAATAACCGTTGCATGCAGGAGAGAAGTTGGCACTTTGTGCATTGACTCAAGGCAAGACCCAAGGCAACAGCACGTTAAAAATATAATGAAAAGAAGAGCCTCAAGCCAGATAATTAAATGCGTTGGAAAGCTCGCAACTGTGGAAATGGAAATAGTCTGTATCAGCCAAGTAGGCTATTGCTCGGTGACAATTTCACTACAATTTGACTTTTCAAGATACATTTTCATTAATGTTCAGACTAGGAATGGGCATTTTCGAGTAATTTTGAAGTCAAGTACTCTAACCCACAAAAAAATACAATTAAAAATAACAATCGATTACCAGTAAATTAAAATGTAAGTTAAAAATATAAAGTATGACATGTTCGTGACATTTTGAATTTGGTTTTATTCACAAACATTACCAACAACAATGTGCATCAATAAAAAAATATAATAATAACAATAAAAAAAACGTTGCACTCTCCCGGAGCTTACATAGAAACCAATACTGTCGGAGTATTTACATTTCTACACATTTTTATCATATTACATGTTATTATTCAGAAAAACTAATTGTGAAAATTGGCTTTTAATAAAAATGTTCTCTGCGCGTGTTCAGAGATTTAACACACATACACACTTACTTAACGGTCTCATTAGCTTCCGAGTTTCTTGTACCGCTTCGCAGTATCTTTCCACCTTAAAAAACAAATCCTCGTCCGTTGGTTTGCATGACTCTGACAAGAACCGAATATCAAGTAGAATTCAATAAGAATCAAGATATTACAAGTATTGCTAGTGCTACACTAGGATTTGTTTTTAAAAGCACAGACATCATTAAATCTTCTTCTCTCATCCAACACGTAGACGACGCATATCCACAGCTCCCCCAGTGGACTCAATTGTTACTGCAAGATTTGGTGTGAGATTCAGAGTGAACGTACAGGATAAATCAGCACTGCTCACGGCAGGCAAATGCGCAAAATCATTTTGCGATAATCGAGTAGTGTTTTTAATAGTCGACTAGCTGGTACAGAATGAGTACTCGATTAGTCGATTTCTCATTCAAATATCTGGTCCAGACCTCTAATCAGGAAGTCTTCTTTCATAGCTTGGGGTCCAAAGTTCATCTTATGAAGAGAGAGAGAGGAAAACCCTGTGAGGGTATGAACAACTGAATGCGTAATGGAAAAAGTAAAATATAAATGGGGGTGTGTGCGGCTGGCAGGTGGAGATGATAAATTTGTCTGACGTGTTTCTGCTAATCTTGTAATGCCCGTGGCTGATGGGCTGCCCGTCACGTCCCTTCATGCATTGCTGCAGGGTCAGATAAGTGGTACACATGCGGGCGATGACTGACAGATGGGCCACTTCCACTGGCTCCATTAACATGCACAGGCTTTATAATCACACAAATTCTTCTCAGCTTGAAGAGCTCAGGGAGTGTGTGTGGACAGCTGATACCCGCTGTGAAGAGCTGTGAAGTCAAAACAGTCTATCTGCTCTTCACAATTTACTGTTTTCAGTGGCACCAAAGCCAGAAGAAGAGGACTGTGTTATGTCAGGAGTTTCTGCTCCATTCAGATGCTTGTGTGACTATGTGGGTAATGTCTCATGGCAATGTCCCTTACAAAAAAGTACAGTAGTTGTACTATGGTACAGTGAGTGTGTTTACATGCACGTTCATTAACCGATTATGCTTAATAAGCTTACAACAACTGTGCTCATGAAAATGCATTAAACAGCTTTCCTTTTTTGGTGTAAGGTCATAAACGGCATAAGAATAAAACGATCAACACAGGTTGATTTTTATCCATTAGCCATTTCGCGTTCTTACCGGCTTGTCCAATGAAAGCGTGTTGTGCACATGCTTCTTCACGGTTTGCCGTCAAAAGCAGAGAATAACTGTGGTTTTCTTGCTATGTGAGATTTTTTTAAATAAGCTGATTTTTGGGAGTTATTGTTATGGTGAGCATGTAAACAGGCTCAGTGTTGGCGTCAGATAGTATTACTGTGGTACTTTGAAACAGAAAAGGGGCTGTTCTAGGGTCAGTGGATATCCGGGGCTTAGCCCAGACTTCTGTGGATATATGGGGCCATCCTTTGATGAAATATCCAAATATAATACACTTTATAATAAAGGTTTAAATGAAACATCTGTGGGGCTAAAGGCACCCCTTAAGACAAATGTGCTTATTTTCTGGTCACAAAGTGTATCAAGATTGAAAAAAATTCATTTATTTGTATTGAATATTGATGGAGCAACATCATTTGTGTGAAAAGAAATAATAACGGAAGGTTGTTTTGATTACAATTATTATTATTATTATTATTATTATTATTATTATTTTAAGGTGACGAGAGGGGGGTTACAGTGATATAGAGTAGATATGCAATATTTATCAACTTAAGCAAATACTTTTCAGACAGCAAGATGCTTTAAAAAAACAAAAAACAAAGAAATATGACAATACTTATTCAAAATAACCACTTCAGAAAAGGGTGCACGATTTCCTGTTAATTTTAATCATGATTGGCATTTTATAACATCTCAAGTATTCTGTAAACAAATTAATCTCTATTGTGACTGGATCAGTCAATGTGAGACCACTCTGAACATTTTTATAACAAATCTATTCGCCACACTTCCGAAAAACAATGTGTTTTATAGGGACCTGCAACAGGGGCCTTTTTACCCCAAATACTAAACTTTGACTGACTTACTTTCTTCCGCCACGGATTCAGCATCTTGCTTTGATACAGCCCGAGCCTTTGTTGCTAGATTGAAAACGACACTTTAGAACAAGAAATGGAGGCTTGTGCCGCTTTTAAGCACTTATGGGAGTAACAAGGCATGTGTGTGTGTGTGTGTGTCTGTGTGTGTGTGTCTGTGTGTGTGTGTGTGTGTGTGTCTGTCCGTGTGTGTGTGTGTGTGTGTGTGTGTGGGCGGGTTTGGGTGTGTGTTGTGTGTGTCTGTGTGTGTGTGTGTGGGCAGGTTTGGGTGTGTGTGTGTGGGTGTCTGTTGTGTGTGTGTGTGTTTGTGTGTGTGTGTGTGTGTGTGTGGGCAGGTTTGGGTGTGTGTGTGGGTGTCTGTTGTGTGTGTGTGTGGGCAGGTTTGGGTGTGTGTGTGTGGGTGTCTGTTGTGTGTGTGTGTGTTTGTGTGTGTGTGTGTGTGTGTGTGGGCAGGTTTGGGTGTGTGTGTGGGTGTCTGTTGTGTGTGTGTGTGTGTGTGTGTGGGCAGGTTTGGGTGTGTGTGTGGGTGTCTGTTGTGTGTGTGCGTGTTGTGTGTGTCTCTGTGTGTGTGTGTTTGTGTGTGTATGTGTGGGCAGGTTTGTGTGTGTGTGTGTGGGCAGGTTTAAGTGGTTTACGAGGACTTTTTTTTAGGTTATAAAATGGTAATTACAAGGGTATTATGCTATAAATGTGGTTTATGAGGACATTTCTAGTGTTCCCATAATTCAAATCACTTAAAAAACATACTAAACGATGTTTTATTGAAATTGTAAAAATGTAGAAAGTTTTTTGTGAGGGTTAGGTTTAAGGGTAGGGTTAGGGGAGAGAATCTATAGTTCATACAGTATAAAAATCATTATGTCTATGGAGGGTCCTCATAATGATAGCTGCACCAACATTTGTGTGTGTGTGTTGGGGTGGGGGGCAGGTTTGGGTGTCTGTTGTGTGTGTGTGTGGGTTTGGGTATGTGTGTTGTGTTTGTCTGTGTGTGTGTGGGTTTGGGTGTGTGTTGTGTGCGTCTGTCTGTGTGCATGTGTGTGTGTGTGTGGGTGCCACTTTTCAGCAGTACACAAAAGGTTTGCGTTTCAGCTTCACTACACATAAACTCTGTTGGCTTTTCAGCTCAACACACTACACACAGACAGCTTCACGCAACTCTCTCTCCCATCTGTCGCTATCTCTTCTCCTTAAGTACTCCCGCTGCCCCTCGCTGGAACGCAAGACCGGTGTGACGCGCAGGTGAAAGTCATTCGCCACTTATCTTCCCAGCCTCGCTCTTCCCAGACGCAGTTCGGCTCCGCCCTGCTCACCACAGTTACTTTGTACAACCTTCACATTGTATTCGTGCAAGGCGACGGGAAGTTTACAATTTTTATTCAGAATTGCTGTCCGGTGGCGGAACACGAGGACAGTTGTGTTTCAGACCATGCTTCTTACATTTGTATTTTTTATTTTTTTTTTGCGTGCACAATAAGGGGATTTAAGTGTTTTCGTATGTTTTAGTGTGGACGAGCAACTTTTGAAAAACACTTGAAAACGGCAGTGTGGATGGAGAGCGTTTCGAAAGCGAAAACACTGTTTACAAATGTATCCTGATTAATGTGGACTTCATATCATAGTATTACCATGGTACATCTAAAGAAAAAAACAATCAAACTTGCCAATACTACTGATGGTACTTTTTTATAAGTGGTGTGAGAATATTTTTGTCTCTTTACAATTATATTACGTCTAATTCTCTCTCTCTCTCTCTCAACATCATGTTCTGTCTCTGAAGTTTTCTTTTCTCAAGCATGTCCACTCGGTTCTCCTCATTCTGTCTCTCTCTCTCTCTCTCTCTCTCTCTCTCTCTTTCCTCCCCCTGTCCCTGATGACTTATCGATCACCCTTTGTGGTTTTCTTTAAAGTCTCTCAAAACTCCCGGCTCTGTCTGTCACGCTGGCTGCTGAGGGATTGTTTTGGAGGCCACTGCTCTGTAATTGAAAGCATGGCCAGAAAGACGGATGGTCCCAACGGTTACCTCACTCTGGAGGAAAGCTGTGGTCGGTTGTGTAAAAACACCGTAACACACACCATGTACTCACCCTGGGGCTTCAGATACCAGACTCACACAAACACGCTACATCACGTCAAAAACAATTTAGAGTTAGTATGCCTCTAAATCCCTCATTAATACAGCTTGGTGATAAAGACTTTCAAAAGAGGTCTGATCTGATCTGTAAAAATAGAAGCAAATGAAATGAAACACTTGAGGAAGATGTTATTGCTCAGAGGTTGCTTTTTAAGATTTAATGGAGTTATATTTCATTTAAGTATCAACTTCGGTACCCACATGCAGTCTGACTGACAGAGCTCCATTCATGTATTTTATTGCAATCACTTTTCAATCAATCAATTTTGACTCGTCTCTCCTGTTCTTTACATTTTTTTTTTTTTTTTTTTGCAAAATTCAAGGTTTCAGTGAGACACTTACAATGGAAGTCAGTGGGGCCAATTTTTGGAGGGTTTAAAGACAGAAATTGAAGTTTATACTTGTATAAAACTGCTTACATTAATTCTTCTGTTAAAACTTGTGTATTATTTGAGCTTTAAAGTTGTTTAAATCAGCGTTTTTAAGGTTGGTTAAGTGTCTAACTGGAACACAGATTTTTGCTTTTGTTTTTTTTGTTTTTAAAGAAAATGAGGAACGAAGGGAAATGCCGTTGATTGAGCTTAACTTGTATCAGTATTATAAGTTTTATAACTAAAAACATTGCAGTGATTTGATTACTTTGATTAGATTTTTTCACACACACCATGATTTTTGTTTGTTTACTTGAATACTTGATACTGCTGTTAGAAACCTGAAAAACTTCAAGTACTGTTTAACTTCATTTGTAACTTTGCTCCATTTTTATACATTTATTTGCTTGCAATTTGTTTCTTTGTTATTTAATTTATTACTGACTGTTTACTTCAATAATAACTTGATTAATGACAGCTTAAAGCAATGTTTAGTTAATTGAGAAATAGTTGAAGGCTGCATGCAACTGATTTAATTTAATTTGTTTATATTAACTTTATAAACAAAGGAGTTTAAAGTTTACTGTGGAATCGAGAATGATGGAATCTCACTTGTATTGGTATAAACTACTGAAATTGTGGTATTGTGACAAACCCTGGAGAAATTGATTTTGTTTCACTTCCCCCACTGTTGTTTTAGAGAGAAATGGCCCACTTTTTCTATCATTCTCTTGTCATCTAAGACGTCATCTTGTTCATGAATGTTGGAGATGTTGATAACATGGCATACATGAGGATGCCAGATGTGTACTACAACTGTATTGGGAGCAAGATCTTAATGCATTCGCAGTGTCATGCTAACTTCCGTCCTCCAGGCTTGTGTTGTTCACAAATTCCAGCAGAGGCTTTTTCTCAACTCATGTGGAACAAATTTTTGAGAGCAGAACGTTGTCATGTTCTTTTTTTTCTCTCTCTCTGTACTTCTGTTGTGCTTCAGAATTCTGTCAAGTGTCTGGACAGGTTGTGCCGGTTTGATGTGGCATGAACTTCACATGCTGAATGCAACATGGTTAAGGTTGGGAAAGGAGGAGGCGGGAACTGGTCGAACAGTCAAAATAATATTTAATAAGAACTTAAACAAAAAGACACACAGAACACAAACGCACACATGGCAGCTGCATGTGGCTCTCTCTCTCTCAAACTGTTCCCGCTGCACTTATCCCTCTCCTTGGCTGATTAGCCCGATTGGAGGCCGGGTGTGCTGCCCTTCCGGCCCCGCCTGCCAACAGGCTTTTCCCCACCTCTCTAGAGCTGGAGAGGGGGACGAGGGGAGGGGAAAACAAAAACAAAACAAAAAAAGAGGAGAGGGAAAGGCAGAGCGACAGTGAGAGAGAGAGAGGAGAGAGAGAAAAAAGCTTGTTCAGCAGTTTCCCAGACATGCTGTCGCCTGGTTCTTGATCACTCCTCCACCCTCTGGCAGACGACAGCCGCTCCTCCCTGGGCGGACCGGAGCCAGTCCTCCAACCCCTGGCGGATGGATCCCCCCTCCGCGTTTTGGCAGCCGGTAGGGAACTCCTCCGCCCCTGGCAGCAGCTCCACCATTCCAGGCGGCCAGCAGTGAGCCCCTCCTCCCCTCGCTGATGGCGGACATTCCTCCACGTCCAGGCGGCCGGCAGCAACTCCTCCATCCCCTGGCGGATGGCCACGGCTGCTCCTTTGGGTGGATGACAGCGGCGAGGACTCCACAACAGCGCATCCCTCCTCCTTCCCGGGCTTCGGCACCAATGCAACATGGTTAAGGTTGGGACAGGAGGAGGTGGGAACCGGCTGAACAGTCAAAATAATATTTAATAAGAACTTAAACAAAAAGACACACATAACACAAATGCACACATGGCAGCTGCATATGGCTCTCTCCCTCTCAAACTGCTGCATCCCGCTGCACTTATCCCTCTCCTCGGCTGATTAGCCCGATCTGGGGCCGGGCGTGCATAGTCCCGGCCCGGCCCCGCCCTCCTCCTCGTCACACTGAATAAATGCCTTTTATTTCAGGTGCCTATTAAACAGTTTTTCTCTGAATGAACACACAAGGTGGTTTCACAAGTAGAACATGTAAGGGATAATGCTGAGTCATCAATAACCAATCAAAACACCCTATCGAAACAAGGTTCAAAGTGACAAATTTCCAGTGATAAGTAATTTATTTGTCCACACTGAAAATTAAAAAGCTGTGTGATGCCACACAATCACAGCCAATCAGAACATATCTGATGTTTAATCAGATACCCATTGCAACGCTGCAGAAATAGAAACCAAGTGACCGACAAAATGTCATGATGCTTTATCGTTCTTTGCCAGGTTGATATATGCAAAATGCAAAATTAAAATAAAAGGCAATACAAATGTTTCTTAAGCAATTTCTTAAGCAAAAATCATCTCAGCATGGGGCCTGGGTAGCTCAGCGAGTATTGACACTGACTACCACCCCTGATGTTGTGAGTTCAAATCCAGGGCGTGATGAGAGACTCCAGCCAGGGCTCCTAAGCAACCAAATTGGCCCGGTTGCTAGGGAGGGTAGAGTCACATGGGGTAACCTCCTCGTGGTCGCTATAATGTGGTTTTCGCTCTCAGTGGGGCACGTGGTGAGTTGTGCGTGGATGCCGCGGAGAATAATGTGAAGCCTCCACACGCGCTATGTCTCTGCGGTAACGTGCTCAACAAGCCATGTGATAAGATGTGCGAATTGACGGTCTCAGACGTGGAGGCAACTGAGATTCGTCCTCCACCACCCAGATTGAAGCGAATCACTATGCCACCACGAGGACTTAGAGCGCATTGGGAATTGGGCATTCCAAAGTAGGGGAGAAAAAAAAAAAAGGAATCATCTCAGCCTTAGACTAACATCGTGTAAACACAAAACTAATTGTGGCTGGTCACTTTACCTGTCTAAGTGGGCAACTGTCAGCCAAAATAACAGCCTGATCTGATGAAAATTACATGACTGTGGGAACATTTTTGCAAAATGACATTATGTGGTTCATTACAAGTATTGCAGCCATTTCTATTTGAAATGTCCACCGTGTGGCACCAAACAGATGATGTTTTTAAGGTAAATGCTCTATCCTACCCTAAACCTTCAACCTAAATCTAAATGATAGTGTTAGAAAAAGCAAATGTGAGATGAAAACACAACCATGTAATTTTGTTGGTGCTTCTGTGACACTTTCGGCTCACGTGTTGACTTGCGTGCTCTTCAGTTGAGCTACCATGAAATTTAATCACACTAGAAAAAGCTTATAAATGTAGTTGGTTATGTAATGCAAACTTTAAAAGTCATGCACCACAGTAAAAGTGTTTAGATGTTATAAGATAAAACTGTTTATAAACTGATATTCTGCTGTTTTACTCGTGTTTTGTGTGAAAGTAAATACAAGTAATTGCTGTTGTAGTGCCACTAGTGTTCATTTCACCAGGAAACTGCTGTGATACATACAAAGAGCCACGTATAACTCATTTTGCAAAAATTTTGCTATAGTAACACAAAATTGGTCAAATTTTTATAAGAATCGCCCCAAATAAAAAAAGACTCCAATTATTCATAAATAATATTGTATGTGTTTATAATCTTATGATAAACAGATTTTATTTTTGTCCTAAAAATATTTTTCCTCTATCACATTCATCACAATATACAGATCTGAAATGCAGGTGGCGCTCTAACACATTTTATCCCTCACAGATGTGCTCGTCCATAGACATTCAGTCTAATTTTCAGTTCAAGCACCACCCTCATTATTTCATTGAATATCTCGGCCTCTGAGTGGACTAGAAGCTCAATCTAGGAGTCATTAGAAAGATGAGATCCTCCCCTTTGCGATGGTATAACATTTGTTCATTAATAATCAAAAACATGTTTTGTTTTGCATGCTTTTCCTTCTGGGTGGCATATTTTGTTCTGGACATCTAAGATATAACACTGGATTATTCAGCCAAGCAAGCTCACAGACAAGTAAAAATAGACAAATGTTTTTAAAGAACTTTCTTAGGTAAAAGCAAATATAAAGTTTTTAGCTATTTGGGGCTTACAGCAGCAGTGATCGGCACATAAAAAGAGACGTTTGTAATTGATGACTTACAGAAATCATATTTCACTTTGTGATTCTTTTGAAAATCTTTTGAACTGTTGTATTAGTGCAACAAAATTACCTATACAGTCACATTCCTGAGAATCAGAGCTTTCATTTGATATATGACTTGTCCATTTATGTGCTATGTGAAGGACTTTTATTTTTATATAAATATGTCTACCCCATTACCTCTAGGGGGCGCTAATTTTCAATGTGAATGTTTTGGGGCCTTATTTTGTTATTTTAAGTAACATTAATGCAGAAGTGATGGTTATCTCTGAAAAGTTCATATTCTAAGCTTTCAAATGAAACCTCATATGCCTGACTTATGTATATGGAGACTTTAACGTTTTAAGCGTAATCATTTTTCGTGATATAGCGCCCCCATTTGGACATGCCGACGGGTCCATAGAGTTTAATTCAAATCTCGATATGGCCAAGTGTGATCAGAGCAAAAGGATGTCATCGTATTAAATAGTATGCAGTTTTCATGCACTGCACGCTTCAGAATGAACGAGAGGTGCCACTGTGCTCCCTGTCATACTTTACAAACAACATACACAGATCGCGCATGCTGCTCAAAGTTTTTAGGGTTTGAGCAGCTGTGAATACTTACACAAATTCCCTCTTCAGTGAGATTTTCAGCATTTCATTTGGGATAGGGATCTTATTAAAAACTACCATCAAAAACACAGCAAGAACTCTATCACAAAAGTTCCGCCAAAATAAAATCTCTGTTTAATTGGATGCATGAAATTAATGACATTAAGACAGATATAGATGTACACTACCATCCAAAGGTTTAGGGTCACTTACTCATTCTTTATTTTTTTCACATTTTAGAATAATAGTAAAGTCATCACAACTATGGAATAACATAAATGGAACTATGGGAATTATGTTGTGACTAAAAAAATCCAAAATAAATCAAAACTGTGTTATATTTTAGCATCTTCAAAGTAGTCACCCTTTGCCTAGAATTTGCAGACATGTACTCTTGACATTTTCTCAACCAACTTCTTGAGGTATCACCCTGGGATGCTTTTTAAACAGTACTGAAGGAGTTCTCATCTATATGCTGGGCACATAGTGGCTGCTTTTCTTTATTATTTGGCCCAAGTCGTCCGTTTCAAAAACGTTTTTTTTTTTTTATAAAATTTTTGTTATGTAATTAAATAAATTCATATGTTGGCACAATTATATTTTTGTCTACAAAACTAATTTCAAACATTTAAGCATACGCCTTCAGATCAAAAGATTTTTAAGATCATGAGAAACATTTCAGTCAAGTGACCCCAAACTTTTGAACGGTAGTGTGTATGTTTATATATATATATATATATATATATATATATATATATATATATATATATATATATATATACTGTATAGAAAATAATTATATTCAAATTAACTGCATTAACACTATTAATAACAATAATTTAACAATAAATGTTTTTATTATCCTTAATAATAATTTTATTTAAAATAAAAATTATATTTATATTATTTGTACGACAGGTAATCCGATTTTTTTTTCCATTAATGTTTTCATTTATACTGTGAAGCTCTGTTGTGCAGCATTTTATATGACCAAAAACAAAATAGCATTTTTTTTATTTTATTAAAATTTTATTTATTCATTTGTTTAAACACAATTTTTAGGACTGTTTTTATTCAAATTTAAAAAATAAAAATTTAAATGAAAAACACAGAATTTGTAACTACAAAACTTTATGCAGTTATTTAAATCAAGTCCTTTTCTGTGTAATTTTATGAGTAATCTGAGGCTATTTATTTGTTGTGGAGTATCGATTTAGTATTGATACCGCAGTATCAGGGCTGGTATCTGAAGCCAAAATTTTGGTATCGGAGCAACCATAATATGGACCAGACTTTATGCTGATAGTCAAAATTCTGGCTACATGAGACTACTTTAGAAACAACAAAGCATGTTAATCAAGGAACACTGCAAAGGAAATTACATTATCCAGTGTTTTTACAGCTCAGTGTAAAATGTTACTTGTTACATAATTATAGCCAGGTATGCATGATTGACACTGAGCAGACAATAGCACGCTACCGTACTTGAGTGTGTACTTGTGTTAAAGCAAGAAAGAGAGAGAGAGCGAGGGTGAGAGAGAGAGAATAGGAGATCCTTGACAAGATAAATCAGTATCTCTCCCTCAGCCCAACCGTGCTGACATGGAGGAAAAGCTGAGGTTGAGCTCTCTGCAAAAGCTCCTTTACCACAAAGTCGTTTTAGGGGAGCCTCTGAGGTGCGCTTTATTCATCTGTCTCCATTTTCATCGTGTTTCCTGTGTTGCGTGGAGACGCTGATGCATACTGTACCAAATGCCAGCCATATCTCTGAGACTGCTGATGCTACACAAACCCACTTTACCCAGAGGTCCAGTGCTTTGTCACAGATGACACACTGACAGGGAGACGCCTGTAGATAGCAACAAAAGGTCGTGTCACTGCTATTACCACAAACTCCAATGTAAGCACGACACCATTGCAGTAAGAGAAATGTACAGACGTAATGACAGCAGTATTCATCTATCATGGACACAGTTTCATGCACCACAGTGAAATAGAGTGGACTTTTGCTGCGAGTATTGCGCAGCATATTTCCAATAATGTGAATGTTTGTTGTTGAATAGGAGCTCTATAATGTGTGTTCTTGTTCTAATCTGAGGGTGATAACTCTCTTACTTTTTAAGACAATGTCAAATTAACTTTCTTAAAAGACTACTGCGATCCCACGTACATATGCGTGGACGTTGTACTTTGGCTTTGCTATACACAACACATAATTTAAATTCATTGAAACTGACTGATCTCAGTTCAGGAGACTCTGTGCTGTCAGTAAAGGGTTAAACTCATGTGACAAAACAACATGGCGCAGATCACAGCGGAGTTTGTCTTTAGGAGAAATGCCAACAATGATGATGCTGGACATTACTTTGTATCAGAATTAATTATGCTAATTTCTGATGTAATGTCTGTAACGTCTCAAAAACATGAACAATCAACACTCCTGGAAACATCATAAACTATTTGACTTTTTATAGCTTGGTATTATTTAAAATGTTACAACTTAGTCCCGCTGTCCACATACTGTATGTGGACATACATTGTTAGGAAAACTATTTGCTCTAGAATTTTTTTTTTAATTAAATTTTGTTTTTGCTTGTTTATTACGTGCTACTAGTTACAAATCAAAAAGGGAAATGGAAATTGCACACAGCAGTCACGCTCGGGTCTCAGGAGTTTAAGACCCATAAAAAACTATTAAAATGACTTTGAACTGAGAAATTGAAAACATCATAGCAGAGGTGTATTCAAGTAATCATTTCATGTGAATTGCATTTTTAATGTATTTTTGAATAGCTTAATAGAACCAGACTAAACGAGCTTTGCGTCATTGACCTTGCTCTCTCTTTCACTCAAACACACTTTTACCACAGGATTTTTGGAAGAGGTTGGAAGAGCAAAGCAAAGAGCGTCTAATTTGATTCGGCGTCAAGCATCTGGGGTTCGGCCATCTCATTAGCCTGTGGTTACTCGATGTCCCAGGACATTAAGCCACAGTCTGACATACATCCAAAGAAAAATAAAATAAAAAAACTTCCATAATGCTTCCACGAAGTGCATTCTGAAAGGTCCATGCACATTTTATTTAGACTGTGATTGTTTAGTCTTATGCTTGAGGTTGTTAACCCATGTAATGATGTCAGATCTTAGAGACTCAGCGGAAACGGTGGCAATAAAAGGGTCTTTGCACTTTAAAGTCGAATTGATATTATAGTTTGCATTGTATTTTATAAGGAGAGTTCAGTATGTGATTATGGCACATATGATTGCCTTTTTAAGTGGCCCCAGAGCTCTGCACACACTCTGTTGTTTGTGTTAATAGGAGCCATCGCCCGCCAGGAGCCGTCGCTGAAAGGCTTTAAATAAGTAATAATGCACATATGAATAAATAAAGAACAATGTCCGCTTTAGATTGGCCATCAGAGACAAAGCGTTCCAGGTAAGAGCTTCAGTCAAAAGATTTTTTTGATTATTTATTTCATAATATGCATGATCTCATCTGAGAGGCTTACAAGGGGTCACTTGATGCTTTTTATCCCAGCAGGAAGTGTGGCAGTGTGGGTGGGCATGAAAAATGCATCAGGAGGAGGAAAAATGAATTTTGTGTGAAGGAGGAGGGGTGAGGAAATGAGCATTTGGTGGAAATTACCCCATGATCATGTTTGTAAACAAGGTTTTGCCATTTAGCTTTCATACAGGTGGGGTCTTCAGCGTGGAGGGGAACTTGTGTTTGTCCAGCTGAACTGAAGGGTGCGTCGAATAATCCGCAATCATTCCGCTCTATCTGAGCACTAATAAGCAAGGCGGTTCTGAAGAGGCTATGGCAACGTTCCAGAAGTCGACAGGCAGTTAATAATTCAGAAGAGCTCAATACGTTTTTTTAATGATTTTGAATGAATTATTGAGGGAGCCAAACGCAAGTCTCCCTAGTAAGCAGACTTCACTAGTGTCAGCACAGTATTGGGCCCGTCCTCAATCAGGACCAGCTGAGGGTCAGACCTTCCAGTGAGACTGCAATTAATGCAAAGAGATTTTTCAACGATTATCAAGTGTGCTTGATTGGCACTTTGAATGAGTAACACTTGTGTGACTTATAAGGCCGTGACATATTCTGTTTCATCTTTCCATAAAGACGTTGCAGTTATTTCTCTAACATGCTCTTCAGTCACGTTTTGTGTGCTGTTCGGCAGTGTTGGAGAGTAACTAACTTAAAGTAGCGACACTACTAACATAACCACATTTTTCAGAAGCATGAAAATAGTTCAGTTGTTTCTAAAATAGTGTAGCTTTTCCAGTAAAAAGATGCATTACTGTTTTTAGTCACATTTTTTTTTTTTTTTTTTTTTGTGCACACAGATTCACAACCAAGCAAATTAAGGCAAAATAAGCAGAATTGCAGCATTTGTTAACAGCAAAAAAAAAAAAAAAAAACATTATTATTTTTTTTATTTATTTATTTATTTATTTTTTTGTAACTAAAGCTAAACTGTATCACAACAACAATTTTGGTGGGGAAAAAATTGCAGTTTGAATGTCACAGCTTGCTAAAATTAAACTATAGACTTTATTCACTGTAGCGGCATCTTTGATTTTTGACAGGAATTGTAACAAGGCTGTGAGGGATAGATGTACAGTCTCTTCAATGGGCTATACTGCAATTTAAAGTATTTTTGGATCCTTCTGTGGACAATACATTTAAAAAAAAACAACAAAAAAAACATCCAGAGCATTCAGTAGACAAAAAAACTACAGACAACATGAGTTGTGGAAAATCACGCGATCTATGAGCTTTTTACAGCTTTATACCATGTGTGCCATTGAAGAGATGGTAAGTCTATCCCTCAAAGATGGCGCTACTGTGAATAAGGTCTATAGTCACGTCAAAGCACGATTTTCCAATAGACTGTCATTATAATCTGAAGTCCCACAAAATCCACCCCAGAACAAAATATGCCTAAAAAACAATATATATATATATATATATAATAAAATCAATGGCTTCATAAAAACACATGTAAAGAGGGAAAAAGAAAACATTTCATGAATCTCGATGCTTTGCTCTCTGAGGGATATGTGGCATTGGAAAGTGTGATTCATTCTGCTGAATCGTTTCGTTCAGAAGGTTCGTGTGAATGAACACATTCAGCAACATTTTTCAACCAATGGCTTGAGTTGGGGGGCGGGGCTATTTCTGTGTTTGACCAACGGCAGATGGGAGCGTTTTTAGAAGACTGTTTTGAAAACAAAGTTTATGGACCCACTTTATATTAGGTGGCCTTAACTACTATGCACTTAGACATTTAATACAATGTACTTATTATGTACATGCATGTTGTGGCATTGTAATTACATTTAAAGTACTTGCATTTAAATACATTTGTATGTACACCATTAACGTTACCCCTAAACCTAACCCAACCCTTACCCCAAAGCCTAACTCTAACCCCTAATCCTAAACCTAACCCTACCCTTACTCCCAAACTTACCAATACCTCAACCTCAGTAGCAGCAAATGTCAATCACGTGAGAGTTTTGCAGAACTACACGTAGTTACACAATAAATACATTGTATTGTATGTAATGTTAGTATATAGTAGTTAAAGGCACCTAATATAAAGTGGGACATATGTTTTATTTATTGATTTTTTGGGTGAACTATCCCTATAAGTAGCTTCATTGTACTGTAGTTAGCTACTATTTATTAGTTTCTTGTAGTGTAGCTAACTACTTTTTCAAAAAGACTACCTTTAAATATTTAAAATTGTGAGTAGTTTGCATCTTGGCAAACTAGTTTCAAACTGCAGCTTCATTTCACTGTAGCTCTGTGATCTATTTGGTCCTGAAAGTAATGTTAAGCGAACCCCTAATGAGCTGCATGGAGCCAACTAATTCCAGTTTAGCTTTGCTCTTATGAGTATTGTGCTTGTTTTCCTTTCCTTAGACAGTAGGATCTATTTACTCCATCGGTATGATATGATCTGAAAACCCATTCACACACACACACACACACACATCTAAAAAAACCTGTCACGTTTCTCACAATGCCGTCGCTCTCTGGGGGAACAAATGCATATTGATCTGACGGCAAACTCTTTACACCAAAGGGCCATTAGGGCGACACATTACTTCCCCTCTCACTGTCGTTCTCTTTCTATCCCTCCTTTACTTACAGCTGAGCTTTGAGTAACAGATCCATTGTATGAATGACACACTTGCGCTGTTTTGACTGGTGCTGTCACTCATACTGTTGTCCGTTTTCAGCAGTGAGGATTGTTAGGGTGGCGCATTGCTCAAGTTACCAAAGACAAGACACACAAAGACAGACACAGAGATACACACAAACTCTCAAGGCTGAAAATGCCACTAAGAACTGAATTGTTGTCACTGAGACAGAGATAGCTGAAAGAAAGGAGATTCACAGGATTTAAATATTTCTCTGCCAAAAAATACATATTTCTCCTAAATAAAAAATAATTAGGGATGTCAAATTAACGTGTTAACTCGGTGCGATTAATTATGATTTAATTAAAAGTAACGTTAAAAATATTAATGCAATTAATCATGTCCCCGGACCGTAATAAGGAATATTCAAGCTTGTAGTATCACCTTGTGACGAGGAAGAGGGCATGGCGGGGCCGTGAGGATGAATCAGCTGATCAATGGGAGAACGAGATAAAGGGGAGCCGGAGACGCCAGTTCGGGAGAGAGAGAGACGCACGCGACCGCACTGTATGTGTGTGTAACAGATGGTTGCTGAGATGAGACGGGAGACGCTGGATCTAAATGTAGGCTTTTAATGAAGATAATAATAGTGAAACAAACAGACACGAACACATAGAGCAACAAACAAGAATTGACAAAGAAAAGCAAAACTAGAGGGTATATATATATATATACACACAAGGGCTAACAAGCTAATGGAAAACAGGTGAGAACAATAGGGAACAGTGATGAGGGCAGTGCATGATGGGAAACATAGTCTGGGGGAAACACTTCAAAATAAGAGTCCTAGGAAGGTCTGGGAGGCGGCCTCAGGGCAGGGACTGGGTCGGGAAGTCTGGGAGGTGGCCTCAGGGCTGGGATAGGGTCAGGAGGCCTGGTAGGCGGCCACAGAGCGGGAACAGGGTCAGGAGGCCTGAGAGGCGGCCACAGAGCAGGGACAGGGTCAGGAGGCCTGAGAGGCGGCCACAGAGCAGGGACAGGGTCAGGAGGCCTGAGAGGCAGCCACAGAGCGGGGACAGGGTCAGGAGGCCTGAGAGGCGGCCACAGAGCAGGACAGGGTCAGGAGGCCTGAGAGGCGGCCACAGAGCGGGACAGGGTCAGGAGGCCTGGGAGGTGGCCACAGGGCCAGGACAGGGTCAGGAGGCCTGGGAGGTGGCCACAGGGCTGGGAGTGGGTCAGGCGGCGGAGCCACTGGAGGAGGAGTCTCTGGGGGAGCGGACGGAACCGCTGAAGGAGGAGTCTCTGGTGGAGTGGGTGGAACCGCTGGAGGAGGAGTCTCTGGGGGAGCCGTGGAAGACTCTGAGGGCGGAGCCAGGAGAGGCTTGACGAAGGCAGGCGGAGCCAGGAGAGGCTCGAGGGGCGAGGCCATGGAAGGTGGAGCCGTGGGAGGCTCGAGGGGAGAGGCTATGGAAGGTGGAGCCATGGGAGGCTCGAGGGGCGAAGACATGGAAGGCGGTGCCGTGGGAGGCTCAAGGGGAGAAGCCATGGAAGGCGGAGCCATGGGAGTCTTGACGAGAGCTGGCAGCAACTGGGAACAGACCTCCGTGTTCGGGAGCAATGGCAACTGGGGAACGACCTCTGTGGTCATGAGCACCGGCAGCAACTGGGGAATGACCTCCGTGGTCGTGAGCATGGGCAGAGACTAGAGAGGTGGTGTTCTTTTCCTTCTCCTCCTTTTCCGGACTGCTGGGATATAGTCACGGGAGCGGGCGAGGCCACAGGCATTGGCTCTTGGACGGTTGAGGCTACAGGCATGGGCGCTGGCTCATTGGCCTTGGCAGGCGTGGGCGCTGGCTTGTTGGCCGTGGCGGGCATGGGCACTGGCTCGTTGGCCGTGGGTGCTGGCTTGTTGGCTGCGCTGTATGTGTGTGTGTTCATGTTTATGTTGATTTAAGTTGAGTTGACATTAAAACTTTACGTTGACTGTTCAGCCGGTTCCCGCATCCTCCTTGCCCGTCCTTTAAACTGTTACACACCTGTGTTCAGCAGGGGTCAGTGAGTGAAACTTCAGCTGTATAGACAACAAAACACACTTAGACTTGTGTGACACAAGCGACAGCACACGATGAGAATGCGTTCTTGCTCTCAAACACAGCTGGATGGAGCTCAAATCCAAATGGTATATCGAGACATGTTTTTCTAAGTTTCAAATTAAATTTAATTGCACACAGTGACCTAAAAACGCTGATTGTGATGCAGTGCAACCAAAGTGAGATGTGTCCGTCTAACGCATGTGTACACTGACGCATTCTTAGAAAAGTCCTTATATCTCGGACAGATTGACGAATTCAGTTGAGAAAATGGATTGAACTGTAGGCCAATCGCAGGCTTTCAAAAATATGGAAATAAACAATATATTGCCATCTAAAGCCACTTTTTGTATTGTCTTATCAATGCTTTACTCATCTGCCACAAAAAATGTAAGGCATTTTAATTAACTGAATTACTAATATATTTATACTATAAAGTATATTTATAATTATTTAAATATAACACATTTATAATAATTTATTCATTATACATTTAATTATTGTTTTAGAGGGCCTTTCTCAGCAGACATTTATATATGTGATTAATTCGATTAATTATGTATTTAATTGGAATATACACTGGGTGGTTTTGGTGATGGCGGTTTGGGGGGGTATAATGGCATATATAAATCATTGGAAATACAATGCCAGACAAATACAATTAATGCCTAGAAGACTCAATTTCTTATGGTATTTATGATGTTTTCCTTTTGTTTTATTGCTACTTGCTAAGATTATTTGATTGGCTGATAATAAAACAAGTGAAAAAATTCTATAGACCCAGGTATGTGTCCAGGATTTTTTGCCAGGGGTGGCATCCAGTAAGTTAATCTGAGTTGGCGGTGGTTGGGGTTTAAATGGTGTTGTGTTGTGGATGATGGGGGGGGGGGGGTTGTCTACTCCTGCCAGACATGGGCGAAACATTGATATGGACCATGTGCAACACAGATGGATTAAGCCATTGCGCACCAACTGCAGGACGTGAGGGGGGTCTGAGTTGGGGGTGGCAAAGCTAATTTTTAGGGTGGCAGCTGCCACCCCATGCCACCCTTCTGGACCCGACCCTGCGTAGACCTACATTAAAGGAGTGACCTGAGCATTATTAGAATAAAAGCCATGTGCACATTGAAGCTAAATACCAATGTCACTTCTCTTCTGAGTGGGTGATCCTATTCTGTACCCTTAGATTAGTTATTTACAGGAATGACAACTGGATTGTGCAACCGAATGAATTCAGGTAAGGACAGAATTTAACTGAGCTTAAGTCATTTTTATGAAATGTCACTCTTGGACACTTCTGGACACTGACAGCTTGTCTGAGGACTTTTTTGTCCACAAGGTTCCAGTCAGGTTAATACAACAAGCATTTGTGAGGATGAAATTATCAATGGATTTGCCAAAGTTTTCCATGTTAGTGACATTAAATCTTTAAAGGTGCTCAGAGTTTCATTTGAAGCACACAGTAGCAAGTAAAGCAGAACAGCATATTATGCTTTGTCTTTTTAGTTATTGTCAGCAAAATTCTCTGTAATGATGTTTTCATGTGCTTCACTTAGACTTCGCATATTTTCCACTATTTTTCCGTGTGGTTTCTGTGCAATTGCCTGTAGAAACTGCCACATGATCAGACAAATCATTTGCTTACCCATATCTTTTTTATGTTATATCTCACATAACCAGCCCCTTAATGGTATGTAATGACAAAACCACCCGTGATTGATTACTTTACATGTCAGTTTGATGATTCTTCCTGTCTAAGTGGGTGGATATTGGTCAGTTTAAGCTGCAATACAGTCCATGTCTTTTGCTGTTTTAGTCAAATGTTTGAGACTAGTAAGCAACCATCTAGCAACCACACAGAACACTTTATTTTGTAAGTGAATTTTGCAGATGTAAGCACCACTCATGTAAAACTCTAGTTGTTATATAGAAAACGAGAAAAAACGATTTTCTCGTTTCAAGACGAGAAAATCTAAAGCTCTCTATTGCAATCTTTAATAAAAATTCAGTCCAAAAGAGATCAGCACCACCTCCAATGACTTCTGCAGTTCTGTTGGCAGCAGTATTTATGCTTTTATGATATTTTGTGTTTAATTGGCTGCTTTTCTTACTGCATGAGTAGTAGTGACTATTTATAGAACTATTAAAAAATAAAACAATTACAATACAAATATACAGTCTGCATGTGCTGTGCACTTCAAAGGGAACATGTGAAGCTGACCGCTCAAACACTGATAACACCTCATCATAATCATCATGTGTTCTCTGTGTTTGTAATAGATTTAAAACAGCAGAGTGTGGATTAAGCCTGAAGTGTGCAGTACATGCTGACTATATATTTATGGAATTAAATTACAGCCTTTTGTGGTTTAATAAGCACGTTTAAGCCATTTAGCGAACTGCTTCTCCAGATGTGAAGCTGTCGTCAAAAACATTCATACTCCAATTGCTTCTTTCGGCTTTCCATCAAAATTAAAGCTCAATTTAATTAGACGTGTGAAATTGCGAAAGAAATATACTACTACTGTGTAGTAAAATGTAATACTCAATGTAGTAACAAATAATTACGTATATTTAAGCAATATCTCACAAGAAAGAATGTTGCTGTAATGAATAAAAGTTTGTATAAATACTTTGATTAATATTGTGATGCTCTGCTTTACAGCACTGTATTTGACAAAAATATGACAAAACATTGTGTTTTGAATTGTGCTTTGAGGAACAGTATAGATGTACTTCACCTGATAATAATAATGTAATGTATGTTGAAAAATAATCATTTTGCTTTTAATTTCATAAAACTTCTATGAACTAATTTTAATTAGACAGTTTTTTATGATTAAATTGTATTACACTTTTCAAAAAATGGAAAAAACACAGAATTTGGGCAAAAATTAAACGGATTTCAGAGGGCCCTAAAGACATTGCTCTGTTGTTCATTGCCTTTACCTTTATGCATTTGGCAGTCACTTTTATATTACAGGGACAATCCTCCCAGAGCAACCTGTAGTTAAGTGCCTTGCTCAAGGACACAACGGTGGTGGCTGTGGGGATCAAACCGGCAACCTTCTGCGTACCAGTTCGGTGCTTTAGCCGACTACACCACCAACACTCCATTGCCAAAAATCAAACAAGGCAAGTAAAAGCTAAATATATTTATATATATTATGTTTCTGACTAAATATATATCAAAGTATCCAGCATAACAATGTCAAACAGTAGCCTAAATTATTGCTATCACAGTAAAAAAAAAAAAGAAAGAAAAGAAAAGTGAAAAACTTGTGAAAGCAAAAGAAAGGAAACATAGTCAAACTTTCTTCAAAGAAAGCATAATTGTGTGGCTGCCAGCTCACAGTGTCAGATTCCTACAGCAAGTAACTGGAGAGCAGCAACACAGCTGATCATAATGCAAAACGAATCCCACAGATCTACACACATCACACCCTCCATTTCTCTTAAAGAAATATAGCCCTCTTCATCTCAGCAAACACAAGCTCTCAAAGCTACAGCCAAATGTTTCATTAATAAGACATGGCAAAGAAAGTGTTTGTTTCTACAAAGACTAAAAGACAAAGGGAAACTCAAACAGGTTTTGATTATTTGTAAAGTAAAGAAGTTAGCTATAGAAAAGATCCAGGTTTAATGTTTGTTGTTTTTTTTTTTTTTTTTCTGTTTAAATACTTTCCTGTACCCATTTAATATACAGTGAACTATATCGTAAGTTAACCGTTTGTAGGTTGATTTTCCTGAAAAGTGTAACACTAAAGGGTTCCCATTCACATATTTCCAGGCAAACTTTGGGATATCGCTTAAAACATATGCTGTCGCAGTCCCGGTGAATTCAGCAGTTTGTTTTGTTTTTCTCTCCCTAATGTGTCTCAGGTGCTGCCGGTATGTGTGATCAGCACATGATTGTTTCCATGGGAACGCTGATCATGCCACTAATTAGCGTGCTGACAGCACCTGTTCTCCGTTGATTTTCTGCCAAATTAAACCCTTCTTTGTGTCATGATCTTTGCTAGATTGTTGTTATGTGTTCAAGTAACTCACCTCACTCTCACTGCCTCAGTTGGTCCTGTCTCATGTATCTGTATTGGTTACCCATCTCTGCCCATGTGTCTGGAGTGCAGTTACCTTCCAGTTTGCTGCTGCACTTGTCCTTCTGCCCACACATTCTTCAACGGAGGATTCCTCACAGATCAGTTCCCTACTACCACAACACATACACGCCTATGAACATACTCTTCACAGAGGATTCCTCATGGATCTGCTCTCTACACTGCCATGACGCTCACACATCTACGAACACACTCTTCATGGAGGATTCCTCACGGATCTGCTCTCTACATGACCATGACGCGCACACATCTACAAACACACTCACCGCCGTCTTGCTGCAGTCGGTGCCGGGTTCCCCACGCTTTGCCAGCCCTGCTGTGTTCTAATTTATTGTCAATAAATCCTGTGAACTGTTCCTTGGGTCTCTTGCTTTCTGACAGAACAATTTAGCCAGGATGGACCCAGCGGAGGAGTCCACTCTTCGCTCCAGCCTTTCTCAGCAGGGAGCTTTACTGGGACTTCAGCAGGATCAGATCTCCACTTCTAACCGGGCTCTGGAGATGCTGGCGTTGCAGCTCGCTGAGCTCACCACTGTTGTCCAACAAATCCGCCAGCCTCCCAATATCGGTCCCACTCAGGAAGTGCCCTCACTGGCTCTGGCAGTTCCCCACATTTCTGGACACTCTGAGCCTCGTCTCAATTCCCCAGCCCCGTTCTCAGGTGAGGTGGGTTCTTGCTGCACCTTCCTTTTACAATGTTCCTTGTACTTCTCGTTGCAGCCCTCTGTTTTCCCGTCGGAGACAATGAAGGTGGCATGCATCATCACGCTCCTCACCAGAAGGGCCTGTGAATGGGAAACCGCCATGTGGGACAACGGACATCCCTGTTGCACTTCATTCCAAGCATTCTCCGCGGAGCTCCGCCGAGTGTTTGATCGTTCGGCCCAAGGTCGTGAGGCGACGAGGGTTTTATCTGGATTGTCTCAGGTAAACCGGTGGGTCGCGGACTATGCCATCGAGTTCTGCACCCTTGCCGTATCTTGTGAATGATGTGGAATGATCGTGCGCAGTGGGACCGGTTTCTGCATGGGCTACCCAACAGCATCCAGGATGAAATCTGTACCTTGGACCTGCTTCCCAGCTTCGATAACCTAGTGGACCTGGCCATCCGAGTGGATCAGCACCTGACCCTGCATCGCCACTGTTGTCGTTCTCCACCTGCCCGGGTGGCTGACCGCCATACCCAGTCCACTTTTCTGGCCGGGCCATGGAATCATGGTCCGAGGCAGAGCCCATGCAGATCGGGAGGACTCGGCTTTCTCCGGAGGAGAAGCAGCGACACCACACCCAAGGACTTTGTTTATATTGTGCCCATCCTGGCCATGTCTCCGCCTCCTGTCCAGTAAAAGCCACCGCTCGTCAGTGGGCAGGGGGTTACTGGCAAACGCAACACCCCTGAGCAAAACTCCAGACTATGTACTCTTCTCCCGGCCCGACTGCAGTACGGATCAACCGGTCACGCTGTTTCTGCATTGATGGATTCCGGAGCCGAAGGGAACTTTCTAGACATCGACTTGGCTTCCAAGTGGCAAGTTTTGGTGGTCCAGTTGGATGAACCTGTCACAGCCCATACCATCAGCGGCATGCCCCTGAACATCATCATCCATTCCACCAAGCCAGTTACTTTCGTCTCCGGCAATAATTCAGAACAGTTATCCTTCTACTTGATCAAATCTCCATCAGTGCCGGTAGTGTTGGGGCATCCTTGGTTGGTCACGCACAACCCACACATAGACTGGTCAACCAATACTGTTCTTGATTGGAGTTCGTACTAGGGGGCACTTTGAATATTTGGTTATGCCTTTCGGATAGGTCAACGTCCCAGCCATCATCCAGGGGCTCGTGAATGACGTGCTCAGAGACATTATCAACCATTTTGTGTTTGTCTATCTAGATGATATTCTGATCTTCTCCCAGAGTATCCTGGACCATGTCCAGCATGTCAGGAAGGTGCTTTACCGACTGCTAGAGAATCAGTTGTTCGTTAAAGCGGAGAAGTGTGCTTTTCATGCAAAGCCAGGTCCATTCCTGGTGATAATTTTGTCTGAGGGAATGTGCTTGGACCCTGCCAATGTCAGAGACGTCTCAGACTGGCCAACCCCAGATTATTGCAAGGCCTTGCAGAGGTTTCTGGTGTTCACTAATTTTTATCATAGTTTTATTTGTAACTACAGCCAACTCGCCGCACCTCTTATGGATCTCACCTCCACCTGCACAGACCTTTTTTTGTCTCTGTGGGCCGAAGGCGCATTTCCTAAATTAAATAAGTGGTTTACCACCACCGAACTGTTCCTCTGCTCTTGGGTCTCTTGCTTTCTGACACATGCTGGATGGAAACACCAGACGCGAATAAGCTTTCAAAATGCGCATTTAAAACGTATACACTCCCTTGAGGTGGATAATTGTTTTATTCGGTAAGACATATAAATATATAAATTATATGCACATAAACTAGGAATAAAGATGCGTGTAAAAAAAAGTCATGTAACTTTGCCTAAACAAGCCATGTGAATACACAACCTGATCTCATTAATATGCATAGCTATTTTTACGAATATTTGTAACGTTTAAACGTACATGTTTGTGCGTTTGGATAGACACCAAAATGTACAATATGGATTGCATCTAAAATGTAAACAATTTAAAGAAACGTAAAATATTGACGAATGACTGTTTTATAGATATTTTAGATCCATTAACCCTACCACCCTCTAAACATAACCAACAATATAAAAACATGTAACAAATAGATTATTAGAAACAGATTTTGTTACAATATATTAATTTATAAATATTTTACAGCCGCTAATCCCACTCCTACTCCTAAACCTAACCATAACCATTTATTACGCATAAAAAACACATAACAGGTAGATCAATGTAATCCCAATAATTTATTCAGAAAAGTTGTAAAATTCAGTACAAAAGTAGTCCAAAGGCTGATGTGCTGCATCTGATGTGCTCCCTGATGGCATACAATAGCTTTGTGTGAGGTAGAGAGTGAAATTGAAATTATTAATCGCTGTAAATCTTCTCTTGATGCACTTAAAATAAATGTGATGGCATTTCACCAATATCATTGATTATAAATTAAATGTAATAAACCGATCAATTCTATGAATCATTCAATATTAGTCAATTCACACGTAAACATTTGTACATTTCTATAGGCGTTAATACGTAAAATGATGATATTCATGTTGGAATACATAATTCACTGAGAGAATATCATCAATGTCATCACACAAATACAGCATCTCAAATGTTGCTCTGGTTATTCTGAAATGCCAAAGCCTGTCTTTAAAATGATTGGCTGCTATTACAGAACCTCCCAGAACTCTCTGACATGCTTTCGCTTCCAGATACGAAGTTTCTTAAGAGTGTTCTCATTTTCACAACCACATTTAATAAAAGAGGCATAGAGGCTTCAACTTTTCAAGTCTAATTTGCGCCAGTTTCCCCAGAAGTGACGATTTCCCCAGTTTGTTCTCTTAAACACATGGGATGGAAATGCTGCTTTATTGGATATTCTGATTTTGCGCATAAATTTAATTTACATTATGGAAACCTGGCTGTTGTGACAAACACTGCTCTGTTTGTTTGAGCATAACGACCAACCTGACACAGTAACACTGACTCAACCAATAGTGTGAGTTTGAGACAGTCACTTTTGTCTGAAATTTGTCTAATTGAGCAGAAATTACACACTTGACCTTTATTAGTTCCAGTTCTTTAATGTGATGTGGTTACTGATGGGAGTAGAATGCTAACAGCTTTTCCCAGATCAGGCAGGATGGCACGAAGGGAAAAGTACAAAGTGAGTGGAAGATGTAAAATAGAGAGAGACGGGACTGGGTTTAAAACCATGACAGGGAAAAAGGCACTGCCTTTGACAAAAAGCTCTGAAGTCCATCTACATCATTGAAATTGCACATCACAAATGTCAATCCACTAACTGGACCGAGTCAAAAATAACGTGAAAAACACTAATGGAGCCCTGAGAGCCTCTTGGACAGATTGTGTTGAGCACCTGTCTGATTATGGATCAAGGTGCTGTGATGCCAACAATTGCCTCATAGGCAAACACCTTTTGTTCTTCTGATGATTATGATAAATAATGGATGCGAGCTTTGATTCAAAACCGAACAGAAAACATTTACTTTTAGTGCATTTGGCCAAAGTGCATTCAAGCTGTTCTAAAATCTATCTAAAATCTGAAATAAATGTTATGCAGTGGTTATCAATGTTATTTGATAAATCACACCTCCCTTTGAAACTAGAACCTAATATGAAACACAGCAGTAACTATACAGTACTTCAAAAGGATTCATACTTAGTAATTTTAAGCAAGGCCTTCTTCACAAATATGAGTCTGGTAGCTACTACATATGTTCAGAATGAGAACTGTCAACACACACATAATTATTAGGTACGTCATCAAAAATCACCCCCAACCCCTCAAAGTACTGTATAACTGGGTACATTCACTTACCATTTACCAACACTTAAGGTAAGTACCTCGTTACTACGCATTTGTCTGTAGGTACAACATATTTACCATATATGTATGTACCAGGAAAGTACACATACTGTAAAATAAAGTGCTACCAATATGAATAATATAATCTGAATAAAATCTTCTTTTTTTTTGTTACATAAATAAATGAATACAAATAAACTAGCTTTATATACTTTTAGAACATCCAAAAATAGAAAACATAAGTGATAGTGCTTGCAGGAGCAATGCAAATACATAATAGCTCACCAAAAAATGTAATTTGTCCTCATTCCAAAAAAGATCCGTGAAACACAAGATTGAGAGATAAATGGATCATGATTGTGACTGTCAAGCTCTAAAAGCACATATAAAAGTCATGCGCTACAGTATATTTCAAGTCTATTGAAGTCATTCAACAGAGTTGACTTGTAAACAGACCGAAATTAAAGTGTTAATTCACTGAAAATCTCCCTCTTCACCCATTTGAATCAGGCATGCACGCGAGATCGTCTTTGTTTACATTAGCTCAGCGCAGTGAACGCACCTGACACTACATAAGGAGCAAAAGGCAGAGGAAAAGAAACACTTTGAGAACTACTGATGTGACATAAGCATCATTAATCAACATTATGTCACAAATGCTGTCAACTGAGCTTAACTTGAATTGAACCTGGAATATTCCGTTCATGAAAGAAAGAAGGCTGTGTTTTTTCGAGCTGAAGATTTTTCCATGTTGTTATTCTTTACACTTGAAAAATGAAATATTAAATTTAGATGTCCAATCTGCCCACACAGTGATCTGTAATGATATTACATAGAGATAAATTCATACGCTGTGCATATACCAGTGTGTGTGTGTGTGTAAGTGTGTATTTGTGAGATAATGTATTGCGCACATGAAATACCACTTTGCCTTTCCCTCTGCCAGGGCAGGACAATGTAATTGAAACCTTTATGAGGGACAAGGAGAGAATGCAGGGGAACGGGGAGGGCTGGGTCACCCAATCCATAACTCAATTTAATGGAACTATGGACTTGTGGCTGCGGAAAGTCAAACCAGAATACACGTCTTTATTTTCATTTTCAATAATGGGCAGATGACGCAGCAAAACTGCAATCGATTTCATGCTCAGAGCTCTCTCTGTCTCTTTCTCTCTCTGCCCGTCTTTCTTCCATGTCTCTCAGTTCAAGGTACCCAAAGAGCTGGTACTACAGATGAAAGTTCTCTCTTGTGTCATGGGGCATCATGCTGTGTGTTAAGAGAGCTGGACTGAAGTGGACTATATTAATGTCTTAAGCAGGAAGTGAGGTTTTGTTACTTAATGTTTCTTTTGAATATCATCTGCAGGAGCAGCATGGCTTCTTTGTATTGTAGCATTGTGATATCTTGCAGTGTGGCTATTTTGAATTCACTTATTAGACTCTCTCTCACTCTCATGCTTCTATTTAAAGCTACAACATTTGTATTGTTTTTTTTAAATATCACATAAAGGCCCAATGAATTGCACGTCACAAGCACCCATCATGTATGTGAAAATAATTAAGATGTGGGTTTCATTTCATATAATATGTACTCAATGCCATGGATGGATAGAT
This sequence comes from Myxocyprinus asiaticus, assembly GCF_019703515.2. Taxonomy (NCBI): domain Eukaryota; kingdom Metazoa; phylum Chordata; class Actinopteri; order Cypriniformes; family Catostomidae; genus Myxocyprinus; species Myxocyprinus asiaticus. The sequence goes on along the minus strand of NC_059378.1, from coordinate 1,194,769 downwards.
ATAAAGTTTTTGGCTACTTGGGGCTTACAGCAGCAGTTATTAGAGCATAAACTAGACGTTTGTATTTGATGACTTACAGAAATCATATTTCACTTTGTGATTCTTTTGAAAATATTTCAGACTGTGGTATTAGTGCAACAAAATAAACTGTATAGTCACATTCCTGAGAATCAGAGCTTTCATTTGATATATGACTTGTCCATTTATGTGCTATGTGAAGGACTTTTATTTTTATATAAATATGTCTACCCCATTACCTCTAGGGGGCACTAATGTTTGGAGGCCTTATTTTGTTATTTTCAGTAACATAAATGCAGACGTGATGGTTATCTCTGAAAAGTTCAGATTTTAAGCTTTCAAATGAAACCTCATATGCCTGACTTAAGTATACGGAGACTTTAACGTGTTAAGCGTAAACATTTTTCTCGATATAGCGCCCCCCTTTGGACCCGCCGGCGAGTCCATAGAGTTAGTATTCGATAACAGTTCTTACATTAGTAGGTGAAACATCTTCTTAGAACATCATTGTTTGCACATGTTTTAAACAAGATTTCTGTACATATTTTTACTGAGAGTGAAAACTGATAAAGAAGCTGGCTACGTTATTAGCAAGTTTTCACATTTTCAGAAATGCTATGCTAACTTTACAATTAACGTTCTACTTATTTTAACACAATTGGACCTTTCCACGTGAGCAAAAACACAACGCATCATTTGGAAAATGTTTTAAGAACATGCATTTGTTAGATGATCCCAAATGTAATATTTCGTACATATGCTTCCATAATTTAGTGAGCTAATTTTTGACACACATAAGTACACCTGAGAGATGAGAACATGCATTCAAACATCTATTCAGTTCGAAAGGACAGTCTGCATTTCATCCCTTTAAAACAGTCTGTGGTAGAGTAACAGAGAACAACAGCTTTTCTTAAATGTCCTTGGTGCCATTTAAAGATAATGGAAATTGTGTGCTGTGAAGTACGGCAGGTTTCTCTGTGGTAATTCCTCTTTGCATTACGCGTCGAGGACTCTGCACTTATCCACCCTACCGCTCTGATCATTATTCATGGCCACTGAAAGCACGCTCACACACACAAACAGCCTGAACACACAGCTCCTCTCTGGAGGCAACAGAAAAAAGCGTGCCAGATCTGCTTATAGTGTCAGAAGTGCCAACAGAGAGACTCATGTGTGTTTATAAAGCCTTGGTGACCACTAGTTGCTTGCCAATATCTTGTTTAAGGAATAGTTCACCCAAAAATTAAGATTCTGTCATTGTTTACTCACCCTCATATTGTTTCAAACCTATATGCTGTTTTGTTGTTGTTGTTTGTTTGTTTCATAGCTCATCTTTCTTGTCAGGTTCCAAAAATGGACTAAAAACACTAAAAAAGTAGTCGCGAGGCATCTGAAGCCATACATTACCATACAGTGGCAAGAAAAAGTATGTGAACCCTTTGGAAGTAGCTGGTGTTCTGCATTAATTGGTCATAAAAGGTGATCTCATCTTCATTAAAGTCACAAGTACAGACAAACACAATGTGCTTAAGCTAACAACACACAAACAGTTATAATCTTTCATGTTCTTTATTGAACACATCCCATTAAACATTCACAGTGCTGTGGAAAAAGTAGGTGAACCCTTGGATTTAATAACTGGTCGATCCTCCTTTGGCAGCAATAACCTCAACCAAGTGTTTCTGCGGATTAGACCTGCACAACGTTCAGAAGAACTTTTGGATCATTCTTCCTTACAGAACTGCTTCAGCTCAGACATATTTTTGGGATGTCTGGTGTGAACGGCTCTCTTGAGGTCATTCCAGAGCATCTCTATTGGGTTAAGGTCTGGGCTCTGACTGAGACACTCCAAAAGGTGGATTTTCTTTTTTTGAAGTCATTCTGTAGTGGGTTTACTTTTATGTTTAGGGTCATTGTCCTGCTGCATCACCCAACTTGTACTGAGCTTCAGCTGGCACACAGACACCCTGACATTATCCTGTGGGATATCTTAATAAACTTGGGAATTAATTTCACCGTTGGGATGATGTTTTCATGTTGGTATGTGGTGTCCTTTTACACCATACGCAGTGCTGCATGTTCTTCCCAAACAATTCAACCTTAGTTTCATTGTCAACAAAACATTTTCCTAGTACCGTTGTGGAGTGTCAAGGTGATCTTTGGCAAACTTTAGATGCGCAGCAATGTTTCTGTTTGAAAGCAGCAGCTTCCTTTCGTGGTGTCCTGCCATGGACACCATACCTGTTTAATGTTTTCCATATAGTAGACTCATGAACAGAGATGTTAACCAGTTCCAATGATTCCTTCAAGTCTTTAGTTGTCACTCTAGGGTTCTTTTTTACCTCATTGAACATTCTGCGGTGTGCCCTTTGAGCCATCTTGACTGGACGGCCACTTCTAGTGAGAGTACCCACAGTACTAAATCATCTCCATTTATAGACAATTTGTCTAACTGTGGACAGATGAATATCTAAACTCTTCCAGATAACTTTGTCCACGTCAGCAGATGCTTCTTATGAATAGCAAACTCAAAATGTTTGAGTGCTTTTTATAAGTCAAAGTAGCTCTAACCCACACCTCCAATCTAATTGGATGCCAGGTTTGCTGACTCAAATTAGCTTTTTTATTTATTTATTTATTTGGTAGTCTTTAGCCCTAGGGATTCAATTACTTTTTCCACAGCACTGTTAACGTTTAATGGGATTTGCCCCTAAAAGTGACAAAAATGCGAGTTAAATTCAAAATATTGGGGAAAACAGTACTCTCTGAATTGCTCTATTTAGGTCTAATTATACATATTATTGCCTAATGTATTTGTTGGTGTTATTTGAATTTTATGGGCCAGAGGTAAAATAGTCTTAATATAGTTATTCATATTCAGTATTTTTGTTAATTGATTGAATGTAAGTACTTGTTGCAAAATTATGACCTTATATGGTATCAAATGCCCCTGAAAATCTTATCCAGGGGTAAATATTATATGTGTATATATATATATATATATATATATATATATATATATATATATATATATATATATATATATATAATTTCAAGTTAATTTCTGACCCTGACATAGACCCACCATCTGGGACTCTGAACGTGAATAAGATTTTAGAGCTTCGTGGAAGATTATCAGTGAATAATGACAAACAATTTGCACACACATCCACTTTTATGATGCTTTTATCTTCAAAATGTATAATTTTGCGTTCCACTGAGAAGAAGAAAAAAAACGCATATGGGTTTCAAACAACATGAGGAACAGAAAATTTCCTTTTTGGGTAAACAAATTCTTTTAATACCATCCATGCAAAATGTCACACACATAAAAGCATTACCAACACATGAACATGGTGAAAATATGAGTTACATTTATCCATGTGAGTCAACAATGATTCATTGGCAGGAATGAAATGTTACCAACTTTATTCGGTATGTTCTGGTGCGGCAAATAGCTGAACACCTGCTTCATTAAAGAGCAGCTCGAGTCACCTTGTATCTAGAGACACGTTCTATTGTTGAGCTGAGGAATGCAGCTTTGGTATCACGGCAACATTCACACATGCTATAATGGATGAAAAAGAATCAGCTGAAAAAGTTGCTAATGTGGGAGATTTTGCACATTTGGCATTCCAAGAACAAGACGTCACATTTTCAGCATGTGGGTTTAGAGAAGGGCTTTACAGTAATTGGTCTCGTGACATGAAAGATCACCATGCAAGTTGGTGTCCTGCAAAGACAGACTATAATTTGAATATCTTCTCCCAAAACCCTTGTTCTTTCATCTGTAATTTTCATTTCCCTGGCACACGGCTCTCTCCATATGGCTGATCGCTATCAAAAGTGTGAAAGCAAGAGAGGATTCTTAATTGGGCTTTTATGTCTGGTACTAATTAAAAATGAGAGGAGCAAAATCTAATGGACACTTACAGAATGGCTGTATCCTCATCAGAGAGCTTGATTAAAATCTGATGTGTCTTATGCATATGAAGACTAATGAAAGAAAATGTGTTTTTCTGCTGCACACACTCTAAAATGCGTTAATCAGTAATTTAGCTGCAATGACTCGGTTCTTGTGACCCTCATTAAGAGGAGCAGAGGTGTTATAAAGACAGGTTGCATTGTTGCATGGGATCATTTGTTGCGCATCTGCTGAATCTAGAGAAAGCAGCAATTGTTAAACTGCGAGAAAATAAATTCTACACCACTTCTGGAAACACCAGCATATTGTTGACCTGCCAAATATGGCGACATTTTTGCAAAATTATATAACACATATGGTGGCAGTTTCGAGATTAAATGTCCACTGTGTGGCGCTAAAGGTGAGTTAAATGTTCGCCCAAACAGATGAGGTTAAGGTTAATGCTTAATCGAGTTTTAAATCGACAGAACTGACCTCTTTACCCTAAATCTTAAACCTAAACCTAAACGATAGTGTCATAAAAGCAAATGTGAGATTAAAAAAGGCAAAATTGCATAATTTTGTGGTGCTTCTATGACATTTTCTGCTCACGTGTCAACTCTCAAACAACACTGATTACTTTCTAAAATATTTTTCAAAGATAAGTTTGTTTTTCAACTCAACAAAGTCAAAATAATGTCTATATTACAATGTCTATAAACGGCTTTCCACTGTCACTGAAACAAACAGACATACATATAAACATAATTCATGCTTCATATGTATTCTACATACATTTTATTAAGAAATACGCGTAACCCAAGTAGTTTTAGAAGAATATCTCAGCTCTGTTGGTCCATACAGTGCAAGTCAACATGGTCCCAAACTTTGAAGCTGAAAAAGCACATAAAAGCAGCATAAAAGTTATCCATACAACTCCAGTGGTTTAATCCGTCTTCAGAAGTGATATGATAGGTGTGGGTCAATATTTAAGTCATTTTTTTACCATAAATGCTCCTTCCTGCCCAGTAGATGGAGATATGCACAAAGGAAGCGAATAGCAAAAAACAAAAGAATGAGAAAGAAAAAGTGAAAGTGGAGATTTATAGTAAAAAAAAGGACTTAAATGTTGATCTGTTTCTCACACACACCTATCATATCGCTTCAGAAGACATGGATTAAACCACTGAAGTCCTGTGGATTACTTTTGTGTGCTTTTTGGAGCTTCAAAGTTCAGGTCACCATTCACTTGCATTGTATGGACCTACAGAGCTGAAATATTCTTCTAAAAATCTTCATTTGTGTTCAGCAGAAGAAAGAAAGTCATAAACATCTGGGATAGCATGAGGGTGAGTAAATGATGAGAGAATTTACATTTTTGGGTGAACTATATCTTCAACTTCAGTAAATGTAACTGCCAGCAAATGTAATCTGATTACACCCAACACTGTTTACTAAGGAAGTCTTGCTGGCTAAGAGAGACAAGCTCCTTTTCTTGACCAATTAAATGTGTGTTGCAATGCAATGTACAGTAAGTGGCCAGTTAATGTAGTACATTTCAGATGACAGATGCCAAAAACAAACTCTTGGATCAAATCCATATGCAAGCAATAAAACACATAAGTGTAAATAAACCACAATAACAGCTCAGAGACAGCTTTGAAATTCTAATAGATGAGTAATCTGATGATTGGGGAATTTGGGAAAAGTATAAAAAGACACAAATGGTCACACTCTGTCGTTCTGATCTCTTCATCACCATCTATTCTGTGCTGAACAATTGCAGTCCACCCACAGACACCTGTCACTGTTGTTTAAAAGGAGGAGAGTTTTGGCTCTAAAAGATGCATGGGAGGAAAATTATGATAAAGCACGACAGAGAAAGTTGAATCGTTCTTTTAGAAAACTGAAAGACAATCTGTTCTGTGTAACTGTGAGGTGTTAGAAAAGAAGAGAATGTTGAATCTTCAATTAACTGAAGGATTTTCTTTGTGTCGTGAGGGGTTAGGTCATGTTTCTGAGTGAAGCAAAGCAGTCATGAGGCAGACAGAGAAATTAAAGTGTGCTTTGAGCTTGGAGACAAATTGGCCGTTAACTTGATACATGCTATAAAATTTGGTTTCCGAGCAGCCGGACCCTGTAGCCTGAGAGTCGCTGCAGCGACAGAGGAATTGTGCTAATGACTCTGAGTGTTCCAGTAAATGTTATTGGTCAGACGCCTGAGCCATCGGTCTTTTCCCAGTCCAGTGCATACACACTGTCATTAATCGCTCTCTGGCGCTCACACACACATACACAAATGGATGACAGCCAATAAAATGGAAAGTTTTGAAAGACCAAAGTCTTCAACTCACTCGTTTATCACTCACATCTGCAAACACACACTCACATTAACACAAGCTTGCTCTTTTCCAAAGCTTGCTGAACCTCAAATTGTCCAAATGCTGCACAGTTGGACCTTATTCACAGTAGCACTATCTTTCATTTTTTATGGGATTGGCAACGAGGCTGTGAGGGATAGACTGACAGCCTTTTCAATGGGTTGTATTGTTGTTTAATGGAATATTCTGGGTTCAGCACAAGTTAAGCTCAATCGACAGCATCCGCACAAGACATAAACAATATGTGTGTTAATTCATGTTGTTGCCATGAGGACATAACACCATAAACCCCAAAACCCTACACGGACAGTCAAAATAACATTGTAAACAACTTTACAGCTCAAATAATACACAAGTTTTAACAGAAAAATTAATCTAAGTGCTTTTATAAAATTATAAGCTTCACATTTCTGCCTTTAAACCCTCTAAAAATTCACTTCCATTGTAAGTGTGTCACTGTAACCTCGATATTTTCTTTTTTTTTCTTTTTTTTTTGCGAAAAAGAGGGATGAGTCCAAATAATTTTTTTTTTTTTTTTTTTTGTGGTAATCAATAGCAATGGGCATTTTCAAAAAATACTGTAGCCGAATACTCTAACCCACAAAAAACAAGTAAGTGATTACTCATTAATTAATATGTAAGTTAAAAAATAACAAGTATGACACGTATGCAAAATGTGTATTTTGTTTCATTTAAAAATGTTAGAGAAGAACGATTTTAAAATAAGGTAATTTCAACAAACTATGCTGAAATGAACAACATGCATTCATAAAATGGGGGGAAATTTTTTTTTAGAGTAAAAAACATTTTCACCCGGAGCTTAGAATTATAGAAAACAATGCAATGTTTACAAAAAGGCTAATACATTTGTATTATTTCACATGTTTCCTATTGTTACATGTTTGATATAATTCAGAAAAACAAGTGGTGAAAATGCTGGCTTTTTATAAAATGTGCTCTTTCCATGTTCAGAGATTTAATGCACATACACACATAGCGGTCTGCTTCTGAGTTTCTTGTACCGGTTCACAGTTTCTTTTCACCATAAAAGCAGATCCTCCTCCGTTGGTATGCATAAATCCAACAAGAACTGAATATCAAAAGAGTGGAATTCAATAAGAACGTAGGTCTTCAACATTTTTGTTGGGGGGGGGGGGGGGGCAATGCTTGGGTATGTTGGCACCCCCCTTTGTGTGGCGCCCCATGCATTGCATATATCGTTTTCGCACCTCTGACAGCAGGCAAATGCGCAAAGAAAAATACATTTGTGATATTTGATTAGTGTTTAATAGTCGACAAGCTGTTTCAGAATGAGTACTTGATTAGACGATTTCTGCCGATGAAACATTGAAAATGCATACCTTTCAAAGACATTTCAGTAGACAAAAAAACGTGACTATAAGTGAAAATTAGATGTGATCTATGAGCTTCACACATTGAATGCAATTAAGAAGACTGTAAATCTATCCCTAGCAGCCTCATTTTAATTCACGTCAACAATCAAATAAAGTGCTACTGTGAATAATGTCTAGCTTTGATTCCAAAAATTTCTGAGCTGCCTACTGCCTACATAGGCAGCTGCCTTCTTAGGGGTTGTTCACACAGAATGTGTTCTCTCATTCCATCTGCACTGTTTTTAATTGTCTATATAACATTGTGTCCGTCATATACCATTGTTTTTCAGTGTATTGTGCTATGTCAGGGCTGCACAATTAATCAAATAAAGAATCAATTTTACAATTACAGCTGTCACAATTAACTAATCATGAAAAGTGGCAATTATAGCAGTCCATGTAGGTCTACTCATGTTGCGTCCAATTGTTCGATTTTATGTCTATGTACAGTAACGTGTGTTTTTGTAGCGGTTGTGCATTGTAACCAATCACAAGTTTGTTGATCGCTTCTGTGTATATTCAAAATCTCAATAACACTTTATTTTACAGTGTCCTTGTTATACATATACATGTAATGACTATAGTAATAACAACAAATTAGGCGTAATTACCACCCTAAACCAAACCCTAACCCTAAACCTATAGTAAGTGCATGTTGTTAATTGATATTACTCAGCACTTACGTTTGTAATTACACTGTAACAAGGACGCTGTAATATAAAGTGTACCCAAAATCTCTTATGCTGCTAAGAAGGCCGATGTGAAGTGGGCAGTTTAAGCACTGTCTTCATTTACTTATAAAACATTTACAGAGAAACTCAAAAACAGTTCTCAACTTTTTTTGGATATGGTATGCAGTTGATCCACCCAAAAAAGTATTTTTTTATGTAAATAGTATTAAATCAAAAGTATTCACAATTACAAAATCAAGGGAAATTATTTTTATCATTATTTTACAGGGCTACATGAGCTAGAGCCTCATAAGTGATCGATTTGGACCGCTCTACATAAGCAGCAACTCCATGTGCCATATAAATACTGTTCCTCACGTGAGCACAGAAGAGTCACAGTTGAGTATGGTGTTTTCTGTTGCTAACCAAAAGTACAATACTTTAATAAGCACAAATGTACATAGCACAAACAGGGCTGGATTGGTAATCTGGCATACCGGGCATTTTCCCAGTGGGCTGACGCACTTTGGGGGCGATCAGGGGCGGACTGGCCATCGGGAAAACTGGGCGGGCCGGTGGACGGGCCGCAAAATGCCCGAATGCGCTGCGATAAGCTGAAATGAGCTGCCGCATTATGCAGAATGGGCCACAAAATGGCGCCGCGATATGCCGAAGGGGACAGTGACCCCCCAACAACTTTTGGGCCAGTTTCTATATGAAATCCCGGGCTGATTTCTCTTCCCAGTCTTCCCCAATTTTTAACTATATTAACATCCTGAGACCCGAGCTTGACTGCTGTGTGAATTTTCCATTTCCCTTTTTGATTAGTAACTAGAAACACCTAATAAACAAGCAAAAAAAATAAAATGAAATAAAATAAAAATAAAAATTCTAGAGAAAATAGTTTTCCTAAAAATGTATGTCCACATATGTGGACAGCGAGACTGCATTCTGAAATTTTAAATAACACTAAGCTATAGAAAGTCAGATTTTATTCATCAAATAGTTTATGATGTTTCCAGGAGTGTTGATTATTCATGTTTTTGAGACGTTACAGACATTACATCAGGAATTATCATAATTAATTCAGATTCAAAGTAATGTCCAGCATCATCCAATCACTGTCAATCATGTTAAAATAAAATGATACATTATAAATTGTGAATCTATGTACTGATTATCATTGTCACATGTCTGTCAAACATGTTGAGTGATCCAAACATCATCTGCAGCCTGAAACTGAACTTTTGATCAGATTTTAGGAGTGAATGCACTTAACTGCATAGAGAGATATAGGATGCTCCCTTGCTCCCTATTTAGTGAATGACTTAACCTCCAGTGTGCTGTCTGTCTGCACTGGTCTCAGAACAGTTTGAAATGCACCTTATTATCATCCTAACTCCATATAAAGCCTCTGAAAGACACATGTATCAGCTTTTGGGTGAACTTATTGATTGTCAGAGTGAAAGTGCACAGTAAATATATAGGAATGCATTTACTAATGTTAATTAATAGAATTGTATTATATTGTGGTAACAAAATAATACATAACAAAATATTAAAATGAAGTCAAATGACCCACAGATGTGTTAATGTTGAAAGTTATTCAAAATAACTAATATGTTTTTTTTATTCTACTTTTGAGGAAATGCAGTGCCAATGTCCACATATGTGGACATCATGTTTAACAGGGCACTGACACAAGAAAAATGAACGTATTTTTTAAAGCGACATATCAAATGAAACTAGAAACTCTACTCTTTACAACCAAACAGGTTTCAATGAAAACAAATCTTACCAGAGGCACTTTTTGTCACAGGTTATCAGCAGAGGCAGGACCCAAATGCAGAGAGAAATAAACAAAGGCTTTATTTATACTAAAACAGAAAAGCCAAACATAAACTTCCCCGTAGGGGAAAACACAGTCCAGCGCTGGAAGCACACTGAGGCAGGGCTGGGGCAGACAAACCATAAACAGGACAGACCGGAACCGACAGGACCAAGAAGACTCAACATGGACTAGGGAACACGAACAAGGAACAAGTCGAACAAGAACAAGTCAAACTGGCACTGGACAGCACACACAAGGAGACTAAAATAAGGAGAGAAATCAAACAGGTTAATAGCAGGGCAGGTGAGGCAAATTAACTAATAATGGGCAAAGTGAGCACAACGTGAAGCAGTCGCGAGAGACAGACACAAACGGTTGACTCTAGTGCATGCTGCCAAGATAACATAAGTGCAGTGCACTCATGCCAATTAAAAACAAGACAGGAGCATGAGTGTCACCATGACACCATGCTCCAGACATGAAACACAAGACTGACCAAACCATATTGTCACGACCCCGTCACACAAAACCCAGCCTGACAGAGTGACAGGATCGTGACATAACAAAGACAGAAAATGAAACACAACACAGACATAGAACAATGATGTCACGATCCTGTCACACAAAACCCAGACTGACAGTGTGACAGGATCGTGACACTTTTGTTGGTCATGCATCTGTAGGAGCACTTAAAGAAAATCAACGGCATGTTTTTGTGTCACATGACTCGATGCGGCAGAAGTTTAACCTTTTAAATGACAGTCTAGAGTCTTGTGAACAGTATTCAGTCGGGTTTTATTTATTTAAATTATGCGTTGTTTATAGCGAATCCAAAATACAACGTCCACGCATGTGGATGCTGGTTAAACCATTTTTTATTGATGCTTTTCATTACTGAATGAACTATAAGTATATTTATATTCAACATTTCTTTCGCCTCATCTACCATCTTGACAAAAATCATAATTGTTGATTATTTCCCTTGATATTGTTATCGCAATGACTCAATTATATTAATAGAATTCACATTAAAAAGATATAAGTTATGCAACATTACTTAGAGATCTGTGTTCAAGTGAGACATAATTTGTGCATCAGGACTGTTAATGATAGCCGTACGGGATTTGCATGCACAGACTTTCATAGAAAACTCTGCACATTTCCACTTTTTTTTGTGCTAATTTGATAATACCTTCAGTAGCCATCAAGACTGTAGTACTGCAGTCTCATCTCACTTTAACCCATTTTACAAAGCTTTTTAGATCCATTTAACAAACTTTCCAACTAGATTTTCCAACAAAATTTGTACAGAAAATGGCAAAAAGTCAGATTGTGTCATATCTAAACTCTGATTCATCATTGCATTCATGCACACAATGGACATGTCATATTGTAAATGAATACCTATACTGTATGCAGTTCTGTAATTAACAGATTACAATTAACTTGTGGCAGCTGTAATTGTAATCTCGATTTCTATTAATTGTGCAGCCCTAATAAATTCCCTTATTCAAAACACCATCTCAGCAGACAAAATATGATGTAGGTGTGTGAGTGTGAGTGTGTGTGAGAGTGTGTGTGTGGGTGTGGGTGGGTTTGGGTGGTTTACGAGGAATGTTTTGCGATTAACATTTTTTTTTTATTGATTCAACCATTAAATATAAATAGCAGAACACACATATACAGAATCAGTATCCAATCCCCCCGCCCCCCCCCCCCCACCCCAATCTCACACCCGACCCCCAGTGGTCACACAACCATAGACACACAACAAAAATTAATTAATTAATTAATAAAAAAAATTTTTGCATAAATAAAACAATCACACACATAAAACCCCTACACCTCTCCCTCCACTGTCCCTCCCCGAGAGCCCTCCAAAAAAGACAGATATCTGCCCCACTTCTTCACAAACATGTCTAGACTCCCCAGTCTTCTGGATACCCCCTCCTCAAGAGCTGCCACTCTGGCCATCTCTGAACACCACTCCTGAAAAGGGGGCGCTCCAACTGACTTCCAACTCCTCAAAGTGATCTGTCTGGTGATCATAATACTAGTTAGGACCCAGTTTTTCATGTGCTTATTCTCCAAATTAATGACTGTCCCATCTCCTAAGATACAGAGTCTGGGGCAAAATAAAATTTGAGAGGCCAAAACCTCGCACATAAAACTCTGAATCCTCATCCAAAATTCTTACATCGTAACATCCCCAAAAGGCATGGGTTGTGTCTCCATCTTCTGATTGAAATCGCCAGCAGGTGGGTGTGTCTTTAAGACCAACCCTATGCAATCTAGTGGGGGTCCAGTAGACTTTATGTAAAATCTTAAATTGCATGAGGCCAACCCTTGCATCTCTAGATGCAGATTTGATGTATTTTAGAATCCCAGCCCACTCTCCCTCCTCCAACACCAAATTTAGATCTTTCTTCCATAATCTCTTAAGAGAAGTTGAAGTTCCGTCCCCCAGACTCTGAATTAGTAGGGAGTAATACACAGATGCCTCATGGCCTTTTCCAAAAGCAGTAATCACCACTCCCAGAGTATCTGCCGCTTTAGGAGGGTGTAAAACACTCCCAAAAACAGTACAGAGCAGGTGGCACAGCTGTAAATACTTATAGAACTGAGATCTAGGAATCCCAAAAAGTTTAACCAAATTTTGAAAGGATCTCAACACTCCATTCTCATATAGGTCATCAAGTGTAGTAACCCCCCTCCCAATCCACTCTGACCAGCAAAAAGGGGACTTATTGATGCATAATTTGGGGTTCAGCCATATGTTCGAGGAACATTTAAAAAAATGTCAGAATTAAACAGTCTGGACACTTTAGTCCATACCGAGTTCAAGTACGAGAGATAACGGGATGTAACTTAACTTCTCCGGTTAGTTTGATAGAAAGGCTCTGCAGTGGAGAAATAGGGGCAAGAACTTCCTGTTCTATACAGAACTAGGGAGGGGCTCTCTCAGGTGGAAGCGACCAATGAGCCAAATGTCTGAGACCGAATGCATAATAATAAAATAAAATCTTGGGTAGGCCTAGCCCACCTTTGTCATTCGGCCTATGTAACTTATTGAAATGTAATCTGGGTCGCTTACCATTCCAAATGAAGGACTTTGCTATGCTATCAAATTGCTTGAAATAAGAGAGGGGGACATCTACAGGGAGAGACTGCAGTAAGTAATTGAATTTTGGAATACAATTAATTTTAATAACATTAACCTTCCCAGTCATAGATAAATGTAATGAAGCCCACCTGCCCACATCGCTATTAAGGGGTCAAAATTAACTCTAACTAAATCACACTAATTTGCTGGAAATAAAATACCCAAATACTTAATGCACTGTTTGGGCCACTGGAAAACACCCAGCTGGAAAGCCGTTTCTGGGCAGTACGCTGTCAGAGCCAAAGCTTCGGATTTAGACCAATTGACTCTATATCCTGAAAACTTAGAAAAGGAATTAATAATTCTTTGGAGGCAAGGCATAGATCTACTGCGGTCAGAGACAAATAATAAAATATCATCTGCATAAAGCAAGAGTTTATGCGCCATACCTCCCACCACCACCCCTGGAAAATCATCCTCCTTTCTTATCACAGTTGCTAATGATTCCAGGCAAGACAGAACAATAATGGGGAAAGAGGGCAACCCTGCCAGGGTGCCCCTATCCAGAGTAAAATAATCTGAAATTAACACATTTGTTTGCACCGCCGCTACTGGGTGTCTATAAAGTAACTTAATCCATCAAATAAACGTACTCCCGAACCCGTATATTTCCAAAACCTTAAAAAGATAATCCCATTCTACCATATCAAATGCCTTTTCGGTGTCAAGTGAGATGGCAGCAACCGGAGATTGTTCATTCACTACTGACCACATGATATTGATGAGACGCCTAATGTTAACAGAAGAGCTACGGCCTCGAATAAACCCCACCTTATCTACATGTATAAGAGATGTCATAACTTTACTTAATCGATTAGCCAGAATTATTGACAAAATGTTTACATCTAACTGGATCAGGGAAATTGGACAGTAACTTTTACACTCGCTTGGATCTTTGTCCTTTATAAGAATCAGACTGATCCGGGCTTGTCATGGTTGGCAGGAGCTTTCCATTCTTTAATGATTCAGTATAAACTTCTAACAAAAGTGGAGCCAGTTCTGTAGCATAGGATTTGAAAAACTCAGTAGCAAAGCCATCAGGCCCCGGAGACTTGCCTGTAGGTAAGGCCTTAATAACCTCGCCAAGCTCCTCCAAGGTTATCTCAGAATCAAGATATTTTTTTTGCTCAGTCGTCAGTTTAGGGAGATCTAATGGTTCCACAAAGTTTCTAATATCTTCATCAGTAGACGAAGACGTGAAACTATAGAGATCAAGGTAGAATTCTTTAAAAGCATTATTAATATCAATGGCTGAGGTAAATATTTCACCACCAGCAGATTTCACTGAGGGAATGGTAGAAAAATACTCTCTCTGCTTTATATATCTAGCCAAAGTTTTCCTGCTTTGTCCCCCGACTCAAAGTATGACTGTCTTGCCCTGAATAGCCAAAACTCCACTTTCTGCAACAAAATAGTATTATATCTATATTTCAGTCGAGTCAATTCTCTGAGGCCATCAGATGACAAAAGGCACTTCAGCTCTGCCTCTGCATTTTTAATATTTCCTTCCAACTCCACAAGTTCTCGTGCTTTGGATTTTTTGGTGAATGAGTCATACTGTATGATCCGGTCCCTAAGAACCGCCTTAAGTGCCTCCCAAGCCACGCCCACAATGGATACTGAGGACCAGTTGGTCTCCATATAAACATTGATTTCAGTCTTTAACATTTGTTGGAATTTAGGATTTTGCAAAAGGGATACATTAAGGCGCCAACTATATGATTTATTTTTCTCCGTATGTTGCACCACCTCTAAACTCACCAGGGCGTGATCGGAGACTAAAATGTTTCCAATTGAGCAATCCACAACAGATGAAATGAGGGACTTGGATATAAAATTTAAAAAAAAAAAAAATCTATTCTAGAATAAATCTTATGGACTGATGAAAAAAATGTATAGTCCCTACCAGATGGGTTCAAAAATCTCCAAATATCTGTAAGACCAAGATTTTTTACACATCCTGTGAAGCGTCAATGTTGCTCTAGGGGGTTTACACACTTTTGCTTCACTATGATCAAGGACTGAGTCCATCAAAAGATTAAAGTCTCCTCCCAATATTATATCATGAGTGGTGCCAGCGGCTTGCAACATCCCTTCAAGATCTATAAAAAAGCCCTGATCATCAGCGTTAGGTGCATAAATATTAGCCAAAATCAACCTTTGCCCCTGAATTTCATCTAAAACAATTTAATTTATTTTTAATCTGTTTGAGACATTTGAATTGTAGATGTTTATTTACCAATATAATGATCTTACTTGAGGCAACACTAAAGAAAACATGCTCACCCCATATCTTCCCAATTTTTTCCGCTTCCTGCAGAGAAAGGTGTGTTTCTTGAAGAAACACTATATCATATTTCTTACTTTTAAGAAAAGAAATAACCTTCCTTCTTTTTATGAGATGCCCCAACCCATTCACATTCCATATGGAGAGAGATAGTACACTCATATTAACAACTGACATATTGATAAAAAAAAAAAAAACTGTGTCAAAAACAAAATTATACAGACCGCATTCCCCATTAGTGAAACAATCAAACCCTGAACTTCCCCCCGAACAAAACAAACAGAAAAAAGAAAAACGTGCGCATTAACCCCGCGCACAAGAGCGCCAACCGGCAACAATCCCTCTAAATTCAAAAGGTCCATGAACGCCCACAAGCCCCCATGACAACTTTGCCATCGGATTGCACAATTTGCCTCACAAATTTGTGAAGCAAAATTACATAACAGAAAATATTTTGTAAAATAAACCCCAGCCAAAAGGAAGAATGAACACAGAACATGTAGATTCATTCACAGAACTGTTTTAAAGGTGTGATCCTCCACAAAACAAATTTCAGCTGATATAAAACCGTTCAGTTTCATGGATAGACAAACAAATGTTCAGTGAGCCAGCCGTTATGAGTTCAGCGGATGACGTAATCATTCCAGTGTCCCGTAAACGGAACAAGCTCCAGCCGCTAGGTGAAGCAACACAAAAAGAAGAAAACCGACATCCCAGTTCCCCGGATGGTCAAGTCAATTCACTCGAAGGCCGCATAAAAGTATATACCATGACTTACTCAATCCGTCAACTTTATAAAAGACATCCTTTGTGTGAGCGTGTAGATATTTTGCGGTCATCCGTAGTGCCCACTCTCAAACTGGCCGGGAACTTCCATGCAAATGTAATCTCCCTTCAATGCAAAAGCTTTCTTAAGGAAAGTGTTATTCACAAAACAAACTCCAGCAGCTAGGCGGAGCCAAAGCAAAAAGAAACCAAAACGACGCCCAGCTTCCTCAAAAGCCAGAGTAAGTACAGCGAGTCGACCCACTCATATGAGAAACATCCAATGGTTTACTCACCCATTGATTCAATAAAAGACATTGCCTGTTTGGGACATGTAAATACTTTGCGACCATCCTTCGTTTCTATTCTCAGTTTGGCCGTTTTCAAGAATACGTTCCAGATCAATTTTGGTCGCAGGCAGATTAGCGGATAATTCCCTCTCCGAAGACTCCAAATAATCGATTCGTTTCTCAGCATCTGACACTCTTGTAACTAACTCAGAGAATTTTATTTCCATCGCCATAATCGATCAACGTATTACAGCGAGATCCTCCAAGTCAGCAAGAACCTTCGTCAGCATCACCGATATGTTGGACAACTGATGCTGTATCTCTTCTCCGCGCCATCCAAATCGAGTCTCCGGTCTGTAGGCCTGTCGGGGCTTTCATCCTGAACACGTAAGTGTCTTTTAATGTCTCCAGAGCCCGATGATTTTGACTACTTTGCCATGTTTTACCTCAAAGAGCAAATGTGTAACTGGGTGTATCGAATTTCACCAGATTATAATGTGAGAATAATTAAAAATTTAGCAAAGTGCGCAGAGCTCGTCGTTCACACGTCTGCTTCTTGCATGGCGTCACGTGACCTCCACGAGGAATTTTTTTTAGGTTTCAAACTGGTAATTACAAGACTATTATGCTATAAATGTGGTTTATGAGGACATTTCTAGTGTCCCCATAATTCAAATCGTTTTAAAAAAATATACTAAACGATGTTTTATTGAAAATGTAAAAATGCAGATCATTTATTGTGAGGGTTAGGTTTAGGGGTAGGGTTAGGGGATAGAATCTATAGTTCATACAGTATAAAAATCATTATGTCTATGGAGAGTCCTCATAATGATAGCTGCACCAACGTGTGTGTGTGTGTGTGTGTGTGTGTGTGTGTGGGTGGGTGGGTGTTGACACTATTCCAGTAAACCAGCAGGGAGGAATGCTCAATACATGTAACACATAATTGAACACCTACTTGTCCTGATGAATACTTCAGATTATAAACTATAATCCTCCTCTTGCACTTTCAATTTCTCTTTCCTTCCACTTGATCATGCCCACTCATAAATTCGAGCATACAAAATACCTTGTAGTTTTATCCTCGTGTACCAATTTGTTTCCCTCAAAAATTCCCCAATGAGAATACTCCTGCTAGAAATATCTGATCTTAAGAGAGAGAGCTGGCCTTTTTCCCCCCAACATCACGAGAGCATACTAGCGAGCAATGAAAGAACAAAATCCCTCTCAATATTACCCTGTCTGCACTCTCCATCTGTGTAAAGAGAAGGTGAATAGAGGGGAGGGAAAATTCTCCATCTAAATTCCGAGGGTAGGAGTCCTTCAGGGTAAGTGCTTCTCGCCAGTGCCACTTAAAACATGCTGGAATGAGAGAGACTTTGATGAGAAACTCCTCCAAAGAGACAGCAGTGAATGATGGAGAGACTGTGATGTAGGTTAAAAAACACATTTTGCCAAGAGAATGCAGAAGATGTAAGTGAAAGGTGCAGTGGGAAGTCAAGAGAATATGGACTATGCCACAGAATTACCTGCATTTATGTGTAAATTTGTCTTAAAATATGGTTTGATCTTCATCTAAGTTACAATAATGAACAAACACAATCTCTTTTGATTGATAACACATAAATTATTGTATTGTTTTTGTACATATTGAATACATCATTCAAACATTCACAGTGTAGGTTGGGAAAAGTATGTGAACCCCTAGGCTACAGACATTAACAGAAGCTACTTAGAGTCAGGAGTTGGCAAACTTGGCATCCAATTAAAGAAACAAGATTAGAGGTGTGGGTCAGAGCTACTTTGACTTATAAAAACACTCAAACATTTTGAGTTTGCTATTCACAAGAAGCATCTGCTGTTGTGGACCATGCCTCGCAAAAAATAGATATCAGAAGACCTTCGATCACGAATTGTTTCTTTGCATAATGTTGGAAAGGGTTACAAAGTTATCTCGAAGAGATTAGATATTCATCTGTCCACAGTTAGATAAATTGTCTATAAATACAGACAATTTAGTACTGTGGGTACTCTCCCTAGAAGTGGCCGTCCAGTCAAGATGACTCAAAGGGCACACCACAGAATGCTCAATGAGGTAAAAAAGAACCCTAGAGTGACAGATAAAGACTTGAAGGAATCATTGGAACTGGTTAACATCTCTGTTCATGAGTCTACTATACAGAAAACATTAAACAGTCATGGTGTCCATGGCAGGACACCACGAAGGAAGCTGCTGCTTTCCAACAAATATGTTGCTGCAGACCTAAAGTTTGCCAAAGACCACCTTGACACTCCTCAACGGTACTGGGAAAATGTTTTGTGGACTGATGAATATAAGGTTGAACTCTTTGGGAAGAACATGCAGCACTGCGTATGGTGTAAAAGGGCACCGCATACCAACATGAAAACATCATCCCAACGGTGAAGTACGGTGGAGGGAGCATCATGGTTTGGGAGTGCTTTGCTGGCTCGGGGGCCTGGACCGCTTGCCATCATTGAGGGAAAAATGAATTCTCAAGATTATCATGATATCCTACAGGATAACATCACGTGGCTTTGCACCAGCTGAAGCTCAGTAGAAGCTGGGTGATGCAGCAGGACAATGACCCTAAACATTGATATAAATCCACTACAGAATGGCCTCAAAAAAAGAAAACTGGAGTGTCCCAGTCAGACCCCAGACCTTAACCCAATAGAGTGCAAAAGTGCCCGTCCACCTTTTCAGCCGTCTGGGTTCCTGAAGTATTTTCCCCATTTATTTCTACCATAAACTTATAATACAAGTCTTAAGATACAAGACTGTGTACTTACCATCTTTCATGAGGGCACAGACTACATCACATGAAGCATTGCGAATGATGTCATTGAATAAAAAACTATGGAAATAGATAAACCTATTGATCTTAGGTTGTTGATTATAAGAAGAGAAACAATACATTTTAAGTTTATTGCAAAATATCCAGATATGTACAAATATATAAGTACGTAGTTTAAGGGTGAAGGGAGACTGACTCAATTACAGTAAATTTTATCTGCTGTATCATGTGTAATGATGTTGTTTACCATGAATTCTGCTATCAAACACGATTTTTAAACAATGAAGTTGAGATAACGCAGATGGATGGCTTCAATGGTAGCATATACAGTTGAAGTCAGAAGCTTACTTACACCTTAGCCAAATACATTTAAACTCAGTTTTTTTACAATTCCTGACATTTAATCATAGAAAACATTCCCTGTCTTAGGTCATTTAGGGTCACTACTTTATTTTAAGAATGTGAAATGTCAGAATGATTTATTTCAGCTTTTATTTCTTTCATCACATTCCCAGTGGGTCAGAAGTTTACATACACTTTGTTAGTATTTGGTAGCATTTAAATTGTTTAACTTGTGTCAAATGTTTTGGGTATCCTTCCATAAGCTTCTCACAATAAGTTGCTGGAATGTTGTCCCATTCCTCCAGACAGAACTGGTGTAACTGAGTCAGGTTTGTAGGCCTCCTTGCTCGCACACACTTTATCAGTTCTGCCCACAAATTTTCTATCAGATTGAGGTCAGGGCTTTGGGATGGCCACTCCAATACCTTGACTTTGTTGTCCTTAAGCCATTTTGCCACAACTCTGGAGGTATGCCTGGGGTCATTGTCCATTTGGAAGACCCATTTGCAACCAAGCTTTAACTTCATGGATGATGCCTTGAGATTTTGCTTCAATATATCCACATAATTTTCCTTCCTCATGATGCCATCTATTTTGTGAAGTGCACCAGTCCCTCCTGCAGCAAAGCACCCCGCAACATGATGCTGCCACCCCCATGCTTCACGGTTGGGATGGTGTTCTTCGGCTTGCAAGCCTCACCCTTTTTCCCCCAAACATAATGATGGTCATTATGGCCAAACAGTTGCATTTTTGTTTCATCAGACCAGAGGACATTTCTCCAGAAAGTAATATCTTTGTCCCCATGTGCACTTGCAAACTGTAGTCTGGCTTTTTATGGCAGTTTTAGAGCAGTGGCTTCTTCCTTGCTGAGCAGCCTTTCAGGTTATGTCCATATAGGACTCGTTTTACTGTGGATATAGATACTTGTCTACCTGTTTCCTCCAGCATCTTCACAAGGTACTTTGCTGTTGTTCTGGGATTGATTTGCACATTTTGCACCAAATTACGTTCATCTCTAGGAGAATACGCCTCCTTCCTAAGCAGTATGATGGCTGTGTGGTCCCATGGTGTTTATACTTGTGCACTACAGTTTTTACAGATGAACGTGGTACCTTCAGGCGTTTGGAAATTGCTCCCAAGGATGAACCAGACTTGTGGAGGTCCACAATTTTTGCTGATATCTTTTGATTCTCCCATGGTGTCAAGCTTGAAGGAGTTTGAAGGTAGGCCTTAAAATACATCCACAGGTACACCTCCCATTGAGTACACCTCCTATCAGAAGCTAACTGACTAATTGTCTAAAAGCTTGACATCATTTTCTGGAATTTTCCAAGCTGCTTAAAGGCACAGTTAACTTAGAGTATGTAAACTTCTGATTAAAAGTGAAACAATCTGTCTGTAAACAATTGTTGGAAAAATTACTTGTGTCATGCACAAATTAGATGTCCTAAACGACTTGCCAAAACTATAGCTTGCTAATTAAAAATCTGTGGAGTGGTTAAAAAAATGAGTTTTAATGACTTCAACCTTAGTGTATGTAAACTTCTGACTTCAGCTGTTCCATCAATGAACAACCTCATAGTTCAGAGTTGGTCTGTCTTTAAAGTTTTATAAATTCTTGTTGAAAATCAATTCATCTATGGGACAAATGAATGGCATTTTTACTTCCATAAACCAGACTGTTGCGCTCTATAGAGATGCTGTGGAATGACCTCAAGAGAGCCATTCACACCAGACATCCCAAGAATATGGCTGAGCTGAAGCAGTTCTGTAAGGAAGAATGGTCCAAAATTCCTTCTGAACGTTGTGCGGGTCTGATCCGCAGCTACTGGAAACACTTGGTTGAGGTTATTGCTGCCAGAGGAGGATCGACCAGTTAATAAATCCAAGGGTTCACTTACTTTATCCACATTACTGTTAATGTTTAATGGGATGTGTTCAATAAAGAACATGAAATATTATAACTGTTTGTGTGTTTGTCTATACGTGTGACTTTGATGAAGATGAGATCACATTTTATGACCAATTAATGCAGAAAACCAGCTAATTCCAAAGTGTTCACATACTTTTTCTTGCCACTATAACTAAACTTTTAAAATTATATTTTTAATTTAGCGATGATGACTTTTGTCACTCAAAAATTGAGCAATCCAAAAACATTACTAATCAAAATAAAAAATCTCTTCTTGTTTAAGTACACCTCATGAGTAATACATTGTATGTACATTATTTTTCCTCAGGGGTTTTGCACTGCAAGCGGCAACTCTATCATCAAATCACCTTCTATTCTGACCAGCCAATGTGCTCAGAGACAGGCCAATTGACATCAATCAGCCGATAATCAGCCACGATTTTAAGTTGAGTCAAAATTCAGGGCAGAAACGCAATAGATTTGATCCGTAAAATATCATTATGTATGCCAAATCCTGAGTTTGTACTGATCCACCGATCTTGATGGAAATCTAGAGTTTCCCAAATCTTCAGTCTTTTGGAAACGAGCACTTTTGGGGCATTTTCAGCTCAATTTGAACAAAGCGCCCATTGAAAGCAGCTCAAAACAACCTGGAAGTTCCATTTCACTTGGATGCTAGACATCAAGGACATTCATTCATTTTAGACCAGAGTGAAATATTATAGTTTATCAATGTTTTCACTAATAACTTCACTCTCTGTAGACAGACAGAAGTGTTTGATCCAAAGATGCAGATGCAGATGTTGTTAGATTCGTCTATGATAATCAACACAGATGTCTCTCCAGCGGTTTTGATTTTTATTTATTTATTTTCAAATGTCTCACATCATTTTCCATCATCACTTCTTTATACATATGCCTGTCATGCCTGTCAAGATCACACACACACACACACACCTAAGGCACAGATTAAAGCTCTGAATCTGACCGCCTGCTGCTGTGGAGTTGACGAGGGTGTGGGGGGGGGGGGTTATAGGATGCTCATTAAGATTCTACCTCCAGAGGCGATGCAGTTCCACCCGTCTGGCTCAGACTGACAGGTAAGTCCTCGAGGTGGCAGCTTGCCCATAGAGCAAAGGCCAGTGTGCTAGAAACAAAACAATCTGCTAAAGGCAGAAAATGTACTCTAATGAGTGCTTAACCTTGATGACATGAGGTTACCTAAATATATCCCTATGCATAAACACACTGACAATAAATCTAACTAACAATTTCCACTGGACTCGGTCAAGTAGCATTAAAAGAATAGTGAAAGAAATGAAAATTGAAATTCTGTTATTTTCTCAGCCTTATGTTGTTCTAAACTTGTATGAATTTACTTTTATCCATAGAACACACTAGAAGAAGTTTATTAGAGGTGAGATGGTTGACCAAGGGCTGTCAAACTCCAAAAATGACAAAACACATCATAAAAGTACCATAACAGTAGTCCATAGGACTTGTGAGATGAATTCCATATCTTCTTCCTAACAAAGCTATATGATAGGTTTATGTGAAGAAGAAAAAACAAAACAGAAATGTAGTTTGTTATTCACTTATACTTTTCTTCTCTGCTGCGGCTTTTAAAGGGATAGTTCACCCAAAAATGAAATTTCAGTCATTGTTTACTCACCCGTGTTGTTATAACCCTATATGACTTTCTTTCTTTTTCTCAACACAAAGGGAGAAATTGTGAAGAAATGTTGTGCTCAGTGATGTCATACAATGGCAGTTTATGGTGACCACCTCTTCAAGCTTCAAAAGAACACAAAAGTATCATTCAGAAGTATAATAAATTATTCCAAGAGACTCATGATTGTTATGAAAGCATACGATAAGATTTGGTGAGAAACAAACTGAAATCTAATGTATTATTTAGTGAAAATGTTCACTGACCGTTGATCTCCTGTGTGCATGTTCATGATAGGACACGAGCGCAACAGTTCACTCAGCCCCCTCGCGACATTCGGGCGTTCAAGCGAAAACTCGTTTTGTTTATCTAAAAACAGGTCATCCACAGCAATAGTGACAACAGAACACAACACATCTGCACACAAACAAGAGAACAGAACTTACTAAACATGTCTGAAGAGTTTGTAGTTGAAGAATTGATGCATTTCTATGCCCAGCCTTATTTTTTTGAAAGTATTTGGACTGTCGTTTGTCACTGCTGGTTAGGACAAAAACTCTGATTAACATCGAAAATATATCTTTTATCGCGTGCCGTTTGCCATCAGGTTAGGCCACGGTGTGACTGTGGCTGCCTGTAGCCTCCTCTATGTTTCTGTTTGATTTCCGAGTACTCCATTCAAAAATATATTTGTATTTTTAATATTATATTCAACATTCTCAGATAACAATTATTTCTTCTCCAGTATAGCTGCTAAAGTAAATGTACATTGTCTTAAAGAAGTTTTAGATATTTATATTGGAAAACAAGCCAAAAACAAATAAAAAACGTATTTTGTTGCCGTGTATAATGGGGGCGAACACTACCCTCTCTCACCTTTCTGTTTATTTCAATCCATCTTTAACTCACAAAACAACAAACTCTCTCTTCTTAATAAAGCTGCATATTGACATTTTCTTCACGATAAGAATTGCACAGTGACACATATATTATGATTCAATAATTCGCGAGTCATCACGTTATAATGTAGTTGCATTAAGCGTGTGCGCTCGAGGGATGAGCGTCCCGTGACAGAGTGTGCATCAGCAGGGTGCAGTTTCAATCTCTCCCCCTTAGATCGGGACATTCAAAAACTCATAGAAGAGGCACTGACCACACAGAGAAATGACCGTTTCAGAGTTTGTAGTTATTTACATGATCTGCTTCCATATTATTTGAATTTTAATAAAGCTATAATGCATTAAATATAACTGCATTAAATATGTAACACCGGGGTGTTTCCTTTAAAGAGCTCCGGCTTTAGTCCACAACGAGAGTGCTTCTGTATTTACTTATTTGGTATTTTTGTATAATTTCCTCATACTTAGCGATCTACATCACCTGAAGCTGTTTGGAAAGTTAAGAGTGCATCTGGACTGTGAGATGTGTAATTCTTCCTCTCCTCCTCTCACGTGTCATCATTAGAGTTTAATGTGATCTCACGTTACGTTAAATGAGATCAAACGACTATTCGACAAAGAACATTTTTGTCGACAATTTTTTATTGTCAATGTTGTCGATAACATCAACTATTCGTCTCAGCTCTACTTGTGACTCAAATAAACTTATGAAGAATTATGAATAATGAAGCTAAAGATACCTTTTTAATGAATGTATTATTTTGAAGGAATTGTGGATGACTTTCTTTCAAATCCCTTGTAGAGTACAAGTGAAACAGACATTGATCAAGTTATTGATGAATCACTTGTTAAGAGCTTTGTCAAAGATGGAGAACTTCATCAGGTTTTGTGGAACAAGCTCAGGCTCCATTGATGAAGAATTATTAATGGAATGCATGATTTTGACTGGCTATTAAATGCATATCAGCAACAGTGAGTATGACAAATGATCAGGGTGTTTAGAAACTTTATTATTCATAAGCCATTCCAGGAAGATGCTGAAACATCATGTAAATAATGCTCCCATCCCCCATTGCACCGGTGAGGAAGAGTGAGTAGTGGAAATAAAGAGGAACTCTCTCTCTCTCTCTCTCTCTCTCTCTCGTTTCAGTAGGATGTAAATAAATCCCTTCTTTGAATTGCTGAAACTTAAAGAGACCAGAAATCTGAAAATGCTGATCCCAGCAATTAGTGTTCTGTTTAATCACATGTGGGTGGAATCACATTAGAAACATTCACATTATGAAGGTGTTGATGTTTTTGGATGAAGTGCTACAAATGGCCACCAGCAGCTGATTTACATTTAAAAATCTGTCACACATGATGCAAAAAGGGTTATGCTCTTGTTGAAATGAAGTGATAAGAGCGCTATGATTTGTTAATTAAAATTTGGTCATCATTACTCTCCCTCATGTTCCAAACCCATATAACTTACTTTCCTCCATGGAAAACAAAAGATATGTTGCAGAATGTCATGGCTGTGTTCAATGAAAGTGAAGGGGAACAGGTGCAGTTGAGCTCTAAAAATGGCCAAAAAGCACTATAAAAGGTACCATAATATTTCTCCAAATGACTTGTGGACTATATTCCATGTCTTCTGAAGTTCAAATCGCTATTTGCTGAAAATCTACCCCTCATGCATGCTATCAAATAATATCTGTGCTTGTGTACATTAAAATATGGCATGTAAAGACACATTGGACCATTTTGAAGTCATTGGTTCTCGTGTAGTCATTGACGTCAAATATTAGATAATATTTTATTATCTGCATGTAGACTTTTTTTGGTTGCACCATAATAAAATAAAATATCTTGTAGCATTGTATTCAGGAATAGGCGGTTGATACAGATGTCCCGATTCAATTAGATTGTGATTCCTCATACACTTATCCATATTTCAGAATCAGAATGAGCTTTATTGCCAAGTGTTCTCATGTACACAAGGAATTTTTTTGGTGATAGGAGAAACAAGTGCACACAGGACATTACAGTGAGACACAGAATATTAGAGTATAAATAGACATACAAAAATAGCACATATAACATAGAATGGCATATGTACATGTGCAAGTGGTAATATATGTGCAAGATAGGGGTATGTACAGTTATTGAATTAAATATGTGAATTTATATATGTACACGAGATATGTATTTACATTATTGCACTATGGGGGAGTCCTGCAGACAGTTTAATTGTTCATGTGGAAAATGGCCTGTGGGTAAAAACTATTCTTGTGCCTGGATGTCCTGGCGCTCGGTGCTCTGTAGCACCGGCCATAGGGCAACAGTTCAAAGAGGGAGTGGGCAGGGTGTGTGGGGTCCAGAGTGATTCTACCTGCATGTTTCCTCACTCTGGAGATGTGCAGGTCTTTTATCAAATATTCAAACATTTAGAAAAAAACAATATAAATAGAGGTGATAATAAATAGATTGAAGTATTAGCTACTTTTTAGAAGTTCGCCTACTGTATTCTGAATTTGTCATGCTTAGAGAAGAAATGTGAAATGATATTACATTGCATGTAGCATGTTTTTTAAGGAAACAGTGTATTCACATCACAACGCAAATTACAGGTTCAAGTTCACTTGTTCATTTGCTATACTGTGCAGATGTTAGTTGTTATATTACATGTATGTTGTGGCTATAGTGATTAATCTCATGTATAAATAGGATGCATTTGAATAAGGTATTTACCCCATTTTAAAGCGGTTCATTTTGCCGGTGTTCAGCAGGTTCAACTCATGCAGCTCAAGCGGAGAAATCCCTAACAAAATGGATTAATGGATTAGATGAATCCCTATCTAATACATGTTTCTATATACAGATTCTCTAATTGTTACTTCTTCGGTCTGTTAATATCTTCCAGTATCATTTTTATCTCGTCATATTTTCATCAACAGTATGCTTTAATATAATCATTTCATTATCGTCATGATGCGCATTTTTCATCTCGTCTTCGTTATCTTTGACAAAATCATAAAATCCTTTGTCAACGAACGATGAGCCACTTCTATTAAAATGAATGGGAGTTGGGGGTCTGGGTATCTCAGCGAGTATTGACGCTGACTACCACCCCTGGAGTCGCGAGTTCGAATCTAGGGCGTGCTGAGTGACTCCAGTCAGACTCCTAAGCAACCAAATTGGCCCGGTTGCTAGGGAGGGTAGAGTCACATGGGGTAACCTCCTCGTGGTTGCTATAATGTGGTTCTCGCTCTCGGTGAGGCGTGTGGTGAGTTGTGCGTGGATGCCGCGGAGAATAGCGTGAAGCCTTCACACGCGCTACATCTCCGCAGTAACGCTCAACAAGCCACATGATAAGATGCGCGGATTGACGGTCTCAGACGCGGAGGCAACTGAGATTCGTCCTCCGCCACCCGGATTGAGGCGAGTCACTACGCCACCACAAGGACTTGGGCATTCCAAATTGGGGAGAAAAGGGGAGGAAATAAAAAATAAAAAAAATTAATAGGAGAAATTGGAACACCCAGTGGTCAACAGATGTAGAAAGTCCTGCCTTGCAGGTAAAAGAGCCAATCACCTTTTAGATACATACATCACCTGTCAATCAACTCGAGATAGCACATGTGCATTAGCTATACAAGCCGGGAAAATTGCGGTTTCTTAGCAAGGTAAAGAAGCACATTTTATGATACCTGTGTTGTACTGCTTATTAGAAATATGTTCTTTGATCATAATCTTGACCAACTGTTTAAGAGATTTAGGTGTTTTCCTATTCAAGTAGATAGGAGCTGCTCTTTCATGACTGAAAATAGCTTCTTGAGAGTGCTCCAAAGATGACAGACGGTGGACTGACTTGATAGAAAGAGTATTAAAATAGGCATTATTCAATGATAAATGGATTGCTTGGATCTCATCTTTTGACACACATTACACAGAATGAGTCAAACCAAACTTTTACTCTGAAATCTGAACATTTACCAGCCAGTGGCTTATCATATATATTTTTTGTCGCGTAGCGTGAAATTTGGTCGCATAGGCGAGTGATTTATTCACATTGTAGAGGGCAGCTGCATAGAGTAAACGTCCCATTCAAAGATAACTGTTTGATGTAGATGACCTCCTTCAATGCTCTCTCGAATAATCTGTCCTCTTTGTCCAAAACATACTGCTGTTTTTGACCTTGTTAGGAAAATACACTCTGGGCAGTTCCAGTTAGATCCTCATCTGCCGCAGACTTAAGGCCCAGATATTCTTCATATGAAATCAAAGAACAAACGGGTATGGTGTCATTTAGAACAAAATCTGGACAAAAAGAACTCACGTTTCGGTGGATGGTAACAGCTCGCCTGGGCAAACTTTTAGGAAAACTTCTAACCGGCTGCAAAACACCTTCTTGCTGCGATTAGTCCACATCATCGGTAGGTGTGACCTGAAGCTCCACCTACCTTGAAGCCAACAGCTAATTCTTTTTATCTTGTTCAGTCAGTCAAAATCAGTCAACAAGCCATCTTGTTTCAAAAAAATAAGGCTGGGCATAGAAATGCATCAATTCTTCAACTACAAACTCTTCAGACATGTTTAATAAGTTCTGTTCTCTGTTTTGTGTGCAGTTGTGTTATGTTCTGTTGTCACTATCACTATGGAGGTTCTGTTTAAGAAAGTCATATAGGGTTATAACAACACAGGGGTGAGTAAACCGAATTTTCATTTTTGGGTGAACTATCCCTTTAAAGGTTCTCAAGTCTCAGGTTCTACAAGTCAGAGCTGCAAATCGTGTAGTAGCTGTGTAGTTGAATGGCTGTCTGCTGAAATGAGTATGTGAAAAATCCTGTGATTTGCATGAACGCACAAAAGCAGCCTTCTGCATCTCTCACTGTTC
The DNA here is from genome assembly GCF_019703515.2 of Myxocyprinus asiaticus. Taxonomy (NCBI): domain Eukaryota; kingdom Metazoa; phylum Chordata; class Actinopteri; order Cypriniformes; family Catostomidae; genus Myxocyprinus; species Myxocyprinus asiaticus. The sequence continues at coordinate 1,165,545 of NC_059378.1, read as the reverse complement.
TCTGCCCAACCTCGTCTCTCTAGACACTGTGGGTGAACATCAGCGAGCCATTTATCGTAGCTTACAAGGGTTTTTGCGGGAAGATGTATGTTCAAGCTTCATTCTAATTATTCAATCTATCTCTCAAAACCACACAGCTCTCTTTCTCTCCTCTCATCACATCTCTCTTGTTATCATGCTATCGCTTGCTGTCATTCATTGGATTTTCCCTCTTCCTCTCTGATGGAGCCTCTACTCAATATCTCCCTAATCTATAAATCTCAGAGATGTTTGAAAATGTTAGAAGACTGTGAAAATCCCATTTACCAGAACTTCAAACCCCTAGATGGCCAGATGAATATCTAATAAAAATGATAGAAGTAAATATGTAAATATTACATCAAACTGCAAAGAGCAGAAGTAGTATCCACTAATCATTTCATCAGCATGTCCCGGGCTCTCTATCTTGTTTATAAATCCAGAGAATGATGGATATCTCTCTCCATAAAGCCCAAAGTGGGTGATTTCAAATGACAGCCAGTCAGAAAGACTCCGTTTGGTTGGAGCAAAATAAATATTCACAGTATTTGCAAGGCAGACTGAACAAACTGAGTTTGTTCTAAACCATTAAACATCTGCAATTAATTCAGCCTGAACTACTAAATATATAGACTCCATTCAAACTTTGTTTTGTAGTCTAGTGCAACAGTATTAACTTTTTACTTCTTAAGAAATCAAAGACTAAAGGAGTATTGTGGGTTTTTGATGAGGTTACAGTGTGACACAATGGAAGTCAATTTTTGGAGGGTTTAAAGGCAGAAATGCGAAGCTTATAATTGTATAAAAACACACATTAATTCTTCTGCTAAAACTCATGCATTGTTTGAGCTGTTTTAGAGTTTACAGCTTTACGTTCTCATAGCAACGAAGTTGTAAAATTGGATATAACTAGTTAGTAAGTTATGTTATCACACTAAAATCATTAGGCTTGGGATCGATGCCGTTTTCACGTATCTACAATTGGAAGATTTTCCCGAGGATTATCGATATATATTGGGATTTTTCCGATATAAATAGGGCTGCTCATTGCACAATAGTCTTTGTCTTTTCAAACATATTTCTCAAGGCAACTTTGGTAAAGTGTGAGTGGCAGGATAAATTAAAGGGGGTTGCATACCAGACGCGTCTAGTGGACGCAATATTGTCCAAGTTGTAATTCCAACTTCAAGTGGCATTCCATTGCACTTTTACTGATGTTAATATATCAATGCCTCAAAAATGTATCGATAAAATAACTTGCCGATCAATAATCAATACATCATTATTTTATGGCATCCCTAAAAATCGTGTTAACATGCATATTGTTTACGTGTTGTAGCTATACTTTGAAACGGTGAGTATTTTAATGTTCACAGATTGGCCCCATTCACTTCCATTTTAAACATTAAAAAACAGACAGTGTTGAGGTTATTGTAATATTTTTATACTAAATTGCGATTCAGTATAGTTGCCTATATATTGCACAGTTTGGTAAACTGCCAATTATGGTAAAGGACATTTTGGGTAATAGTTGTGTTTCGTCCACTTTGTTGAGCTTTGAAGAGCAAACAAATGCCTCTTGTGCTTCTTGACAAACAAAGAGAAAAGGCCGTCTGTTTGAGGACGAGGTTTGTCCCTGTACTAAAAGACCAACAGAGAGGTAAAAAGTTGTTCTTGGTTTGGTCTCGCACCGGTTTGTGCATCAGTGGAGATGTGGAGAATACATACAGCCTTGATGCAAAAACCTTTACTGGACATCAAATGCAGACAACACGTTTTAGCTGCTGGTTTGCTGAGGTGCTTTATTTACCTAAAGAAAAAAGAGAATGCTTGAGTCAGAAATCCTTGAGTTTTGATTGTATCTTCTGTTTATCAGTTGATATGAGATGAAATGTACAAAAAACGTGCCAAAAACTTCCACAGAACAGCAAAACACGTACTATTTCAGTACGTGTCCAATGAATATCAAGGATGCAGCCGTGTTTCTCTAGCTCAGATCTTGGTCTATGTGAAAGCCGATCACCAGTCTGTTGTGGTCGACCGCCGCAGTATTGGCTTCTCGTCTGACATTTGTTCTTAGATCAGATTAGTGGGGAAATGTGTCCTCCCTTTGGAGCTAATGGGGTTTTTATCTCAGCGGTAGGGTACTCGAAGCTTCCTCCACTGTCAAAGGCACCCCTAACTCGTTATTTGACCCATATCTCCCTGAGACACACACGTTCAGATACTAGAGTGCCACCATGAAAATCCAAAAACTTGCTTCCTCACAGATACACACAAACACCTCATTAAGCCTGAGTTCAAAGACTCTTGTCCATTGTTCTGGCTATTTTAACTATGATTGGGGTTGATTTCATCACTCTATGAAATCTAAAAAACATCAAACAGCATTTTTATATTTTGTATGGTGTGTCGAAAATGTGCAGGTGTTTGTAACAGAAAATAAGTCTCAATAAAAGGCTGGAATTCTTGAAAAAAAAAAAATTCAAATTATTATTTCTTAACAAAAATAAGTAGTGAGTCAGTTTTGTTTTAAAAAGTATAAAACCCTAACCCTATACAATGATAATGAAAAAAAAAATCTTATTTTAAATCTTAATTTAATCCTATCAAATTCAGTGTGGTATTGCAGGAAGCCATTCTGGTGTCATGTGAAAGAAAAACACTAAACAGGAAATGACATCACAGAGAATACTGGGTGGTTCGGATACGTCAACCGCGCCGTCACCTTGGGGCGGTCAACAAGGGACACCTGTTTGGATTGCTGTGATATGTTGGAATATGCTACTATAATTGCTGTTTTAGAAGAGAAGTCACAGGAAGTTTGCATTAAGTGGGATGTATTTGCCATATTAACTATTGTAGAACTTTGAAAGTGTTTTCATATCTGTGGTTGTACTTATCAGAAATCAAGAGATTGGCTAACTTCATGCAAATTATGAATTCTGGTAGTTATACTTATATACTTAATATTAATAACAATAACAACAATAATAATAATAATAATATAATAATCAGTAATCCATACACAAATTCAACAATGACTAAAGGTTTGCATAATATGCAGACATGATTTTAATAATGAGATTTCACACAATGAGTTTCATACTGTGCCATTAGAGTCATCATTGAGTCTGTGTCATGTATTTGGCGCCATCTCCTGGAGGCCGTATGTAACAGACATCAATTGCATGTCTCTTTGCCCAAATATGGATGATCTGAACCCAATCCGACTGGTTTAGCGTTCTATTATTTTATAGCGTACATCATTTCCAATTACATCATCTGATCCAGGAAAGCTAACTTGTATTCAAACAGATTGCAAGATTCCAGATAGCCAGATGCTGTGTGTATATTCGTGTTAATTATCTAATGAGCTATGCATCCGATGGCCTTGTGTGTGCACTCGTTGAAAGATAATCGTCTCCTCTAAGTAATGGTATGTGCTATTTTATGTTCTGTTTATTTTTACATTAATGTGTATGTTCAGAGTGTCACTGCAGATCTTTGTGCATTACCACAACAACTGCATGTTCATAAGCGAATACGCCGAATATAAGCAACACCAATATAATTGTTAAAGACATATACTTAGATATTACTCGCTATATTTTTGTCTGCGAGTAATCTACACTTTGGACACTTCCAAACGATACCTATTTTGTGTTGGTCAATACTGTAGATATTCATTATTTTGACATGTATTTTTTTTCTCACTGGCCTGCCCATCCGAGCTTAAAGGGTTAAAAACTACTTGATTTTGGCCAAGGGTGAACCAAAAAAGAAAGAAAGTCATATGAGTTTAGAACAACACAAGGGTGGGTAAATAATGGATGAATTTACATTTTTGAGTGAACTATCCTTTTATATTATCATCAACATCAGAAAGTGCTTTTAGAAAAATCTTCAACTATAACTATCAGCCTCTCTTTGTTTCTCCAATGCCATGTTGTCTTAAATTATTTGAGTGTTCTTTTGTTCCATTTTTGTCAAAGTTTTGTGGTTAGTCTGCCTGGATTTGTCACTGATACAGCATTGTTTGCTATTGATCAACAAAAGCACAAAACCCACAAAGAAACAGATGTAGGGAAAGATTTCCAAAGCATCCAAACTACCACAAATATTAATGTGTATGTTCAGAGTGTCACTGCAGCTCTTTGTGCATTACCACAACAACTGCATGTTCAAACTGCAACACAAATGCGTTAACCTGATTAAATAATAGATAATGTAAAATCAAGCTGAGATGCATCAGACTAACAAAACAGATCAATCATGCCGCCTCAAATCACAGTGAGTGTAAAGTGCCTGGAGGTTGAGGAAGTTTCAATAGATACATTTATTAGTATTGATGAACCAATTAAAAAAAAAAAAAAAAACACTCCTTAAACATCCCTGGTATGTTCTTCACAAGAGAGGAATCAAGTGTACTTCAGTACAGTATGATGTGTCACCTAAAATTAATCCTTCACTTTCATGAGCTATATTTAGACTTTTGCTGGAAATTGGTTTGCCTGTACCTTTTAAGGAAGGGATAATGCACTGTCAGTCATTATCGCAAAATTAACCCGACAGGGAGATTAGAAAATTGATTAGGGATGACAGGTCTTATATTATCTGGAGGGGGTTATTTTGTGATATTGACCAGCTGACTGTAAATTTTCCCGTGTATTTCACAACTACTTTCCAAATAAATTATGTAAATAAATGGACATCAAATTTGGAGTGAATCGAGACGCAAAACACAGAATGCAAGCACAGCTATGTAGGACACAGAGGTCTGTTCCAAAACCTAGTGAGCTGCCTCCAGAGGCACCATTTTAAAGGGATAGTCACCCAAAAATGAAAATGATCTCATGATTTACTCACCCTCATGCCATCCCAGATGTGTATGACTTACTTTCTTCTGCTGAACTGCTAAATATTTAGATGAATATTTCAGCTCTGTAGCTACACACAATGCAAGTGAATGGTGACTAGAACTTTGAATCTCCAAAAAACACATAAAGGCAGCATAAAAGTAATCTATAAGACTCCAGTGATTTAATCAATGCCTTAAGAAGCAATTCAATTGCTTTGGATGAGAAACAGATCAATATTTCAATCCTTTTTTTACTATAAATCTGCATTTTCACTTTGTGTTGTATTGATCTGTTTTGATCTGTTTCTCACCCACACCACTTCAGAAGACATGGATTTGTATGGATTACTTTTATTTTTCATTTATGTGCTTTTTGGAGCTTTAAAAGTTTGGTCACCATTCACTTGCATTGTATGGACCTACAGAGATATTCTTCCAAAAATCTTCATTTGTGTTCAGCAGAAGACAGAAAGTCACACACATCTGAGATGACATGAGGGTGAGGAAATGATAAGAGAACTTTTCATGAATTAAAAGTTTAAGTGTTACATCTGTGAGGTGTCATTTAAATAAAGTAAATCTTGAAATATTATTGGAAACTAAAATAAAAAGTTTCTACTAACTTTTGTCTCAGCCTCAGTGTAGAGCCGAGGAGGGCGGGGCCGGGGTGGAATGACGCACGCCCGGTCCCCAATCAGCCTGACAGGGCGCGTGAGGGAGAGAGAGAATTACAGGCAGCTGTACTGTGTGTTTATAGTTGTGTGTTTTTGGTTAAGTTTATTATTAAACTATTATTTATATTCTTAAGCCGGTTCTCGCCTCCTCCTTTCCACTGAACCCCCTTACACTGGTGCCGAATCCCGGGAAAGGAGGAGGCGAGAACCGGCTTAAGAATATAAATATAAAGAATATATATATCCCTCGCGCGCCCCATCAGGCTGATTGGGGACCGGGCGTGCATCATTCCATCCCGGCCCCGCCCTCCTCGGCTCTACACTCAGATAAGCTCAAATATCAGAAGTTGTGTACTTTTAACACTGTGTACTTTAAAATAAGATTTATAATATATATATATATATATATATATATATATATATATATATTTGTCACAGTTGTGTACAATTGATTTTTAAGTTTGTTTAGAAGTTAGCAGGATGAAAATATTTGTTGGATTTGCCAAAGTTTGCAAGGTTCATGGCATCGTGTCTTAATAAAAAGAGCTTTAGAAAAATGCAAATGTCCTGGCTCGTATCTTAAAGGTTTGCACATTCCTTTCTTGTTATATGTAAATATTTGGTACTTATTGCATCTGGATGGACTAAATCAACACAATTTCCAGCACCTCACAAAGATAAGCATTTTGACCATTCATGAACACAGAGTCGTAAGCGCTCTTCTTGCATTCGGCGAATACAGTGCTTGACAGCCGCCGCCGGTAAGACACCGTGTGGATCCCGAATGGAGTCAGTATTTTGTATTATTGATAATGAGGAAAGACTAAAAATTATGCATTACCTAATATATTTAAGTATCAACTTGATACTGGTGCTTTCAGTCACCCTACTCCATTGACATACTGTTTTTGGCATACTATACAGTAGGGAAGTATGCATATTTGAACACAGCCATAGACTGCCCAGATGAGCAGTCAGTTTTGTTAAAAACCAATGGTAATTATATAGAAGTATTTCACCATGAATGCTCCACTTGACCAATCAGAATCAAGTTTTCCAGAAAGTCTTGTAATAATCATGCTTATTCAATGTCCTAATGAACTGATAACACTAATTCAATGAATTGATCTAAAGATCAAAGCCAGTGAACATTTGTAATGATGTGAATTGCTTCACGTACTTTTGGTATTTGCTGCAGAATTGTGCTGTTTAGCATTACTGGATGAACAGGGTTAATACTAGCGGTTAGAGAGTACAATGACTCTCTTGTTGTGCCCCGGGTGACGGGTCTCAAAATCAAGGCCAAAGCCCTTAGGGGAGTTAGGGCAGCATGTCCTCTGGATAAAGTAAATAAAGTTTTATCTCTTCCTGTCTCTTAAAAACTCCAAACTGCTTGGCACAAATCCAGCGAGCACTCCTAAGGCATATGAGGCAGCAGGGGCTGACCTAATCACCGTGGAGACGCTGTCTAACAGATGGCATTATGGGATGTGCGAAGAGATTTGTCAATGTGACTGCTTGTTTTGCTCCCGGCTGATTCCGAAGGTGTTACTTTTGGAAGCTGATGATCTGTGAGTGATGGAGAGAACGAGAGTGAAAGACAGAATGAGAGGATGAGATTTGTAGAGTTCAAAGCCGTACATTGGGTTGAAACTCGAGAACACTTGAGTATTAATGTATATAAAGTTATAAGTTAAGTTGAGATGGTGGATCACACACTAAAACAGTGGTTTGAAGGATAAACTGAGGGTTAAGGTGTTCTGGGTTGTTCATCCTACTGAAAAAAACAACTTCGACCAGCATGAATTTCCATCTGATAGTCCTGTGTGAAGAACAGTCCAAAATGGAAGTTGTTAATCGCTGACGATCTTCTCCACAGCTGTAGCACTCAAACTTGTTGAGTCACAAACAGCCACATCATACGCATAAACCAATGGCATAAACGTCAAACCTGGTGTCATTTACGGTCGCAAGTTTGAAAATGAGAGCTACTGAGGACGAGAAGATTTCCAGTGATTAACAATTTAACAATTTAAATGTCGGTCTGTTTCTCACACAAAACTAGGAATAGTTTCAGAAGACTTCGAAAATAACATGCAAGTCGTACAGACTGATGCTTTTCAAGGCTGGAGCCTCAGCACACTTCTAAGGGGGCCTCAAGATGACTTAAAATTATTCAAAAATTTAAATTATTAAGCAATTATATAATAATTGAACTTGCTATAATAAATCTTAAAATGCAAAACAATGCTAAAAATCAAGATTTTCTTGAAAAGGAAGTAAATGGGGCCAATGGGGCCATGCAATAAATTAACCATGGTTTTACATGGTTTTACTAAAATAACTATATTTTAACCTTGATGTTCGTAATAAAACCATAGTAATGATACATTAAAACAAAAACTATGGTAATGAAAATCTTAATATTGTGATTATTATGGTTTTACTACAAATACCATGGTAAAAACCATAGAAACCAAGATTAATCATGGTTAATCCATAGTAAAACCATTGTTACAATAATGATACAGAATACTGCATTTAAACCAAGGTTTTCATAAAAAAAAAAAACATGGTTACTTTTCATATTACATTACTACAATATTGAAAAAAAAACAACAAACAACAAAAAAACATGGTAAGCCTAAAACAGTCATGGTTATTACAATATTACTAAAGTATATATTTCTCACAAAAAACAAAAACAAAAAAACAATTACTACAATCAAGGTTACTACAGTTGTATTATAGTAAAACCATGTTTTTGCAAAAAAAAAAAAAAAAAAAAAACATGGCATGGTTATACTACAGTAACCATAATATGGTATTTGTATAGTAAAACCATAACCACAAAATAATTATTTTTTTCATTAGCATAGTGTAGCACGGAGGAGGGCGGGGCCAGGCCGGAATGACGCACGCCCGGACCCCAATCAACCTGATGAGGCGAGTGAGGGATAAAGGCAACTGGAGATGGCAGTTCGAGAGAGAGAGAGAGAGAGAGAGAGAGAACTATGGGCAGCTGCCCTGTATGTGTTTATCTTTGTGTGTTTTTGTTTAAGTTTATCATTAAACTTTATTTATATTGTCAAGCCGGTTCTCGCCTCCTCCTTTCCCTTTTAACCCCTTTACATTGGTGCCAAAACCCGGAAGGGAGGAGGGATGCCCATCGTAGAGTCCTCAACACTGCCGTCCACCCAGGGGAGTGCCGCTGCCATCCGCCGGGGGACGGAGTAATCCGACTGCCTGGACGCGGAGAAAGGCAGCCATCCGTGAGGCGAGGAGGGACTGTACTCCCCGACCACCTGGAGTGATGGAGCCACTGCCAGGGGCAGAGGAGTGCCCTGCCGGCCACCAGAAACACAGAGGGGTCGAGGGAAGACCGCCGTCCGCGAGGGGAGGAGGGAATCGACTCCCCGACCGCCTGGAGCTTTAAGGCCGCTGCCAGGGGTGGAGGAGTGTCCCCACGGGCCGCCAGAAATGCGGAGGGGGGTTCTGTCCGCTGGGGGTCGGAGGTTTGACTCCGGTCCGCCCGGTGAGGAGCGGCTGTCGTCTGCCTGAGAGGAGTGGAGGAGTGATCGAGGACCACGCAACGGCGCATTAGAGAACCGGTGAGTGACTTTTTTCTTTCTCTCCTCTCTCTCTCTCTCTCTCTCTCGCTGTCGCTCCGTGTTGGCCTTTCCCTCGCCTGTTTTTTTTTTTTTTGCTCCTGTCTCCTCCCAGGTCGAAGAAGGCGGGGATGACCCGCTGGCAGGCGGGGCGCAAGGCACCCCCCCGGAGAATGATGCATGCCCGGACCCCAATCAGCCTGATGAGGCAAGTGAGGGATAAAGGCGACCGGAGACGGCAGTTCGAGAGAGAGAGAGAACTTTGGGCAGCTGCCCCTAAATGATTGGAATTACAGTGTTCAAGGTATGGCAATACATTTAGATATAACTGTACAGAGAAAAGGTTAGTAAGTGATTTTATCACACTAAAATCTAGGTATGCATTAAAATTTAGGCCGCCGAGGATGGCATAAAATGCTGTTTTTGGTTTTCGTCCGAAAGAGAAAAGAAGGCCGAAAATTTTGGCCGAATATTTGAACAGAAACCATTACTTTAAATGCCGGTAACAGAAACACTCACAAGGAAAGTGTTGTTTATGTTGAACTTTAAAGTCTATGTTCCCAGAATTGAAGTGATCGCTGTCATAGTTATTAGAGCATTAATAAAGAGTTTTCTAATGCTCCGATAATGTGTGTTATTGAGTGTCATGGTTGTTTCTGTCAAGCTCTGATATGACATTAAAGAAGCATAAAGCACCTTTTAAGTAGTCCATACGACTCGTGCATTATATTCAAAGGATGCATTTGAGAACCACTGGTATAGACCACTTTCATGGTACTTTTATGGTATTAATATTTCATAATTAAGATGTCATAATTGCAGTAGAAGCTACTTCCATGTTTTTCCATCACTCAAACATGTGATAATATTCTGTGCATCATTCAAACAGATGATAATATCCTGCTTGATCATGGGATCCTATGAACTGAAGTGAGAACATTACCAGAGTGACGTTTTGGTGGTGCATGGATAATAGTTGCTATGGTGACATTTCCCTTATGAGCCTGCACTGTTGGCTTTTTGCTGGTAAAGCTAATTAAAGCCAGGAGGGGCACCAGCACACCATCAGATCATGAGTGAATGAATGTTACATTTATATAGCGCTTTTCTGACACTACACTCAAAGCGCTTTACACAGTGAACAGAGGACTCTTCTCAACCACCACCAGTGTGCAGCATCCACCTGGATGATGTGACGGCAGCCATAGTGCGCCAGTACGCTCGCCACACACCAGCTACTGGTGGAGAGGAGAGAGTGGAGTGATAGAGCCAGTTAATGGATGGGGATTATTAGGAGGCTTTGATTGAGAAGGGCCAGTGGGGGGAATCTGGTCAGAACGCCAGGGTTACAACCCTACTCTTTACAAGAAGTGCCCTGGGATTTTTAATGACCACAGAGAGTCAGGACCTCAGTTTAATGTCTCATCCGAAGGACGGTGCCTTTTTACAGTATAATGTCCCTGTCACTATACTGGGGCATTAGGACCCACACAGACCACAAGGTGAACACCCCCTGCTGGCCTCCCTAATACCTCTTCCAGCAGCAACCATAGTTTTCCCCAGTAGGTTTCCCATCCAGATACTGACCAGGCTCAACCTGCTTAGCTTCAGTGGGCAACCAGTCTTGAGCTACAGGGTGATATGACTGCATGATAACTCATGCAGAAGACCAGAATCCAAAACATCAGCTCATGAGCAGCAATGCTCCTGATCGTAATCCCCCTTTAGCATCTCTACCATCTACTTTGCCCGACTCCATTGGTGATGGCTGTACTTTATATCCTTGACTCCATATTGACTTTCTTTCATCTTCTGCAGGAAACTCTATAGCTGGTGATTACAGACTGACCCTACGGCTCCCAGCCCAAGAAGAGAGAGAGACTTGTGCCAGCTCAAGGTACAAGTCGCAGACAGACTCACATACATACATATTTACAAATGCACAAACACCCTGGCAGAAAAAGCTCTGATAGGACGAGAACATGACGTCAAGTGTCTAAACCATTCAACCAAACACATGTTCCCTCTCACCCACTCAACACCCCTCTCTCTCTCTCTCACACACACACACACACACACACACACACACACACACACACACACTTATACACTTGTGTATGAGCACACAAGAGTGAATAAGTCAGAGCACTCTCTGGAGAGGTTTATCAGCTTATCACAGCTGACTGGCACAGCGCTCTCTCTCTCTCTCTGCTTTCATTTCAGCACACTCAACCGATTTATTGTCCTTCCTTTGAAAGACAAGCCTCCTCTAAACATTTGTTCTACGCTGCAAGTTGCAGGTGAGCGACAAACATTTCTACTTCTTCATTATGAAAACAAACACCCCAAAGAGACCTACAGGAGAGAGGATTTAATCCACGGGATCATTTACTGTCTGAATGCAAAAACATACGGTGTGTGTGAGGTTTTACGGTCTAATCTGGGGCTACCTGGGCTTTGTGTCCAGACACCTGATACCACATGCAGCTCGGCCGGGCAGGTAGAAGGGGAAGTGGAGCAGATCAATACACTTGTTAAAGATTGCAGATAATGAAAATATGGAAGAAATATATTCCCCACCATCAATTTTTGATGAGAAGAAAGCCCAAGAATGCAAAAAGGCGCAGGCTCAAAAGACGAAAATGTATAAATAGTATACTAGATAAATAATTGAATGAGTATCATGATTGATTCGTCAGTCTTATTTATTTTTTCATCATCTTCACCTCCTTTTTTGAATGTTAAAATCTCTCTTGATGGTAAACTCACCTGATGACATTAGATACAAAGGTCATCTGTTTGCACGCTGAAGCGATGTGAATACGATGCTTAGTTATGTTATACTCTACATAATGCAAACTGTCAGGATATCTTAAGTCATTTCTAAGACGGGGGCCTGGGTAGCTCAGTGAGTAAAGACACTGGCTATCACCCCTGGAGTTCGCTAGTTCGAATCCCAGGGCGTGCTGTGTGACTCCAGCCAGGTCTCCTAAGCAAAAAAATTGGCCCGGTTGCTAGGAAGGGTAGAGTCACATGGGGTAACCTCCTCATGGGGCACGTGGTGAGTTGAGCGTGGTTGCCACGGTGGATGGCATGAAGCCTCCACATGTGCTATGTCTCCGTGGCAATGCACTCAACAAGCCACGTGATAAGATGCACGGGTTGACTGTCTCAGACGTGGAGGCAGCTGGGATTCGTCCTCCGCCACCCGAACTGAGGTGAATCACTACGCGACCACGAGGACTTAAAAAGCACATTGGGAATTGGGCATTCCAAATTGGGAGAAAAATGAAAAAAAATAAAATCAGTCATATCTAAGACACTAGAGCTAAGAGACTTTTGATATGAGAAAGAGAAAATGACCCATGACCTTTTCTTTGATAGCATCTCCATCTCAGTCGTATACACATCTCATGAATGTCGATGTAAAATAAACAACCCTAAAAACATAAAACGACTGTAAAAATGACAATTTAAACAACTGTACTGCTCAAACAATACACAGGTTTTAACAGAAGACAATACACTTCACATTTCTGCTTTTAAACCCTCCAAAAATTGGCCCCATTCACTTCCATTGTAAGTGCCTCACATGTTTGCTTTTTTAAAGAAAACGAGAGACGAAGTCGAAATTATTTTTTGTGGTAATCAACATTATGCCACAAATGCTGTCGATTGAGCTTAACTTGTATTGATCCCGGAATATTCCTTTAATTAAACATTACTTAAAATGTCAAGTTTTGGGATCATAAATAAAATATCAAGTTCATCCAACTAATTTTACTTAAAAATCCACAGACTTGTTAATACTATGTGTCTGTCAAAGGGAACTTATGAGGGCATTTAAATAGTTATTAAGAATTCATAGAGGTTTTTATCTCTTTTGTAGTATTATTTATGTTGTTTTATTGCAAATAGTTGTTTCGTTCGTGTGATCTGTGTCCTCTTTGGTCAAGTGTGACCCTGTTAACACTATTTCAGTTCTCCGTGTGCATGCGCAGCTGAAGTACAGGTGTCTATGCATTTCTGTGGAGGAATACGTTTATTTAATGACTGACCTAGAATCAGTTCTAATCTTCTTTATTTAAACTGTGTTATTGTATGATCTAAATTTGAGTCCATTCAATAACATTCATTCCAAAATTATTAAGTAGAAACAACATTTAAATAACAAGTCTACTTGCATCTAGTTACCTCAACTTAATTAGTTAAGTTAATTCTATATGATCACCAAGTTACTTGAACTTAATTACACATGTTTACACAATCAATTGAGTAAAGTCAACTTATAAGGGTTTCCAGTGTGGGTTGTCTGGTTATGCTTGGATTGTGCAAATTTACAAATGGTTTTTGAATGGTTTGTGCAAAGGTTTGCTATTTACTGTTATTGGCCACCTTGAGTCTAGTTCTGTGCTGCCTGCATTAAACAAACAAAATACACATGAGATCTTGTCAGCTATAGTTATTACACTTAACATGTTTTATTTTATTTTTTTTGGATCTCCAAGGGAACGACTTAGGAGATGTGTCAATAGAATGCACCTGTTTCGCAGGCTGTCGTTAGCTCAAGCTTATTTTCAGACGCTAAGGGGGCTTAATGACATGCAAACTAGACGACGCGCCAAGGAGGCATGAAGGAAAAACATTGAGACTTGTACGGAGGCGTTGGAAATGTCTGCTGCTCCGTCAAGATAACCTTTACATCAAATAGAGTAACAGCTGAAAATCCCTGAGAGAGAGAGAGAGAGCGAGCGCTAGATTTTAAATATATGCAGATACTGTACATCCTACACATTACTAGGATAATAAACAATGCATGTAGGCTGACAAAAGCAAAGGCCCACTCATACTGTAAGTAATGTCATATAGAATGTACTTAGCCCACACAGCATGCAAAATACATAATTAAACAATACAGTATATGTTTCACATAATCAAGTTTTTCATATTGGATGAAGATGGTGTAAAGAATCAGAGCTGTAACCAGGGCTGGATTGGTAATCTGGCATACCATTTTCCTGGTGGGCTGACACACTTTGGGGCTGATCAGGGGCAGACTGGCCATCGGGAGAACCAGACCGGTCGCGAAACGTGCCGAATGGGCCGCGATTATCCCGGGCCAATTTCTCTTCCCAGTCCACCCCTGACTGTAACCACCATAGACACTGAAGGAGACACGTCCTCAATTTTCTCACTCCAATACACTTTTACTACGTTTAATATGTTTTCGTTTACTGAGTTCATAGTCATTTTTATATTTTTTCTGGTGCTTTAAGTCAAACTTGTCATGTGGTGTTTAAAAAAAAGTCTCATTGAAAGCTGAAATTCCCCAAAAAAATAATTTTGGCATGAACAGTGCAGAAAAATGTTATTATTATTTCTTATAAAATAAGCAGAGACACAATGTTATATTAAAAAAATATGTTGTGTTGTGTAACAAACATGTCGGTAGACATTTTGCTATCACGTGACACGCACAAAAAATCAAAGACCTTTTAGACCCTCAAAACTGTTTGTGAAGATTTTAAAAATATTTGTTTTCATCATATCATTAATTATCATTATATTGACATTTAAATGAATGATTAAGCTGTGTACACTCTTGTGTGTGTGTATATATATATATATAATTTTTTGTGTGTGTGTGAAACAAACATGGACTCAAAGATTACATTTCAATGAATTTGATGCTTTTTAAATTCGATTTTTTTTATTCTCATTTTTATCACCTCCGACAACCTTTTTTGTTAATGACCCTTACAGTATGAGTACGTAGAGACTGCATATTCCCCATTATATCCAAAATATGTGTACTTTATTAGTATTGCAGTATTTTGTACTAAAAATCACTTTTTTATATTCTATTCTGTACTTTTTAACATTTCCTGCAAACTGTATTATATAAGTATTTGAATGCTGTGGCAATATTACAGTCCTGTGTAGTTATTCCAGTAAACAATAAAGCGTTGTTGACTTATTGAGAGAGAGAGAGATTTAAAGTGTATAAATCTCCAACCTCCAGTGTAAAATTAGCCATAACAAAAGCCTATTAAATATATTAAACATATAGGCTACATAATCCGTTTTAGAAATGCATGCTTAAACATGCACTCTTTTACCTACAATAAACTGCACAGCAGAGATTGTGTTCATGCAAGTAAATCATCACTTTCATGATATCACATTGAGCCATTGAAAAATGAACCGCAGAGGTGGAGGGTGGCAGAGTTTCTTCATCAGTGGAAACGATTCCCATGTCTGCCATCCAGCGAAGGGCAGTGGAGACGAGAAGGCAGATTATGTTAAAAAATAAGGAGAGCAGAGATTGTTTGCAGCTTAAAGGGTATGCTTCATTTCTCTTCATTTACTCTGAATTACTCTAGAGTCCCTCGGGACGCTTGTCTTGCTGGTGCCCTTCAGTACATACAGAGCCTTGAGAAGTTCACACTTTCTTTGCCTCGTAGGAAACGGAAGACCTGCAGATTATGAGGTTATGGTAAACAAATTCCATCTCCATACTTGGCTGTTAGGGTGCATCTTGAGTTCAAACAGAAAATATGTGAAAGTAAACAACTGCTAACCAGTCTTTGCTTAATGAAACTACAGATATAACACAATTTAATCACACTATTTAATAACTAAATTTGCCTTGGATATTGTTGCATATTTATAACATTCTCCTGTCTTCTTTACAGGATATGTACATCTTTTTTCTCTAGTCAAGTCAGTAGTGCTGCCATCAACTCCATGACATCTTAAATACATCTCTTTGATGTGATGTACCTTTGATCTCCCTGTGCTTTCAGCTTTGAATTGTGGGATCCACTTTTGATTAGATGCAAAACATGAGTTTTAACATGAATGCATATAGACTGAAAGATCAGACAGTAGACGCTTATTTGTAGACACGTTCATTCTGATTCAATGTTGACTTATTCATAGACTCCTCCAAAGACAAGCTGTCTCCTAAACCAAACTTTTTCATTAAAGTATCCTACAACATTCTTCATATGTACATCCAAGTCTTAAAGCAGATCTGGTTTGAAAGCAAGTACTGATCTACTCTCGTTTAATCAGATTTTTTGACATAACATCTGGTCCACTTTTGCAGCTTATTCTGGTCAAGAACTGATGAGAGAATTGACATTTTTAAAGGATTAGTTCACCCAAAAATGATAATCCTCTCATGATTGACTCAACTTTAAGCCATCCTGGATGTATATGTCTTTCCTTCTTCAGCAGAACTGAAATGAAAATTTTTATAAGCACATTTCAACTCTGTTTGTCCATACAATGCAAGTGAATGGGTGCCATCAGGCTGCTGGCTGTTTGATGATCCAAAAGTCATATTTAGGCAGCATAAAAGTAATCCACATGACTCCAGTCAATCAATTAATGTGCGATGGTGCGTTCACATGAGAAGTCGGTAGCAAATGCTTTGTTTACAACAGAGGAACGAATGTCATGTGAGAGTTAGGTCATTTCAAACTGAAATACAGCGCTGGCTGGAAGCAACGATTTACGACATTAATTGATCAACTGGAGTCGTGTAGATTACTTCTATGCTGCCTAAATATGACTTTTAGACCGTCAAAACAGCCAGCAGTCCAATGGCACCTGTTTACTTGCATTGTATGGACAAACAGAGCTGAAATGTGCTTATAAAAATCTTAATTTCGGTTCTGCTGAAGAAGGAAAGTCATACACATTACGGTTGGCTTAAAGGTGACTAAATCAATACTGATTATCAGAAAGATTATTTTCATTTTTGGGTGAACTAATCCTTTAAGTAAACTGTTCCTGGTAAGCATGACTTTGTTTCCAGGCGGACTGGTGCACACAGACTCCTGGAAGTTACATAAAGCCAGTAAATCTGATTGTAATGTGCATCAAACAATCAGAGAACACACTGTGGACGGTCTGTTGGTGTTCTGTCTGGGACTGGGACTAGTACTGATCCAACAGGTGAAATGTTGTCCATTTAAACGGATATATAATCAAAAGATGGCATGACATTTAATAAAGATGTGAAATAGGCCTTTTGTGTGTCATCCGATTTAATCTCCTTCATTTCCTCAGTTCTGTTTCTGAAAAATGGAAGTGAAGAAGTGTGGAGATTGGCATTTATCCCACACTGAGAAAAAGCCCTCTTCTACTCAAGCTCCACAGTGGGAGATCAGTAGGTCAGACCTGTATTAATGAGACATGCTGATAGGTTTGTATGGATGTGTGAGAGAGACGGTGTATTAGAAAGTCATGCTAACATCCTTCCCAATTCTCTTCTCTGGTAAATGATCAAACAAACATGTCCTTCAGATACTTGCGCAGTCTGGTCGGATCAGTTGTCATAATCCGTCCTCGTTGTATTCTGCTGAGGGACAGAGAGTATTGAAACTCATGTTTTGTCATTACACACACACACTGAGAGTACTTCCCTGGTGTACCCATGTGTTATGATGATTTCCATTCACTTTCACTCCTAAAGTTCAGTCAGCACCCGCTCACCATCGGATCAAAAGAGTGCTGATAACCTCTGTGTAGGGCACAGTAAGTAAATCAATAAATCAAATAATTAAACAAATGACAAAAAGAGAAAGTAGATTACGTCATTATTTGTTGAGCTGTCCATGGTCCTGAAATTTAGAGGGGGAATTATTTACACTTATATGGGCGTTCGTACAGGTTGCGTTCTTATGTTTCATCTGTGCTGTTTTTAATTGGTCTATGTTGACATGTCAGATCAACGTATTTGGTTATTGCATCACATCTTACTATTTTTTTCAGCGTCTTAAAGCTGATGTAACTTTTTCAGTGTTAAAATACTTTCATCCATCCAGGGGCGGACTGTCCACAGGCAGAACCGGGACTCTTCTCGGTGGACGGGGGCAAGAGGCCCATTGGTTGAATAATGTAGTTAGGACGGGTCTAAGCGGGTTGCTCAAAACACAAAAAGGGAATTTATAGCACCACAGAGACAGTGTTCACAGTTTGAGAAAATTAACCTATGAATGGCTTACTTGGTTGTCTCTGCATGTTAAGCTGAGATAAAACATTTTAACACTGAAAAATGTTACATACTTATGCTTGAAGTAAATACCAGTGCATGCAAGGCAGCAAAAGAACAGTGTTAAATTTAAAGTAATCTTAGGCTCTAGGATTCAGTTCTGCATAAATGAAAGTAAGAAATTGTAAGCAATTCAGTAACATTTTGAATGCCGAGTACTCTTTCAAAGTCAGTCAATGGAAGACTTTCACATTGAAATCTTACATTTCTTGAAAAGTAAAACCAATGATTTTTTTTTTTTTCCTGTGGAGAAAGAAAGTCATACAGGTTCAGAACAACACAAGGTTGATAAATATTTTTGAACTAAACCTTAGCAGTTAGCGCTGAATTAATCGCAGAAGTTTAGTACTAAGGGTTAGGGCAGTATAAAACCTGAACCAACCTGTTGGAGAAATATTAAACAATGCTGTCTTGCAAGCAGTGTTAAAACGTGTTTTGAGACCCGTGTTCTGTTCCATTCTGTTGCCCTTTGAATAGCTGTTTTAGAACCCAAGAACACATCCTGTTTGAACAGCCTCAAGGCGTTATTGGAGCTCTCCATGGTTCTGAAACCAGTCAAATATATTGTATTCAACAAGCAAAGGAAGAGAGAGAGAGAGAAGAGAGAGAGATGGAGAGAAGAGAGAGAGAGAGAGAGAGAGAGAAGAGAGAGAGATGGAGAGAGAGAGAGAGAGAGAGAGAGAGAGAGAGAGAGAGAGAGATGGAGAGAGAGAGAGGAGAGAGAGAAGAGAAGGAGAGAAGAGAGAGAGATGGAGAGAGAGAAGAGAGAGAGAGAAAAGAGAGAGATGGAGAGAGAGAGAGAGAGAGAGAGAGAGAGAAAGAGAGAGAGAGAGAAGAGAGAGAGAGAGGAAAGAGAGAAGAGAAGAGAAGAGAGAGAGATTCCTACCAAACCACCGCACCACCGACCACATTCACATGCTACATGCGTTAGTCAACCAGCACGTTCATCAAAAAAAACAAAGGCAAAATTTATGCATGTTTTGTTGATTTTAAAAAAGCATGATGGTCTATGTTATAAAATTCTACAATCTGGCACTGGGGGTAAAATGTATGACACTATCAAATCTATGTATTTGTACAACAGGTGTGGAGTTAAAATTGGCAATATAAGAACAGAATACTTCACTCAAGGGCGTGGAGTGAGACAGGGCAGCAGTTTGAGTCCAACTCTGTTCAACTTTTACATTAATGAGTTAGCAGTGCTACTGGAACAATCTGCAACACCTGGTCTTAATCTAAATAACTCTGAAGTTCTTCTCTATGCAGATGATCTGGTGCTGCTGTCAACTACTGCACAAGGACTACAGCAGCACCTGGACCTGCTGGAGAACTACTGTCAGAACTGGGCCATGACAGTCCATCTGAAAAAAACTAAAATTATGATCTTCCAGAAAAAAAGCCAAATTACAGGAAACCAGATACACATTCATGCTGGGAAACACTGCAATAGAACACACCCTACACTACGACTACATCGGTCTTAAAATCAGTGCTTCAGGGGGTTTTGGTCTGGCAGTGAATGCACTAAAAGAGAAAGCTAGAAGAGCATTCTCTGCTATTAAGGGCAAATTTACCCAAATAGACATTATTATTATGTACGGATGTGAGGTTTGGGGTCCACTCTGTATGGCAGATTATCGAGATGGGACAAACAACCCATAGAACCCCCGCATGCAGAATTCTGTAGAAACATTCGAAGAGTTCAGAGAAGAACACCTACTAATGCATGCCGTGCTGAACTAGGCAGATGCCCCCTAATTATACATATTGATAAACGATCCCTCAAATGTTGTACACACCTAAATTCAAGTTCATGAAGCCCTTAAAACCCAAGAGTTGAAGCCTAAAACCAGTCCCCTTTATCAGCTGACTCTGAAACTCACAAACACACTAACAACTAACAAACACCAGTTTCAGACCAGCACTGCTGAACAAAACCAAATCACAATAAACCAAATCATAAAAGAAAGCACAAATTCATATTTGGACCATTGGGAAAATGAAAGTACAAACCAAAGCAAATTGGAATGTTATCAGACCCCAAACAGAACGTATAATCTAGCAGAATATCTCCACACTGTAAGAGATCCAAAACAGAGACGGATCCTCACCAAATACACTCAGTGATCACAGTCTGGCCATAGAAAAAGACAGACACAGACAAACATGAATGAGTCTGTGCTCACTGTGACAGAGACACACTTTCTTCTTCACTGGGAGAAATGTACAGAGGTGAGAGAGAAACACTTTGACGAACAGTTTTCCAGTTCAGCGGAAACAGATCAAATGCAGGTGTTACTGGGGGAGGACAATCATGCATCAGTTGCAGCTAAATCCATTTTTGAGCTGCACACCCTCAGAAACCAGTCACTGTCTTAATGTACTTCAGTCACAGTATTTTTAATGTTCATTATGTCTTGTAAAATGCTTATTTTATTTTAGATTGTATAGTGTATATTATAGTTTTTATTTTATTCATTACCTGGCACCTTATTTTTATTGTTATTTGTTACTGTTTTATTATTATTATTTGTCTTGTCATTATCTGTTTTGTGTATTAATGCTTTGGCAATACTGAATGTAAACACAATCATGCTAATAAAGTACTTTGAAATAGAAAATATAAAAATAGAGAGATGGAGAGAAGAGAGATGGAAAGAGAGAGAGAGAGAGATGGAGAGAAGAGAGAGGGAGAGAGAGAGGTGGAGAGAGGGACAGAGAGAGAGAGAAAGAGAGAGAGAGAGAGAGAGAGAGAGGGAGAGAGACAGAGAAAGAGAGAGATGGAGAGAGAGAGGTGGAGAGAGAGAGAGATGGAGAGAGGGACAGAGAGAGAGAGAGAGAGAAAGAGAGAGAGAGTTGGAGAGAGAGACAGAGAAAGAGAGAGAGATGGAGAGAGACAGAGAGAGAAAGAGAGAGAGAGTTGGAGAGAGAGAGCGATGGAGAGAGAGAAGAGAGAGAGAGAGAGAGAGAGAGGGTGAGAAGAGAGAGAGTGAGAAGAAAGAGAGAGAGATGGAGAGAGACAGAGAAAGAGAGAGAGCGATGGAGAGAGAGAAGAGAGAGTGAGAGAGAGTGAGAGAGAGAGAGAGTTGGAGAGAGAGAGAGCGATGGAGAGAGAGAAGAGAGAGTGAGAGAGAGAGAGAGAGAGAGAGAGAGAGAGAGAGATGGAGAGAGAGAGAGCGATGGAGAGAGAGAAGAGAGAGTGAGAGAGAGTTGGAGAGAGAGAGGAGAGAGTTGGAGAGAGAGGAGAGAGAGAGAGAGAGAGAGAGAGAGAGAGAGAGAGAGATGGAGAGAGAGAGAGAGAGAGAGTTGGAGAGAGAGAGAGCGATGGAGAGAGAGAAGAGAGAGTGAGAGAGAGAGAGAGAGAGAGAGGAGTTGGATCATTTCTCCAGGAGGATCTGAGGAAAGGGTTCAGTGTGTTTTTCGTATGGTTGCAGAAGTATGGAGCGGAGTACTTTTCCAAACATGGGATTCCACAACGGCATCGGAATTTTCCTCCTCACGGCGTTGAGCGTTTTGGCTTCAGTTTTATCGGCGAGTAACTGTGAGTGAATTAATTTATTCAGCAAAATAATAATGTACAACAACATGCTATTTCTGGACACATCCGAGCGGATTTGTCACAAAGAATCTTTTGTGAGATGATAAATCGGCTGGTCAAGCTCAGTTTCATGTTAGTAGCCGACAGAGATCACAAAGCATCACAACTGCAGTGACTTCATGTAGTATTAATGATTTATTAATAATTAAACCAGACACAAACAGTATATAATTCAGAATAACTCATCATTAATAGCTACTATTCATATTTTGGTGTATTAGATAACTTTCCTAAGATCATTATGTTGTTTTTAAACAATATGACTCCCTCGAGGTTTATCAAATTTCACATGTACTTTTTGCGTTACGTGTTCAAATGTTTCTTTATATGCACTTGCACACTTGTTTTCTTCTCACTACTGAAATATATATATATAAGAAAAATAGTATACAATTTGTATGTAGGCTAAACCAGTGGTGTAGTAGTGTCTGAAGAGGTGGGCATACTGTGAAGACACTAATAATAAAATAAAACATGCACACGGTCTCTAAAATTAACATATTTATATTCATATAGCGCATATGTAAAATGTGCAAGAAAATGTTTTTTTTTTTCTCCATAAAAAAAATAAAAATAAAATAAAAAATAAATATTGGCTGTTGTAATTATAGTCCCACATGAGCATGAACATGTATATCAGGGTAAAGTTCTTGCTGGCATGGTGTGGAGTACACTACTAAGAACAATGATACTTGATGAAAATATGTATTTAAATTAATAGGTGTCATTAATGTTCCTTTCATTAGGCTACTATGAAAATTGTTAATACTTTATAATTACTAATAAACTAATTCATAATACATAATAGACTGTTAAGCATTCTATAGCTAATATAAGTGTAATAATATTCACCTTAATGCGTTATCTTGTATTACCATATATAGCCTACATGAGAATTAATTGTTATTTTTTTATTTGTGTGCTATAATGTGCTTTTCAGTGTATAGTGAAATTGTTTTCCTACTTTGAAGTATAAATTGAAATGATTTGATATCATGAGAAAAAGGCACCACCGACAAAAGGCAAGAGAGAGAGAGAGAGAGAGAGAGAGAGAGAGAGAGAGAGAGAGAGAGAGAGAGAGAGAGCAAAAACTAGCATGGGTGCAGTAACATGCAGTATTTTCACAAAGTTTAATTGCATAAGTTGCATTTAAATATATATATATATATATATATATATATATATATATATATATATATATATATATATATATATATATATATATATATAGTTGAAGTCAGAAGTTTACATACACTAAGGTTGAAGTCATTAAAACAAATTTTTTAACAACTCCAGATTTTAAATTAGCAAACTATAGTTTTGGCAAGTCATTTAGGACATCTGCTTTGTGCATGACACGAGTAATTTTTCTGACAATTGTTTACAGACAGATTGTTTCACTTTTAATTGACTATCACAATTCCAGCGGGTCAGAAGTTTATATACACTAAGTTAACTGTGCCTTTAAGCAATTTGGAAAATTCCAGAAAATGATGTCAAGCCTTTAGACAATTAGCCAATTAGCTTCTGATATGAGGTGTACTGAATTGGAGGTGTACCTGTGGATGTATTTTAAGGCCTGCCTTCAAAATCAGTGCCTCTTTGCTTGACATCATGGGAAAATCTAAAGAAATCAGCCAAGACCTCAGAAAAATAATTGTGGACCTCCACAAGTATGGTTCATCCTTGGGAGCAATTACCAAACACCTGAAGGTACCACGTTCATCTGTACAAACAATAGTACGCAAGTATATACACCATGGGACCACGCAGCCATCATACCGCTCGGGAAGGAGATGCATTCTGTCTCCTAGAGATGAACGTAGTTTGGTGTGAAAAGTGCAAATCAATCCCAGAACAACAGCAAAGGACCTTGTGAAGATGCTGAAGGAAACAGGTAGACAAGTATCTATATCCACAGCAAAACGAGTCCTATATCGACATAACCTGAAAGGCTGCTCAGCAAGGAAGAAGCCACTGCTCCAAAACTGCCATAAAAAGCCAAACTACAGTTTGCAAGTGCACATGGGGACAAAGATCTTACTTTCTGGAGAAATGTCCTCTGGTGTAATGAAACAAAAATGGAACTGTTTGGCCATAATGACCATCATTATGTTTGGAGGAAAAAGGGTGAGGCTTGCGATCCGAAGAACACCATCCCAACCGTGAAGCATGGGGGTGGCAGCATCATGTTGTGGGGGTGCTTTGCCGCAGGAGGGACTGGTGCACTTCACAAAATAGATGGCATTATGAGGAAGGAAAATTATGTGGATATATTGAAGCAACATCTCAAGACATCAGCCAGAAAGTTAAAGCTTGGTCGCAAATGGGTCTTCCAAATGGACAATGACCCCAAGCATACCTCCAAAGTTGTGGCAAAATGGCTTAAGGACAACAAAGTCAAGGTGTTAGAGTGGCCATCCCAAAGCCCTGACCTCAATCCGATAGAACATTTGTGGGCAGAACTGAAAAAGCGTGTGCAAGCAAGGAGGCCTACAAACCTGACTCAGTTACACCAGTTCTGTCTGGAGGAATGGGACAAAATTCCAGCAACTTATTGTGAGAAGCTTGTGGAAAGCTCCCAAAACATGTGATCCAAGTTAAACAATTTAAAGGCAATGCTACCAAATACTAACCAAGTGTATGTAAACTTCTGTCCCACTGGGATTGTGATGAAAGAAATAAAAGCTGAAATAAATAATTCTCTTTACTATTATTCTGACCCTTCACATTCTTAAAATAAAGTAGTGATCCTAAATGACCTAAGACAGGGAATGTTTTCTACAATTAAATGTCAGGAATTGTGAAAAACTGAGTTTTGGCTAAGGTGTATGTAAACTTCTGACTTGAACTGCAGCTAATATGAGTGTAGTAATATTCACGTTAGCACGTTATCTAGTATTACCATATACCGCCTACATAAGAATTAATTGCTATTTTTTTATTTGTGTACTATAATGTGCTTCTCTGTGTATAGTGAAATTGTTTGGGAAATAAATTTACTCCCACAGCTCCATGCGCGTTTGGAGAGAATCTCGCTACACTTTAAAAAAAAACAACAAAAAAATAACAATTCACTCAACGGTGGTGCGGCATCGTGTTAGTAGATTGAAAAAGTGCCGGGTCAAAAGAATACTCGTTGTTCTGGCGGCCATACTTATCATCACTTATTTCAGGTAGTGGGCATACGCCATATGCCTGTGTATGCCCTAGACTACACTACTGGTCTAAACGCTATTAGTCACCTACTGAGGCAACCTTATAATGTGACTGTTTGTGGTGTTAATGTTTGTTATGTCTCTCAGGCCCGGGCCATAAGTCATTTATCGTATACAGCGGGTGTAAGCTCACACAAAAACACTGTGAACCCTCTAGCAAGGCAAGAGTTGGATCTTCAGTAAAGATGTAGAAACAGAAATTACCATGTCAAAAGAAGAAGAAAGAGAACTCCCTGCTTGTACCATAAAACAGATTTATAGAGCGGGATCCACGTCTTTCACGTTCGCATGTGCGGGAAAGGCACTTCTTGAGAATTCGCGCTAAATTCCATAATCTGTTAGGGAGCGAGTGCGCGATGGGAGGAGTACTAGAGAAAAATGCTGGTGAAGCTTTTGAAGATCTGCCCTAGTCGAACAGCCTCAGATACACAAATGAAAGGATTCAGTAGTGTGTGTGTGTGTGTGTGAGTTTGGGGTTGCAGTAGAAGAGTGTGTAAGTGTGAGTGGTCTGTGATTGTTTGAGGTTCAGTGTGTACATGTGATTGGTGTGTGAGGAGTGATGTTGAAAGCTGCTGTCTACGAGCAATCCTCACCACACGTCAAGTAGAGGTGTTGCAGCTTCTGTAAGACAGAGAATTGGCGTTTAACTCACAACCTGCTGAGAACAAAAGCCCTCTGCGGTTTTCAATCTGTCTCTCACGGACTTCAGCGCCCACAAACAGGTGTGTGAGTGACTGAACTTCTGGATTCTTGCCAGCAGAAAGTAACTCTCCTTTAATAAGTTACACTTTTAAAAAGTGCTCTGCAACAGACTGCAACTTTCAGATCAGGGCCATATGAAGAAAGAAAACACAACTGATAATTCTGTGAGAATGCTTTGAACTACATTTTAGACAGGCAGCGAAGGATTTTACATTCCTCTTTTCAGCATTCCATGAAATAAGCATTGATTACTATAAACTGCACTTTCAAAGAAATATAACAGAAAAGCAGAAATGTGAGATTTGGTGGTGAGGTTTCTTAGGTATTTGGAAAGGGGTGGACACAGTAGACTTTTAGCATGTGAAATTATTTCGGACACTGCAACGGACAGGATATGATGTCACACGTGAGGGCTTCTGGTTTTAAAGCAATATTCGGTGTCAATGTCTTTCTAGCAAGTCAGTCCAGAGGCGACCATCATAAACAAGCGGCATACAAGAGCAGCTCCCATCTACTTGAACGGGGAAAGACCGAAATCTCCTAAATGATTGGTTAAGATTACCATCAAAGAACTTATTTCAAATCAGCAGTAAAATCTGACAGCACTGGTATCATAAATTGTGATTCTTTACCTCAATTACACTAAAAAACAAAACTTTCCCTGATTGCATAGCTAATGCTCATGGGCGTTCTAGAGTTGATTGACAGGCAATACACAGTTGTGCTCAAAAGTTTGCATACCCTTGGAGAACTGGTAATATATGTACCATTTTTAAAGAAAACATGAGTGCTCAGGCAAAACACATTTCTTTTATTTCTTATGGGATTCATATTCAACTGTAGGTTATAACAGAATGGCACAATCATAAAATAAAACATGGCAACAAAGAAAAAATGAAATGACCCCTGTTCAAAAGTCTGCATACCCTTAGTTCTTAATACTGTGTATTGCCCCCTTTAGCATCAATGACAGCGTGCAGTCTTTTGTAATAGTTGTCTATGAGGCCCCAAATTCTTGCAGGTGGTATAGCTGCCCATTCGTCTTGGCAAAATGCCTCCAGGTCATGCAAAGTCTTTGGTCGTCTTGCATGAACCGCACGTTTGAGATCTCCCCAGAGTGGCTCGATGATATTAAGGTCAGGAGACTGTGATGGCCACTCCAGAACCTTCACCTTTTTCTGCTGTAACCACTGGAGGGTCAACTTGGCCTTGTGTTTAGGGTCATTGTCGTGCTGGAAAGTCCAAGACTTTCCAAAATTCCAAAATTTGCAGATGAATGCAAATTGTCTGCCAGTATTTTCTGATAACATGCTGCATTCATCTTGCCATCAATTTTCACAAGATTCCCCGTGCCTTTAGAGCTCACACCCCCCCAAAACATCAGTGAGCCACCACCATGCTTCACAGTGGGGATGGTATTCTTTTCACTATAGGCCTTGTTGACCCCTCTCCAAACATAGCGCTTATGGTTGTGACCATAAAGCTCTATTTTGGTCTCGTCACTCCAAATTACAGTGTGCCAGAAGCTGTGAAGCGTGTCAAGGTGTTGTCGGGCATACTGTAACCGGGCTTTTTTGTGGCATTGGCACAGTAAAGGCTTCTTTCTGGCAACTCGACCATGCAGCTCATTTTTGTTCAAGTATCGTCGTATTGTGCTCCTTGAAACAACCACAACGTCTTTTTCCTGAGCAGCCTGTATTTCTCCTGAGGTTACCTGTGGGGTTTTCTTTGTATCCTGAACAATTCTTCTGGCAGTTGTGGCTGAAATCTTTCTTGGTCTACCTGACCTTGGCTTGGTATCAAGAGATCCCCGAATTTTCCACTTCTTAATAAGTGATTGAACGGTACTGACTGGCATTTTCAAGGCTTTGGATATCTTTTTATATCCTTTTCCATCTTTATAAAATTCCATTACCTTGTTACGCAGGTCTTCTGACAGTTCTTTTCTGCTCCCCATGGCTCAGTATCTAGCCTGCTCAGTGCATCCACGTGAGAGCTAACAAACTCATTGACTATTTATAGGGTTAGGGTTAACCCAGACACTAATTGCAATTTAAAAAGACACAGGTGTGGGAAATTAACCTTTAATTGCCATTTAAACCTGTGTGTGTCACCTTGTGTGTCTGTAACAAGGCCAAACATTCAAGGGTGTGTAAACTTTTGATCAGGGCCATTTGGGTGATTTCTGTTATCATTATGATTTAAAAAGGAGCCAAACAACTGTGTGATAATAAATGGCTTCATATGATCACTATCCTTAAATAAAAGACAGTTTTTTTGCATGATAAGTCATATTTTCAAAATCAATGCCAGAATTTCACAATTTCTGCCAGGGTATGCAAACTTTTGAGCACAACTGTATGTATCTAAAAGGTGATTGGTTCTTTTACCTGTGAGGTGGGACTTCCTTTCTACATCCGTTGACCGTTGGGCGTTCCAATTCCCCCCATTCATTTTAACAGAACTGGCCCGTTTCTAATACATAGTCTCAAATTAACTCAAACAAAATCATTTGTATCATAATGTTGATCACTACAACAATTTTTTTTGGAAAAGGTGTATGCAGCCCTATAACCCTATTCTTTTCCTTTCTCTTAAAAATAAAATATTTTTGCCTTCACCTAACCTAACTAACCCTAACCTAACCACCTTAACCCTAACTAACACTAACCCTAATAACTTTACATAGAAAAGGTTAGCAAGCGATTTTATCACATTAAAATCATATTAACATGTTTAAACTCATGCGATCCTGTGTCCACATGCGTGGATGTTCTACTTTGGATTTGCTATACAGAACGCATATTTTAATTTAATTTATTAGTTTTCATTTGATCTCAGTTCAGGAGACTCTATTCTTCAGTCATGTGACCAAACAGCGATTTATCATGAAACAGCACACTTAGTGCCAGGTCCTATGTATTTTATTGTCCATCAGATCTCTGTGCTGATGTGCAGAAGTGCCTAAAATCTGAAATAATAGCACAGTTACAAAAAGATCCAGAACAGACATTCAATTTGAGACAGAGCATTGCTGTGGAAAGGATTAACCCTCCTGTTGTGTTCAGAATCTGCATACACCTTTTGCATTTGCGGGCAAATTTTAACCCTGTGGAATTCAAGCTTATAAATGATTCATAACCCGATGGTTTTCATCTAAACTATATTGTAAGGCATTAGTAGGTTCTTAAATGTTCATACTTGTAAAAAGATTGATATTTTTGGCATGTTAAATTAAAAATATAAAAGTTATTAATTAATATGGCATTTTTTTTAATTATAAAATGTAGAAATTCATTGACATTTCAAAATATACATTAACTACAGCAAAACCAGTGTGATATATGTGAAGACATCTTTTTTATCAACATTTATGTGAAATTTTATCTAAAAATATCATAATGTACAATTTATATTAACATTTAATGTGAGAATTATTAGTAATTTGAATGAGTTTCCTGTTACTCATAACTGCTCAATACAACTTGGTGGTCAAAGGTTATGAAACCAACGTAATTTCATCAAAACAACTGTACAACTCAAGTTTACAACATTAAAACTTCTTTACTATGTTTTTTTTTTCCCCCTTTTCTCCACAATTTGGAATGCCCAATTCCCAATGCGCTCTAAGTCCTCGTGGTGGCATAGTAACTCACCTCAATCTGGGTGGCGGAGGACGAATCTCAGTTTCCTCCGCGTCCGAGACCGTCAATCCATGCATCTTATCACGTGGCTTGTTGAGCGTGTTACCGCGGAGACATAGCGCGTGTGGAGGCTTCACGCTATTCTCCGCGGCATCCACACACAACTCACCACGCGTCCCACAGAGAGCGGGAACCACATTATGGCGACCACGAGGAGGTTACCCCATGTGACTCTACCCTCCCTAGCAACCGGGCCAATTTGGTTGCTAAGGAGACCTGGCTGGAGTCATTCAGCACGCCCTGGATTTGAACTCGTTACTCCAGGTGTGATAGTCAGCGTCTTTACTCACTGAGCTACTCAGGCCCCTCTTTTCCATTTACTGGTGTGAACTGATGAATGTTGATGTGTGAGTATAAGCTGTAAACTGGTGTGGATAATTTCCTCTTTCAAGCTCTATTTAGATTAATGTGTGCATGAACACTTGCTCTTGTCACACCCCCTTTATACAGTAATACCTTTCATTTAGTTTATTATATCTGTCATGTCTGTTTTCTACAGGAATGTGTGTGTGTCTGTGTGTGCATGTTTGTAAACAAGATGAAGTCCCATTTAGAGACAAAAGAGTGTGTGGGAGAGTGTGGGAGTAAGTGTTTATAAGTACAAATCTAATTCATAGATGTACAAAAAAAAAAAAATCTACATAATATCATGTTGAAAGCCACAATTGTAGTCCAGGTCAAAACTGACCTACGAAAGCAAAAGATGTAACTTTTTTTGTTGTTGTTGTTTAAATGGTTATATCTCTTAAACAATTTTATTAAAAAATCTAACTCTCCCGGGTCAAAAATGACCCGAGCGCAATAAGAGAATTAAATGCAGGAAATACCCTTACTCGTAAGTCATTACACTTACTTAATTGAATTATAGAACGTTTTTACACACAACTGAAAGACTTTCATTCAGAATAAGTAATTTTTATGAGCCAACATAATTTAGTTGGATTAGGTAAAATGTTCTATAGCAGTTTTAACTTAGCTTCAGTAGGTCTGTTCAACAAAACATTATTTATTTCAATTAATTTGTTCTAATTTTGTTGTTAAGTTCAATCATTTTAAGTCACCTAAATGTGTTCATTTACATAATATTTTAAACATGCCATGAAAGCAAGTGTATTGACAGTGCAACTGTGACACTGTCAATTTAATAACAACTGCTAATAGATTTGAGCAGCACTTAAATCACAAATGTCCCTCAAGAGTGATAGTCCATCCTCAAGTTAAGCGCCATTCTTCACCACAATGGAAACCTCCAAAACGCCAACATAACAGACGATGTTTTTATATAGCAACATAACAGAACATTAAACATGAACAAGTCTCCTTCTATACTCAACGTGTTCAAAGATGCATAAAATAACACTTAATTTCAATACTTGGTCTCACCATCCAGTCCCATGCAAGAATGCTGGGAATTGGAAATCCCCTGTCCAGTTTCACCAGTGCTACATTAACACCACAAAAGGTATTCATGTAGTCCCAATTCAAATGGATTAAGTGAACTTCCATTTTACTCATTTAAATGGATTGAACAGAATGGCATCGGGTTGCGACACAGTGTTCTAGAACTGTGTTGCTTTAGTTTGTTTGAATTAAATCAATTGCACAAGCAGCAAAAATCTTTTTGTTTGTTTTTTTTGAGTGCATATGTTAAATTTAATTAGATTCTACCACAGAAATCCAAAGCACTGACGGTTCAGAAAGCTAGCAGCAGAAGAGTGTAAATAATCAGAAATGTCCCATGTAAGAATTCCTAGAATATTTGTGTGTGGCACTGACAGCATAAAAATAATCAAAATTCAGTGTAGGAGATCAAGTGTGATTGTTGCTGCTGACCCTTAAGCTGCGGGTCCAATCAGTGATTTCGGCACAGTGGCCCAGACACTTGCTCAAATCCACGAGGAATTATTGTAAAACTCCACTGGGGTTGTTCAGGACATATTTCATCTTAAAATAACTACTGTAACGTTTTTGATTTGACTGTCCTCATCATTTACTTTAACCCTGTAAAGCCTGACATATGAAAGAATTGTCAGAAAATTCACATTTTTTGACATTAAACTCTTTTGGGTGTATGCAGGATTAAATTGCACTTTTTTTTATGCATCATATTTGATACATTAGGCTTTAAAGGTCATTCTCCTCCTGAGGCCCAGCAATTAATTTTTGTGTAGTACATTTGTTATTGAAGTTTTTCTACAGTGGTAAATCTTGGGGTATTATCAGAGGACTCCCTGAACTTTTCAGAGATACCAAATGTTTGAGAGTTTGGCCATAAATATATAAATATGGAGGGAAATGGATGGAAATGTATCACAGTTCAAATACAATATGAATTAAATATTATTTTGTCAATAAACAATTTTTATGCTATGTATTTTATGCACCAAACACTATATTGACATTTAAAAAAGGGAAATTGTAAAACTTTTGGACTTATGGTAAGATGACATCATAATAGCTTATAATGTAAAATAATGAGATCTTTATAATGACAGAGCAGGTTGTATATGTGAAAATACACAGAAATATTAATTCACACTTTAAATATATCTTATAAATAATATATGTCAGAATTTTCAAAGCTCTGTGATTTTTGTGTTTGTGGTGTGCATGAATGTGAGATTGAGAGATATTCCTCAAAAGTCTGTTGTATCATATTTGATTCATGGATTTCAACATGCGTTTTCAATAAAATAATATACAAATTTTTAACCAAGCACAAGTTCCTTATATTCTTATATATTCTGCTTATATTAGTGCGAGCATGTTCAGCACACACATATGCCGCCTGTCAATCAAACAGGGTGCAGCTGTTACTAGATCGCTATGGATTATTTTCAACAGCAGAATAAGAATACTAACTTTCTAATAAGTGACACAGGCCCAAGCTATCACAAATATAGCCACTAATTTTTTCGTTATTGACGTTTTAATCAGTCTGCTTGTCCGGTCGGGCAAGTAAAATTCTCTTTCACTTGCCCCTTCAAAAATCCACAAGCGTTAATGTCGAGCCCTGATTGAATATTGTATTCAACGTTCCCCGATAACAATTTTTTTCTCCTGTAGTATAGCTCCTAAAGTAAATGTATGTTGTTTTAAAAGGCGTTTTAGTTATTATTTTGGAAAACAAGCCAAAGAAGACTAATCAAAAACGTATTTTGTTCTAGTGTGTAATGGGCTAAGACTCTCACCTTTATGTTCACTTCAAACAAACTTTCTCTTCTTAATAGAGTTGCGTATCGCCAGTTTTCTTCATGATAAGACACAGTGAACATGACACATATATTATGATTCTCTGACAATTATGATCATTATGATTCACTGCGTTATAATCCAGCTGCAGCAAACACGCGTGAGTGACGAGCGTTCCTGCGCCTGAGTGTGCATCAGCCGGGAGAAGATTCAATCTCTTCTTCAGTCACTTCACACAACTCATAGACGCAGCACTGACCGCACAGAGAAAAGCCAGTTTCAGAGTTTATTTTCATAACCCACTTCCTTATTATTTGAACTTTAAGGATGCTTTAAAGATATAACGCCGGGGTGTTTCACTGTGAAACGGAATGTGGCACAATAATCATTATATCTCGATTATCTTGTTTTCATAATCATTGGAAGCCAAAATCGTAATTGAAAATAAAATTCGATTAATCGCCCAGCCCTAGTCCCATGTCTGCTAAACATGTTGAGTGATCCAAACATCAACTGCAGCCTGAAACTGAACTTTTGGTCAGATTTTAGGAGTGAATGCACTTAAATAGTAAATATAGGATTTCTAAGGAACACCTTATGCTATTGTACACATTAGTGTACATTGTGTTTATCACTGTGACGTTTTGCGATAAATTGCTCACATTTTAAAAAATGGCATATCGGATGAAACTAGAGACTCTAATCTTTTGACTCAAACAGGTTTCAATGTAAAAACTTAATTAGGTTTCTTACCAGATGTAGTTTTGTTGGCATTTCTCCCAAAGACAAACTCCGCTGTGATCAGCGCCATGTTGTTTTGTTACATGACTCCTGAATTGAGATCAGTCGGTTTCAATGAATTTAAATGATGCATTGCATAAAGCGAAACCAAAATACAACGTCCACACATGTATACACGGGGTCGCACGAGGATAAAGCGGGTGCAGGAGTGTTTGGCTCATTATTATGTGGATTAGTAGATGTCACAGATGTTTTCTCATCCGTTAGATACTCTATGTAATTAATTCTAAAGTGCTTTCAGCATCACTTCTGTTTTAGATTTGGAAATGTTTTGCTGCCTCTTAATCTAAATATTGATTTATCTTTTTTAGTTAAAGGCAACCTATAGTTATGCTATTCTTCCAAAGTAAAAACCCAACAGAACAGTTTAGTGACTCCCACCGTAAAACTCACAATCACTTCAGAGCTGGGAATAAAATTACATGGTGCACATACCAATTTGTTGATAATACTGTACAATCCTGAGTCTAGTGGTAACAGGATGTATTTTCTAGAGTAGACCACATATGCTGTTGATTTGTTGAAAGCAGCCCAGAACGCTCTCTTTATATCTGTAGTGATATTAGAGGAATGTGCTAGATCAGTTACTCTAAGAAACCAGTTGTGTGGGGGAGTTTGGCGAGAGGGCCGTCTCTGATGAAGCCTGAGCCCAGTCACACACAAATGAAGATCAAAGGTGGCAGGCGGGGATTTAACAGAGATTAAAGCAAAGTGAAGGACAAACAAAATCCTTTGATGAGGGGAAATTAAGGCCATGGCTCTGCATTGGATGAATACAAACAAAGTGACTGCCAAATGACACATCTTGGGGAAAAAAAACGTACATTTTTTCAGCTTCTCCAGGGTTTGGTCTGTCATTTATTGTTAAGGCCATGAGCAATTGGTGTTAGATGTTCCTTAAACAAATATCTCCCAGCCTGAAGGGTATGGGTTGGATCTTATGACTAGTTTCTACCATTTCAGCAAAGTAAGTATAAGCAGTGTTTGGAATCAGGATTTTCCACCTCTAAAGAGGAAAAAAATGCATGCAGACTAAACATGTATATGTAGATGCCTCTTCTGAAGTTTAAAGCTCTTGAACAACTTGCATCATACACCAGGTAAAACTAAAGCTAGAAGAACCAAACAGAGTTATTTATCAGGCAGTCCTATCAAGGCTCTTATTTACACGGCAAATACTGCTGTCATTCTGCGGGGAGATGATTTAAACAATGCCTGGCGGAAACACAGTGGAAACCCGTTAATCTTCCATTAATCTCCCACTTTAATCAGCGCTATCATGGTGGCCCATCAGATGGGTGATCGATCCCACAAGCTATAAATAGCTTCGAGCAGTGTGGGCTAAACAACTCTCAATGTGATGCACATTCATTAAACCTGGACACTTGAGATGTTTAGCACATTCTGTCCTACCCTATCTCCTCTGTGATACTTGAATTCACTTTCTTTTTAACTGTTGAGTGATCACTCTATACCAGGGGTGCTACTGAATGGAATTGCAAAAAAATTATGTTTTCAAAACAGCTTTCCAAATACACCCCTCTTCTGCGGTTGTTCAAACAATCAGATAGTCCCGCCCCCAAATCACACCATTGGTTAAGTAACATTGTTGGGGTGGGACTAAGCGGGTCGCTCAAAACAAACAGGAATTTTTATGGTGCCACAGAGCAGTTTTCGAGAATTAACCTATGAATGGCTTACTTCTATGGTTGTCTCTGCATAATAAGCTGAGACAGAAGAAAGTATTTTAACACTGAAAAAGCTTTAAAGCACTTAAACAACAGTCTGTGAACGTTTAATGGGATGTGTTCAATAAAGACATGAAAGATTATAATTGTTTGTGTGTTGTTAGCTTAAGCAGATTGTGTTTGTCTACACTTGTGACTTTGATGAAGACGAGTTCACATTTTATGACCAATTAATGCAGAAAAACAGATAATTCCAAAGGGTTCACATACGTGTACGTGTAAGAATTGTTATGAGAGAAAAAAGTACCAGAAAAACTCATGCTCTCGCTACTCTTCACTTTCTTCACTGCATTACCTGCATTCTCTTTTTCTCAGCAAAGTCTCTCTGACTCTTTTCTCTCTGCTGTCCCACCCTTTAAATTTTGTGTGTTCGTGTGGCCACCTGATTAAAGCACTCCTGTTCGCTCTCGCCCACTAGGCCCAAATCGCAGTGAGGCAGCACAGACATAATGACTGACCTTCTGAACAATAGCCATGTGGATGCACTCTCAGGCAGGTCAGAATGAAAGGCCCTTCAGAGACATAGACCTGCCCGAGACATCACTGACCCACATGTCCAACGGCCAAAAATTCCACATAATGTCTGTCATTCAGCTACTTCAAAATGCTGCTGGAAAAATATAATTATGCACTTATTGCTAGGCAAACACTTTACTCCGCTGGCACTGTGGTCCCTGTCTTCAATATGTTGGGATGTGTAAGAGTGTATGTTGATGGGTGAGGGAGATGGGCAACTGTAGATGTGATGGAAAGGTCAATGAGATGCTCCTACTGTAGATGAAGAGGCTTGCCTGTTGTTTTGAAGAGAACAGCTTTTTTGTTTAGGTGCATTTTGACCATGGAGGGCCATTTATGGTAGATAAAAGCACATTTTAACTGGTTGCTGAGGTGAAAGGTGGCTAGCCAAGGGTACTTCCACTGAATGCACTGTCAGCAATGGTGAACCTACAGCGTTATTAAAGGGTTTCCAAACAATATTGCATTGTTTTTTTCAATATGAATAGCAACAGGTTAAAATTGCATAAGTAGATGTCACAAAAACAAAATCCACTGACTGATCTGTTTGTCACACTGTCAGTAATCACTGTTGAGGATGTTTATGCATGACAAGATGTTTGGCCTTGAGCTTCAAGCTAAACTCTTAAAGAAGAGAATTCAGTTTTTTTTTTTTTTTTTTTTTTTTATAAGAGTAATTCTTGAAACAGTTTACATTAAACAGTGGCAGAGCCAGCACACACTTGTTCTTTTATGACCTCTGTGTTAATGTGAAATTATATATGTTTTCTACAGAGATAATATGTCTTGGGTTGCCTTTTAATTTCTGTATTTGAGTCGCTTTCATGAGAGATTAAAATGATTCATTCATAGTCAAACAGTTTCAAATTTTATCAGTACTCATTAACTCCTCTATGGATGTGTCAGGCATATGTTTTAAAATATTATTCTGATGTTTTACTTTGTTAAATATCAATCTCAATTAGGCTACTCTGGGCTAATGCAGTTAGAAATCAATATTTGCTGGAATAACCCTGATTTTCAATCACGGCTTTCATGCATCTTGGCATGCTCTCTACCAGTCTTTCACACTGATGTTGGGTGACTTTATGCCACTCCTGGCGCAAAAATTAAAGCAGCTCGGCTTTGTTTGATGGCTTGTGGCCATCCATCTTCCTCTTGATCACATTCCAGAGGTTTTCAATGAGATTGGGTTGGCCATGACAGGGTCTTGACCCAGTGGTCCTCCATCCACACCTTGATTGACCTGACTGTGTGGCATGGAGCATTGTCCTGCTGGAAAAAACAATCCCCAGAGTTGGGGAACATTGTCAGAGCAGAAGGAAGCAAGTTTTCTTCCAGGATAACGTTGTAAGTGGCTTGATTCATGCGTCCTTCACAAAGAAGTATCCGCCTGATTCCACCATTGCTGAAGCACCCCCAGATCATCACCGATCCTCCACCAAATTTCACAGTGGGTGCAAGACACTTTGGCTTGAAGGCCTCTCCAGGTCTCTGTCTAACCATTAGATGACCAGGTGGAGGATCGGTGATGATAAAACCAATATATTGTTCGACCTCTATATATTAGTGGTCGAATGATATATCGCAAAGGCCATTCTGAATTTTTACAAATGTATTGCACGTGAAGGAGCCGACTGAGACTTGTAAACAACACAACACAGTTCTTTTTGTTGTTAAGTGCCATCGTGTTACAACAATAATAGACCAATGTGCAACACACGCTCATTTAAATGGTCCACATATTAGAGCCACGACAGACGTGTAGGAGATCATAGTGTTAAAGTACTCATGTGTTTCATTCTCCCTGTCTCTCCTAAACAGTTCCCTGTAGCTTTTTACTATCTTGTCTGATGATAAAAAGGCAAATATCATTAAAACTAATATCATATACCGTCTGCAAATATGCAGATATCTTGTTTAAACAAATGTAATTCACGAACCTCAGGAAAATCCAGAGTCTTCCTCTGAAGCGCATATTCTATCAGTCTGGATCAAAACTCAGTTCCTCTGAATTACGAATTTTATATGATGGTCAGTCCATGACAATCCAAGCAGGCGATCTGGGCTGTGCCAGCTTTTTGTTGCTTGCTGAATCTGCATGAGCACTTGAGAGCAACTTCAAATTAAAAGCGATTGTACGTGCATTATGAGTAAATGTCATATTCATTATTCACTGCATGTACAAGTAGTTTAATTCGGTCTTTTGTGAGAAAATGTGATAGCTAATGCGCACAATACGTCCATGATCGCTAGTCTACTGTGTGAGCTGTTATTTCCTTCTTCCTAATATATTAACACATTTCTGACTAAACAAAAATCAGAAGAAACTGCTGTCAACATTTAAAACACAATATTTGTTTAAAGTTTATTTTTACAAGGTTAAAGTTTTGTGTGAAATTTTGTAAATATAATGCTAAATAAGAGTGTATTCATTGTTTAGCCATTTTATGTTTATGTTATTTACCATATTAAACTGTGTGAAATTCCTTGTTGATGAGAGAGGTCAACAGAGAATGGCCAGACTGGTTTGAACGGACAAAGTCTACGGTAACTCAGATAACCGCTCTGTATAATTGTGATGAGGAGAATATCATCTCTGAATGCTGTTCTGAGATGCGGGTTGGTGCTGTTTTGGCAGCACGAGGGGGACCTACACAATGTTAGGCAGGTGGTTTTAATGTTGTGGTTGATCGGTGTATATATGAAACCAACAGATAGTCAGATGGATAGATTCTCCAAGTTGGTGAACAAGCGACTAAAGAAATCATGAATCAACGTTCTATTTTTAGGCCTTGTTGTTTGTTGACTCCACATGCAATGTTTCAAAATCGTAGGTGGGATTATTAGTTTAAATCCATCCCTAGTCTGTGCTTATGGTAATTAAACATTAGTCCAATTTTATGTGCCCTCATCAACAGTAACATCTTTCAGGTCTAGACACTCCATTGGGAAATTAACTTTAATGAAAAAATCCTGTTAGAAATATCGTTTAAATCCTGACACTGCCTGTTTATTATTCCCCACAAATAATGTCCTTTCCTTGATTAAGTTCAGGACATGGAAAAGTTTAAAAAGTTTGTGCTTTAAAACTAAAAATTCATGAGCTCCTCCTGAACTATCTATCTGAATTTCAGATGTCACCATCAAATGATGTCACACCTTTGAGGGCCCCTTAGAGGACAGGGCGGGATTTTTTTTGCCTTCGCAATAGTTTGAATTCCCTCACAATAAGTTTTGTTCTCTCGCAATAGTTTGCGTTCTCTCGCAATAAGTTTTGCGTTTCCTCGCAACAAGTTTTGCCATTCCCTCGCAATACATTTTGCATGCTCTTCCAATAGTTTTTCGTTCTCTCGCAATAGTTTGCGTTCACTTGCAATAAGTTTTATGTTTCCTCGCAATAGTTTGTGTCCCCTTGCGATAAGTTTTGCGATATCTCGCAATAAGTTTTGCGTGCCCTTCCAATAATTTGCATTTCCCTCGCAATAACTTTGGCGTTCTCTTGCAATAGTTTGCGTTCACTTGCAATAAGTTTTATGTTTCCTCGCAATAGTTTGCGTTCACTTGCAATAAGTTTTATGTTTCCTCGCAATAGTTTGTGTCCCCTTGCGATAAGTTTTGCGATATCTCGCAATAAGTTTTGCGTGCCCTTCCAATAATTTGCATTTCCCTCGCAATAACTTTGGCGTTCTCTTGCAATAGTTTGCTTTCCCTCGCAATAAGTTTTGCATTCCCTTGCAATAAGTTTTACGTTTCCTTGCAATAGTTTGCGTTCCCTTGCAATAAGTTTTACGTTTCCTTGCAATAGTTTGCATTCACTTGCAATAAGTTTTATGTTTCCTCGCAATAGTTTGCGTTCACTTGCAATAAGTTTTATGTTTCCTCGCAATAGTTTGCGTTCACTTGCAATAAGTTTTATGTTTCCTCGCAATAGTTTGCGTTCACTTGCAATAAGTTTTATGTTTCCTCGCAATAGTTTGTGTTCCCTTGCGATAAGTTTTGCGATATCTCGCAATAAGTTTTGCGTGCCCTTCCAATAATTTGCATTTCCCTCGCAATAACTTTGGCGTTCTCTTGCAATAGTTTGCTTTCCCTCGCAATAAGTTTTGCATTCCCTTGCAATAAGTTTCAAGTTTCCTCGCAATAGTTTGTTCTCTCGCAATAAGTTTTGTGTTCCCTCGCAATAGTTTGCGATCCATTGCAATACGTTTTTTGTTCTCTCGCAATAATTTGCTTTCCCTTGCAATAATTTTTACGTGCCCTCGCAATAGTTTACATTTCCATCGCAATAATGTTTGCATTCCCTTGTTATAGTTTGCGTTCCCTCGCAATAAGCTTTGCATGCCCCACAATAGTTTGTTCCCTCGCAACAAGTTTTGAGTTTCCTCGCAAAAGTTTTCATCCCTTTGCAATAAGTTTTGCATTCTCTTACAATAGATTGTGTTCTCTCGCAATAGTTTGCATTCCCTTGCAATACGTTTTCCATTCCCTCACAACAGTTTGTGTTCCCTCGCAATAACTTTTGCATGCCCTCGTTTCCTTGCAAAAAGTTTTAAGTTTTAAGTTCCCTCGCAGTAGTACTGCATTCCCTTGCAATAAATTTACCATGTTTTTACTACAGTTACCATTTTTAACCATTATATTTATAGTGAAACCAATGATAATACAGTAAAATGAAAACTATGGTAATAAAAATCATAATTTTATGGGTATTATGGTTTTACTATGCAAATACTATAGTTTAACTATGGTTAATGCACTATAAACTCACATGAACAATGACAAAAATATTTTTATTAACTAACATTATCAAAGATTAATAAATACTGTAAAAAATATTTTGTTCATGTTAGTAAACGATACCAAAAACATTTACAAATGTTAACAAAATATAACCATATAATAAAGTACTACTAATATTGTAGACTGTAGTCACCATAGTTTTTGGTGGAAAACATGTTTTTTCTATAGTAATATTGTAGTAACCATGACGATTGTTAGCTAACCTTTTTTTGTTGTTATTAAAACTATGGTATTAATACAGTATACCGCAGTATACCGTATCCGTATAGTAACCATGGTTTTACTATAGATTCAAAGTGGTTACTATAGTTTTACTACAAATACCATGGTATTTGTAGTAAAATCAAAATAGCCATAGAATTATGTTCATTTTTTAATTTTTTTTATTAACATAGTTTTTGTTTTTCTGTATTGTTTCACTATGAAAATCAAGGTGAAAATATGATTATTTTAGTTAAATCTTGGTAAATTTATTGCGAGGGAACACTAAAATATTTCAGAAAAAACGGGGCTTCGTACAATTCAACCTCGAACTTTGAGCACTATTTTTGTTTGTAACTCTGTGAACTTTCTTAACATGCTACTTACTACTCTCAGTAAAACTAAGGGTGTTGTGTCACTTTCTCAACTGAGAGTGAAAAGAAAATGCTGCATCTGTTCTGTCTGATGCAGTGGAGAACACTGCTGACTCATATTATAGCGCCCTTATGGTGACAATAATGCATGCGAGCCCCCTCACAATGGCCAGACTTGTTTCTCTTATTAAGGTGAAGGAAACGTGTCAGTGTGTGTGAGTAGATACAAAGAGAGAGAAGAGGAAGAGGAAAAATAGAAAATTAAGAGATGTGAGGAGGTGAAAGCGAAAGAAATGTTTGGAGAGCGCCAAGAGGTATTAAAAAAGGAGGGGAATAGTAGGCAACACAATGTCAAATGAATGATTGTCAGGCGAAATATTGCCACAAATGCAAATACCTTCTAAATAAGGATATATTTTTACCCTTGTCTATGGAGAATACTGCAGAGTGCTTATGCTGCTGAAACCGGAGAGAGAGCACTAAAATGCTCCCTAGACACAGTTAATGGTTCCCTGACCTGCTGTTCATTGTTTTGTTATTCTGACGATACATTAATATTTTGGAGGCTCGAGACTAATGTGTTTGGGCTGCAGAGGTCTGGTTAATTAGAGTTCTTTTGATCTGTTCGTTTCCATGGAAAAGGCCATTGAAGATGCAAGAAAAGCAAATTGCAGCATGTTATTTATCTTTAAAGTACAATAGATTGGAGTAATACATCTAGTATGTCGTCTGTCATCATGACCTTCCATGCACTCTACAAAAGCAGTTGGTGTTTAAAAGTGTTTTATAGTTAACCATGTAATATCATTATAAGAGTGATATATGAAAAAGTAATTGTAATTGGTTGTAAATTCGAAACTACTGTATAAAAGCATCCACAACCAGAAACCCAGAAATTCCATCTTTGCTTTCAACCAATCAAAACGAGCCTTGACCTTTAGCTAATTGGTATTTTTGTAGACCACATTAAGCAAAAATGTAAAAATACCAAAATTACCAACAAAAATACCTCTGCTTGAATGAACAGTCAGATTCAACTGTGGTACCGTCACATACTCTACCAGATGTTTCTTTTAAGAACCTCCATTTTTCCAGCCTTGGTGTTGAATGCTTC
The DNA here is from genome assembly GCF_019703515.2 of Myxocyprinus asiaticus. Taxonomy (NCBI): domain Eukaryota; kingdom Metazoa; phylum Chordata; class Actinopteri; order Cypriniformes; family Catostomidae; genus Myxocyprinus; species Myxocyprinus asiaticus. The sequence goes on along the minus strand of NC_059378.1, from coordinate 1,123,349 downwards.
ACATTATAATACTTAAGATAACAGAAGAAAATGACATTCCTGACCACCAAGACACATTGAAACATGAAAAAATGTTAAGCAGACAGAGGTCAATGACAATGCAGGCAGATGCAAAACTCGAAACTTTAATTAATGTGCAAAAACTGACTTTTTACATGGCAGATGTTGTGTCATAACTCTCTGTATAATGATACTGTGTAACAGCAGCCAGCTGTAGTTAGCTGTGCAATGTGTAAACCTCACTCCCTTGGCCTCAAAGGCACACAAGCGACTGATGCTAGAGGCTGTAGCCTTTAGTCTCCTTGTTAGCGTGCCCACCTCTCATGCCGAAGACACCGGTTCGAATCTCGCTCGGAACAGGTCAAGCAGGTCCGGTTACAATGGCACAATCACTATGCAAGAAAGATTTGAAGAATTGTTTCAAATAAATTACATCTCAAGCCCCCATCAAGGAGCTGAAACTCGTTTTCTAGTAAATGTTTTTTATTTTGGGGGGTGAACTGGGCTTCTCTTTGAAAGTGTTACTCACAGATCCAGTTTAAGATGAAAAGCTCAAATTTGCTCGTATGCATGAGACTGTGAGTACTGGATGCCATTTCCCGTACAACTACATAACTCACTGCTTAACCACCATAGCACGATGCATCATTCGAGAAATTAACTAGCTAGTCACAACTGTTCGAACCACAGTGGTTCAAGAATATAGAGCTGTCGTTAATGACGTTACACAGGGGGTGGAGTAATAATTTGTGCAGATATTAAACTGTAATAGCTCAATCACACATACACCAGTAAGTAGTTTAATGCAAGAAAGCTGCTGAAGACACAAAAGTGGCATGCACAGTGAACATTGCTGCAATAGTGAGGAAAGCCATTTTCTTAAGTGTATGTAAAAGTTGTCATTCTTGACAGAATGAAAGATATATATGGAATAAAAGGTATAGGAGCCTCAGCGAAGTGAAATGTTGTCCACACAAGTACAGGTAAAGACCTGTTGTTCCAACTACACAACTTTGTGATGCTGTTTACGAATGCTCGTTGGAACTATGGTTTCAGGAAACACCAAATCATTGAACTATGTTGGTAATGATGGAACTTGCGACCATAGTTGGCTAACGATGGACAAATTAAAATTGCAAAAATCGTATTAATTCAATAAATATACAGTCTGCATGTGCTGTGCACTTCAAAGTGAATGTGTGAAGTTGGCCAGTTATACACTGAAAACACCACATCATGATCATCACATGTACTAAAAAAAAGAAAAAGAAAATCTACTTTGACTATAAAACTTAAGTTCAACTGCTACTTTAAAGTTTTAAGTTAAATCAATGTGGTTTCTCAGATCATTTCAACTCATTATTTACATTTAGACTGTTTTTAAAACTAAAACTAAAATAATGAGTTGAAATTATTTGTAATTTAATTTAAAGTTTTAAGGCCACTAAGTTGAAGTACATGGATTTTTCTTTTTACAGTGGTGTGTGTATTAAAAGGTGCACACAGTAATTCTAATCAAATACACTTTGTCAAATTCTGCAAATATCTCCTCACTGTCTGCTAGCTGTCCGTTCTGTGTTTGGGCTGAAAGTAATCTAGTATCTGTACACAGCCCTTGCTCTGTTAATGGGACAAAAACAAAGTGGATCAGACCGATCCACACAACACTACTCAAGCCAATCAGCAACAGGGGGTGGTGCTTGCACGTGCTCAGAATGGGGGGTGGGCGCAGAGCAAGAGGGAAATTCATTAGAAGAGCGACGGAAAATCTGGCTGATGCAAACTTTCTAAACTCCAAAGAGGACAAATGTCTGAGAAACAGACCAAGAGAAAAAGATCAGACGAATATAAACTAAAAAAGAAGCATTATAATAAGTCGAGGGCTGCGTCAACATCGGCAAGGCTTTTCAGCGGTGGAGAGACCTCCGATAGATAAAAGGAATGAATCTGCGTCCATGAATTTGAGGGGCGGAGCTTCTAAAGGAGCTCTGAAGGGAGGGGTGTGTTTGTTTTGGCTGTTGAGTTCAAATATCAACAGTGTTTTTCAGGAATCGCTGAGTGCGCCTTTAAATGACACCAGAGCACTTATTCACTGTGAAATGTGCAGCACATACAGACTATACATTTATTTAATTACATTGCAGCCTTTTGCGTTTTAATAATCACACTGGGCCGTGCAGCGCAATAATGTAGCGAACTGCTACAATATTACTATAGTAAAACCATAGTTAAACTATGGTATTTGTATAGTAAAACAATAATAATAACCACAAAATAATGATTTTTATTACCACAGTTGTCACTTTCCTGTATTATCACTATGGTTTTACTTTGAATATCATGGTTCAAATATGGTTGCTGTAGTAAAACATATTGTGAGGGCACGCAAAACTCTTTCAAGAAAAAAATTCCCGCCCTGTCCTCTAAGGGGCTCCGTAAACAACTATCGTCAATACACACAAGAAACTAAGAGCTTCACTCAGTTTTCTTAATAAAAACTCTGTTTAAATAGAGGTGTGAAATTGAAATAAATTAATTAATATATGGCAGAAATACAGTATATCAGTACTGTATAGTAATATAATATTCACTCATATCTGTGAGCTATTTGACCAAAATAAATCCAATGTTGTGTTTTGGATTGTGCTGTGGTGATCTGTTTATAAGCACTTCATTTAATAATGATACAATGAAACATATTTAATGTTATTTTGAAAATGAATTGTTCTATTTTTTTATTTGATAAAAGTTTCAGTCAATTAATTTGATAAGACACCATTTAAATAATACAACTGAAAACTGTCTTATATGGAATTCAGAAAAAATAAAACAGAAAACACTGAATATGGGAAAAAATACAAATTAATTTGAAAAAAAAACGTATTTCATGTGGCTATATTTACTTAAGGGTTTGAGTGCTTGCAGAGCTATCTGAGCCGATGATGTGCTTCAATCACAGGAATAACATATTAAAAAGAACTTGTTAAAATTATTACATGTAAAAAAAAAAAAAAATACATTTAATTATATTAAATTGAATTGATTTATTTAATGATTCTGGCCCTTAAGTGGTTTTCATTTCAAACATAAATAAAAAAAAAATACTACAATTGATTGTGTTTTTTTCTTCTTCAGATTACTGTGAAGAGCCACTAGTGACATCATTACCTTCAGCTTTCTTCCAGAACTCGTCAAAATCTTCCAACAGAAGGTCACCACACTTCGCTAAACTCAACAAAAGAGATGGTATGAACTCCTGTCTTTCTGTTCTCTTGCCCTGTTTGTACCAAATAACATCCGCATGTATTTGTCTTTATGTGACTAGAGATTTAAGCAGAGTTAAATTTGTCCTTGTCAGAAAAGTGCTGACGTCAAGCTTTTTTATGCATACCTAACTTAATGCGATTTAAGCTCAACAAACATAACCTGACTGCAAAAAAGTGTTAGTACACTTTACACTTTCATTTAAAAGGGAATATATCAGTCTGCTGGTGTCCATGAATAATACCGATTTAAAAAGCTCTGACTGTCTTGAGGCAAGAACTGTCAATTCTCAAGTGTGACATGGACAAACATAAATATCTATTGACAAAGCCAGAAAACGGATTAGAGTTATGATATATGTGCTCTGGTGAAAATCTAAATATGTACTCAAAAGCAGCAGCTCATAAAACTAGCTCTAATGGTAGTCAAATGTAATTTGCCAAGAGATGCTTTTCCTCAAATTTCATATCCAAAATTACAACAAATTTATGAATCTGTGCAGCCATTATTTCTAAAGTGAAAATGCGCATGTTGTGATTTCAGATCGGATGGGCGTGGTCTCGACTCCGTTTGCGGTCTCTGTTAATTGTGCGTGTCTGGAGCTTGTCAAGTGGAACATTAACTAAGATACAGATAACTAAGATAACTAAGATTGTTAATGTATCTCACGATTCACACGTGATTCCCATGTATTCATTTATAGCCTAAACCTGAGCGCGATGTTAAATTCCTGACCTGAAGTGATGATTTCACGTCACGTCTGTCCGACTCTTAAAGTTGACCACATTTATATTCACATCAGCGATTAAGGTCAAGACTTCATTCCGAAAGAAGTTAAAATGCTCCATACAGTATTCATCTATTAGGAATATTCCTCCTTATGTAAAACTAAGAAACTGAAACATGCTTTTCTTCTTCTTTAAACTGTCCTAAATTTGAAAATGTTGTGTTCTTGATATCTGGTAAGGCAATATATACATTTAACATTATTATTATTATTATTATTATTATTATTTAAATAAATAATGGTGTCCTATTGTAAAAATTCCTGATACTTATGGGACTTTCACTTGTTTGTAGGCTATATTGATTTTATTTAAATGTATTTTATTGTTTGAATTTGTATTTATTATTCACCGCAAAAATGTGTGGTTGACATTTCACATTTTGCTTGACACCTCTTGCCTTCAGAATAATGTTGTTATACATGCACAGACAAACAAAAATGCTGTTTCATGCAGATAATAATATCTGAAATACCAGGAGAAACCAAAATATATTCCACAGTTAATGTAGCCTACAAATTCAGCTTCATCTGGTAAGAAAAATAAAGAAAATAATATTTTTTAAAATAATATTATTTTAAATATATTATTATTATTACTCTTATTATTATTAGGCTATTATTATGAAAAAGCATATACAAGGCATATTTTATTAATAGAAACTATAAATGTAAGAGTAATACTTAAAAATGGGCGTTTCATTTAATTTTGAAGCACTTCCGGTTTAAGCCCCGCCCACACCTGGTTCTATCCAAATACAGATACAGGTAATTTTGAACAGATACAGATACAAATACAGATAATGTATTCACCAGGGATGAACAGTTGCGTATTCGGCAGAGCATACCTGATAATTTTTTGCCAGTGTTTGATTATTTGGACGTTTTATTAGACATCTTAGTTGGAGGCACAGCGGTGCTCTGCATGCAATCCAAAAGACGAACGCGAGGGAAGCGAGCCGGCGTGCTTGTGAAGCTTCGTCAACACGGCTTTAGGACTCGCTGCCGAGTATTCATCTGGTGAATGTCTGCTCCCTCACCAACAAAATGGACAAACTGCTTCTGCTAAGGACTTTTCTAACTCCGCTGCTCTGTGTTTCACGGAAACCTGGCTGATTGAAGAGAGCGCTTCATCTGTCGGGCTTCCAGCTGTTCAGAGCGGATCGCGATGCGGAATCATCGGGGGAAACGAGAGGCAGTGGAACATGCTTTTATATCAACGAAAGTTGATGTACAGATATAACAGCATTAAAGAAGATGTGCTGTCCTTATTTAGAAGAGCTCCTTATTAACTGTAAGCCTTTCTACTTGCCGCAGGAGTTTTCCTCGTTCATTCTGGTGAGTGTTTATATCACACCATAAGCATGTGTGAACGCAGCGCTGCAACAGCTGGCTGATCACATCACAGACATGGAGCAACAACATCCAGACTCTCTTATTATTATTCTGGGAGATTTTAATAAAGCTAACCTCATCCATGAACTGCCAAAATACAAACAACACATCACATGCCCCACCAGAGACAGAATTATACTGGACCACTGCTACACCACTGTAAAGGATGCGTATCGCTCTGTCCCATGTGCAGCTTTAGGACTCTCTGATCACTGTCTGGTTCATCTTCTCCCAACCTACAAACAGAAACTAAAATCTGCTAAGCCTGTTGTAAGGACTGTAAAGGGATGGACTAATGAAGCAGAGCTGGGACTACAAGCCTGCTTTGAATGCACTGATTGGAGTGTTTTTGAAGCTGCAGCCACAGACCTGGACGAGCTCACAGATACTGTGGCATCATATATCAGTTTCTGTGAGGATATGCGCATCCCTACTAGAACATTTTTAGCATTCAATAATGATAAACCATGGTTTACAGGAAAATTCAGACAGCTTTGTCATGCCAAATAGGATGCTTACAGAAGTGGGGATAAAATATTGTACAACCAGGCCAGAAACACACTAAGGAAATCAGTGTGGCTAAAAAAGCTACTCTGAAAAGCTGAAAAAACAGTTTTCAGCCAACCAACCATGCATCTGTGTGGAAAGGCATGAAATGCATCACCAAGTATAAGACACTGCCCCCCCACCCCCCACACACACTCTGTAGAGAGTCAACTAATGGCTGATGAACTGAATGTGTTTTACTGCAGGTTTGAAAAGCCCAGTCTCACACCCCTCCCCCACTCTGATCTTCACTTCACACACCCAACACCTCCTGGAACCCCCCTCCTCCCCCCTCCTGCTACTCAACCTGCACTTATGATCTGTGAGGAGGATGTGTGCCGGGTCTTTCAGAAAAAAAAAGACTAGGAAAGCTTCAGGCCCAGATGGCATTTCACTTGCCTGTCTGAAAGTCTGTGCTGACCAACTGGCCCCCATCTTGACACAGATCTTCAATAGATCACTGGAGCAGTGCGAAGTTCCCTGCTGCTTCAAATGCTCCACTATCATTTTGGTCCCCAAAAAAACCCAAATCACAGGACTTAATGACTACAGACCTGTTGCTTTCACATCTGTGGTCATGAAGTCATTTGAGAGACTGGTTTTGGCCTACCTGCAGGACTTCACTGGAACACTGCTGGACCCTCTTCAGTTTTCTTACCGAGCAAATTATGCTGTCAATATGGGACTGCATTATATCCTGCAGCACCTTGACAGACCTGGGATTTATGCAAGGATCATATTTGTGGACTTCAGTTCAGCCTTCAATACCATCATGCCTGATCTTCTCTCAACCAAACTGACCCAGCTCTCCATGCCCACCCCGATCTGTCGATGGATCACCAGCTGTTTGACAGATAGGCAGCAACTAATGAGACTGGGGAAACTCACATCCGGGCCCCTCACTATTAGCACTGGTGCTCCTCAGGGATGTGTTCTCTCTCCACTGCTCCTCTCCCTGTAAACAAATGACTGCACTGCAAAGGACCCCACTGTTAAGTTCCTGAAGTTTGCAGATGACACCACGGTCATCGGCCTCATCCACGACGGTGACGAGTCTGCATACAGATAGGAGGTTGATCAGCTGACTGTCTGGTGCGGTCACAACAACCTTGAGCTGAACACGCTTAGTGGAGATGATAGTGGACTTCAGGAGAAATTCCCCTGCACTCTCCTCACTCATTCTTCTTCTTCACTAACTAGATAATGTGATCATATCATGAACAACAGATATAGCATAGAGGTTAGAGATTTTATTTCTTATCACTTTAATTAATATACTGTACATATAAATGCATACATTTCCATACTTGTTCATTGTACTCTCTTTATTATCTGAAAATTTAAATGAGACATGCTGTCATTTAGAGTAACCTATAGTGCCCTCCTTTAGCTGGTGGTCAAGTGATTCAATGAAACTATGTATCTTTCTGAATCCAATGCATCTCCTATATCACTATTACAAGTGAAGACAAAATAATTCTTATTTCTGTGTCACTGAAATATGGCACGCATTTCTTTTTAGCATGTGTTTCCATGGTGACTCCTGAAATCGTCGCTCCATTGACAATGCCTTTTTGTACTCCCCATCTGCGCACGTTAATTCAGGGTTACCAATAGGAGGTTGATTAAACTAACTCCTCACATGTGTTCTGGAACCGGAATACCACGAGTAGGCAATGTTTGGGTTAATCAACCCAGAGTTCAGGGTTTATGTCTCGGTAGGTTAACCTTGAGTGATAAAGTTGAGTTCTTGGGCAATGGAGGAGTCAGGAGACAACGAAACAGGTTCAAGGGCAGTTCTTTTAATGAAAGCACATACACACTCGACGGTAACCGTCAACTAACATAAACTCGTGAGATCACTGGACACTCTCTCCCGTTCTGACCCTCTGGCGTGCCTTATCAGGTCTCCCTCCACCATCACTATAATGAGAGACAGGTGTTAGAGTAATTACAGCCCAGGTGACGGGCCTAAACCTCTTTCCCTCTCCCGCAGACAGACACATGACCACGCCCCCCCATGCCACACCTTGCTTTCTGGAATACCCCGCTGGTCAATTCTTTGAATGAACAGGTCTACACCTGCTGTTTACCTGCTTACCATTAATTAAAACAGAAATGCCAGTGGGTACATATGCTCTGAACAAAAAAAACAGTACAGCAAAGCATCAGGAAACAAACTCAGGAGTATAATGGATGCTCTTTATTTGCTTAATGATCCTAAAACACCCAGACTAAGTATTGTGCAATCCTGAGCTTTGGCAAAGAATGGGGTATAACAATGACTGTATAAATTATGACTAAGCAAACGTGTTGTGTTTTTTTACTTTAAGGAGGTGCAGAGCAGTTTGATTAATGCAACCTTACAATCAGCAGCTGATTACAGTCTGTAGAAGCACTTGAACAAACTCCCCAGCCAATTAAGCAGTTAAGCATTGACATGCCATAAATAACAGCTTATGCCCTCTGAGAGTGTTGCTATGTGCAAAGTTCAACCTCAGTGCCCAAGTACGCACACCAAGCACTTTCTTACGATTCTGAGTGGCACTCTCAAATTATCAGAACACCAAAAATGGTAGATTTTAAACTTTTTTGGGATAATGGTGTCTTCGAGTGGTAATCAGTAGGGCTAAAGTATGCTGGCTTGCCCCTTTTACCCTCAAGGTATATCTTTTTCTTGTCATGCCTCTTGATTAGTAACAGCAGGAGGTTTCCTTTTGCTGTGAGACTCAGACAGGCATCCTGTTCCCAGTCACCGCCAGCCTGATTTAAACGTGAACAGACACCAAATCTTGAGACCTATTTATTTCATTCTCTAACTGTCATTGTAATTGTAATTTGTTCATTTTTCAATTTAGCTTTAATAATGCTAAAATACATTTCATGGATGCACATACAGAGCTCAATAATTGATAAACAATGATAACTGACATTCAGATATGTTGGTTACATATGTCAGATCAAGCAAATTTCAGAGACTTTCCCAGCTGAAATGTTTTTACAGAGAAATCCATTATTTTGTAGAGGGGGCTTAAAATCACAATTTTCGCCAATGATTTGAGCAAACTACAGGTCAAGAAGATAACCTTAGAAAGGTGGCAGCGTCATTATTTTATTTTTACACAGAGATAGGTAGGTCTATTACTAATATCAATTGACTTCAGCACCCCTTGTTGCATTATATGCCAATGGTGTGAGCCCAAAAATGGTGGGGAAAAAAAAAACTTGTGCATATAATTCCAAAACTGGGTTTTATTGTATATTCTGAACAAACTTTTTTTCTATCTTAATTTTTAAGGCCCAATATGGCTACATCCCATAGATATGGGGTTCTCAATGTGGCTCCATCTGAAAATGGTTACATTTTTACCCATGTCTACCTAATGACCGAATGTGTCACATGGTATGAAGCTAGTTATTCTTGGCCAAGAAAACAGAGGTCTGAAGTACAAATAATGTTGAAACTTTGTATCACAGCACCACCTTCAACTCAACCTAGCGAAGACTGAGCTCCTTGTCTTTCCAGTCAACCCTGCTGTTGAGCACAACATCAGCGTTCAACTGGGTTCATCTACAATAACACCATCCAAAACATTCAGAAATCTAGGGGTAACCATCGACGACCAACTCAGTTTCACCGACCACATCTCAAAGACAGCACGATCATGTAGATTTACACTCTACAACATCAGGAAAATAAGACCCTTCCTCTCTGAACATGCCACACAATTTCTTGTTCAGTCACTTGTCATATCTAGACCGGACTACTGTAATACTCTTTTAGCCAGCTTTCCTGCATGCGCGGTTAGACCTCTGCAAATAATTTAGAATGCAGTAGCATGTCTGGTCTTCAATGAACCCAAGAGAGCACGTTACACCACTCCTTGTCTCTCAACACTGGCTGCCGGTTGCTGCACGTATCAAATTCAAGGCTCTGATGCTGGCATACAGAACAGTCACTGGGTCTGCTCCATCTTACCTAAAATCATTCCTGCACAGCTGCGTTCCCACCAGTAGGCTGCGGTCTGCAAATGAGCGGCGCCTTGTCGGACCAACACAAAGTGGCACCAATTCACTTTCCCGGACTTTCGGCTTTACTGTACCACGTTGGTGGAATGACCTTCCCAACTCCATTTGTGAAGCAGACTCCCACAAAAAAAGACCATACACCCAAAACAATATTATACTTATGTTGTATCCTTCCTCATTTTCAGCATCGCGTTGGATAAAAGCATCTGCAAAATGAATAAATGGAAAATGTATATGTAAATGAAACTGACCCATGTATACCTTTAAAGTTATTAGGTTTTTAATATGCAGTTCTACAGCTATAATGAAACTAAGACATTCATAAATGCATTTTGCATCAATTACTGATTGGTTCATCATTTTAAATCAATTTTCACAGATGCATCAAAAATCAGCAGAATTTGTAACAATGTTTAATACATCACACAAAACCAAATGTTTATACAAGATCAACAAATGTAAGATGTAGTAACAAAGCAGAACTGGCCTGATTTGGCAATTGAAAGTTCCAGCAACTGGCCCGAAACTCTCTCACAGTAGCCGCGTTTCCACTATCAGGCCAGTGTGAGCCAGTGCTATCAACTGGCCAGCTGGCGCCAATAGCCTCAGACCTTGAGCTGCGAGACCAAAATCGATCTACGTTCCCACCATCAGGCCAATAATCCTGAAGCACTGCCCTAAAACCCGCGCTTAACACGTCACCCGGCCCATTTCACAATCAAGAGAGAAGCTCAAGATGAGGTATCATGTTATCTAGTTATAAAGAATATCAAATTTATATAGTCTGTAAATATTAGCTAGGCAGCAAGATAAAGTTAGCATTGACAACTCACCGATTGTAACTGCCATGGTGTCCTGAGTGGTCTCTCCACTAACAGTGGGACAATGTCCCAGTACACCATCCATGATTTCGAACCATGGAAAGTTCTTTCTTTGGGTATGAAGGCAAAACCCGAGAGTTTGTAGATTTGAATTTGAGAACTTGTACAATAAATATTTGTACTTGTAAGTTGAAATTTACACTCACAGCCCGATGTGAAAACTTTTAAAATAAAAATCTGAAATTGAATGCTGCAGTCTGCACTCACAGACAATAATCCAAAACCTGTGTTTTGAATTCAAAGTTGCAGACAAATAGTCTCAAATATTTAAAATTATATTCATATAAATACAACAGACACAAACTTGTATTACATATTTACTTTTGTACTTTAATTCACTTTCGTAGTACAACAACAAATCGGCAGTTACAACCTCTCAAATCTGCCACTGCAACTTCAAATATTCCTGCCTTGACTTTTGCGAAAAACCTGTAGCAAAACTGACTTGTGCACTTGTAAATCAAGATGTGAGAGAGCAGACTACCGGTGCTGGGCGGGGGCGGGGCAAAGGAAGTTGTGACCAATCAGAACTGCTGGAACAAATGATGCCAGAGCAATCAAAATGGATTAGCCCAAAACAAATCTTTGCATTTATTAACATGTGGACAAAGTTCTCCAATGACTTATTGTTTGAAGGCGATGCTTGACCACCAAAGCTTTGACGCCAGTTGCAGAAATCAAGGATTGCACCTTTAATATACTACTTGGTCAATAGAGTGCTACAGTCTGGTTCTGGAAGTAAAAATCCCATTCATTTTCTCCACAGACGAATTGATTTTCAACGATAACTTATAAACCTTTTAAGACAAACCTATGTTGGGCTCAGAGGTTGTTCATCGATGGGATATGCTTCTTTTGAAGCCATCAGTCTTTGTTTCAACTTCATTGTTTTAAAATCATGTTTGATAGTGGAACTCATGGTAAATGACTACATTACCCATGGTCCAGCAGAGAAAGATCCACCAATCAGAAAACCGCGGCCAACGAAACCCACAAAACTGTGTCTCTTCACCCTTAAACTACTTATGTATTTGTACATATCAGAATATTTTGCAATAAACTATATTGTTTCTATACTTATAATCAACAACCTAAAATCAATCGTTTTATATATTCACATTGTTTTTTATTCAATTACATCATTCACAATGCTTTGTGGGATTGTAGTTCATTTCCTCATGAAAGACGTACAATAAGTCGAATGCCTTTGTAGTTGTATCCAATTTTCAAATACATTTTTGCTTCAAATCAAAGTTTGTAATGTTTTGATTCACCTCGGAGTTGGTTGGTTTGGATAATGGTTTAGAACTCTTTTATGAAGGATTTTTTGAAAAGTAAATGGGAAAAATGAATGGGACAAATACTTCCGGAACCGACACGGCTGTGGACGGGCACTGTTGCGCTGTATTTATAGATTGTTCAATCTCTCTACCAGCAAAGTACATAGGGCTGGTGCCTTTTGTCAAACTCTGGGTGTTTATTTTTCATATGCTTTATTTAAATCAAAGGGTATGGTGTTGATGTACTGTTTATGGCGGGTTGTGTAGCTATGTACAAGCATTTCCAACAGTTGAGAGCAGCTGTTGTACATGTTACTATTAGATCCTCGCCAAATATAGTGAGTTTTAAATCTCGTCTTAAAGGGATAGTTCACCCAAAAATTTAAATTCTCTTATCATTTATTCACCCTCATGCCATCCCAGATGTGTATGACTTTCTATCTTTAGCAGAACACATTTGAAGAAAAATAGAAAAATATCTCGGCTCAGTAGGTTCTTATAATGCAAGTGGATGGTGATTCGACCATTGAAGCTCTAAAAAGAACAGACAGTCAGCAGAAACATCATCCATATGACTCCACAGGTTAAACTGAGTCTCAAGATCTCTTTTGCTGCAATAAAGATAAATAAGTAGTTAACTATAAATCATCTCTTCCGGTCAGCAGCCGTATGTGCATTCACAAGAGGGCGGAGTTCACGCGGTCTCTCGTGTGATGTATTCGCGTTGGCATGTTATGGATGTAATCTCACGTTTTTCTCTCGGTTGAGACATCCAGGATGAGCACACAAAAGCACCATTGTGAGTAAACACACAGATACAAATACAGATCTAAACCAAAACCAATGAAGCTTCTGTACAGCGTTCTTCCTGCTCAGCTGTAATTAGCGCCGCTCTTCCGGGTGTGTCACACGTGCGTCTGTTCTCACGTGAATATGCCAACGCGATTACATCACACACACATACTGTACTGCTGCTGACCGGAAGAGATGATTTATAGTTTAAAAGTGTTGATCTTTAACACAGCAAAAGCAGTCATTTAGCTTTAGAAGACATTAGTTTAATCTGTGGAGTCGTATGGATGATGTTTCTGCTGACTGTCTGTTCTTTTTAGAGCTTCAGTGGTCGAATCACCATCCACTTGCATTATAAGAACCTACTGAGCTGAGATATTTTTCTATTTTTCTTCAAATGTGTTCTGCTAAAGATAGAAAGTCATACACATCTGGGATGGCATGAGGGTGAATAAATGAGGAGAATTTTCATTTTTGGGTGAACTATTTGGCTTTTGAAGCAGGGCAATGACAATGATGTTGAGTCTTTTGAATGTATGACATTTCGATTATTTGTTCTTGCATGTTTTATATGTATAGTCTGTATATTCTGGAAAGCACTTTGGTCAACTGAAGTTGTTTTTAAATGTGCTATAGAAATGGAGTTGTATTGTATTGTATTGCACGTTAGTTGCTGGTGGGAAACAATTTCAGTAGCACTGCTGTGCTTTTATTTCCATATTGTTCTGAAACAAGGTGAACGAGAACCAGAAAGCCATCCAATCAGAAAAACGAAGGCATACAAACTTGAAAATATGCTGTGTTATTTCCAAATTTCCTTTTTTTTTTTTTAAACCATTGTAATATTAAACTGCTCTAAGGTCTGGATACTGTCCTCTAGAGATGAAGTAGAGGTTTCTTTTTCAAAAAGAGGGAGGCTGAGCCACAAAACTGCTGCAACTAATTTAATTCATTTTTCTCTGAGCACTACGCTCCAGCCCTGTCGATATGATGAACAAGAGGATGAAATCTTAGTGAGGGCTCAGACTGTGGGGAGAATTACACAGTATTCTGTTTTATTCCTCTGCACCTTTTAAAGCATTGACTCTTCATCTCTCTTTCTTTTTCCATTCATCCTATTAGGTGGTGGCGGATGGTCTCCGAGTAGAGAAGACCACCAACCATGGCTGCAGTTGGACCTACAGGACAGGTTAAAGGTCACAGCCATTGCCACCCAGGGGTGCTGGGGCAGCTCTGACTGGGTGACCCGCTACCAGCTACAGTACAGTGACTCTGGACGAACATGGAGAACATACAGACAAGAGAACGTGGTATGGGTGAGTCCAGAACCAGCTGTTTGCTACTCTTGCCTACATATAAACATGACTTAAATAAACACATGATGAAGGAACCTTTTGCATAAAAAACTAAAAGTGGTGAGTCATTTATAAACTACAATTCAAGTGAAAAATAAAACAGTAGTGACCAAAGCAAACTGAGGGGAAACTGACAGAAAACCTCAGACACACATAAACACTGCAGCAACAGGCTCTGCAATAACACCAAATGGCACCGCGGAGAATGTAGTTAATGTTTTCATTTTATGTTATATATACAGCACACAACAAATAAAAGCAGTTTTAGTACACTCAGTACCAACCCAAGACTCAAGAGTCCCACTTTCAGTGATTCACTCTTGAGAGTGATGAGGTCTTGTTTATGTTTGTTAAACTGGAATAATGTTAAATATTACAGCAGAGAATCCATGAACATATTAAGAAGAAACGAAAGACTACTGGACTGTCAAAGCAAACTGTATTTAGCTGATGCTTTTCATCCAAATCAACTCACCATAAGAGAACTTGTATTATCTATAGGGCAACCTTATGTTAAATTGCCTTGCTTATGGACAGAATTAAATGAATATTTCAGGTTCAATATAAGTTAAGCTCAATCGACAGCATTTTTGGAATAATGTTGATTACCCAAAAATATTTGTTGACTCTTCCCTCTTTTATTAAAATGATAATAATAATAATAAAAAAATCTATGTTACAGTGAGGCACTTACAATGGAAGTAAATGGGACCAATTCTTAAATGTTAAAATACTCACTGTTTAAAAAGTGTAGCCACAAGATGTAACGATTAAAATCACAGTGTTAATTTGTATCAAATTTTACAACTTTGTTGCCATGATGATGCAACACCAATAAACACTATAAGCGATTATCACACTAAAATCATCTAGTACAAAGATTTTATTACACTAGACCAGGGGTCGGCAACCTATGGCATACGTGCCAGCATTGGCACGCAGAGGGGTAATCACTGGCACTCCAGCAATGGCGAGAGAGGAGTAGACTATTTTATTCATATGAAATTCCTCACTTGCATTCCAATCTACATCTTGATGTAATCCTTCCTCATGATCACGCAGCGTGTTTTCATCAGCTGAATGGGAGGCTAAGTAAAAAGTTAAAATGTGATGAGACTGCAGTCCCAACAGACTCGTTCAGCATGTGCAAGCCATTCATGCATCACAAGCCGGCAGCGCTTCACAGCCATTGATCAGGAAAATAAAAAAATGCACTCCATGTCAGAAAGGTTGCCGACCCCTGCACAAGACCCAGGTTACACATATAATGTTTGCATCTTGTGGATATACTTTCAAAGCGGTGTATATTTTAACGTTTATTGACTAGCCTGATTCACTTTCATTGTAAACACCTCACTTTAATTGCTTTTTGTTTTCCTCCCCTTTTCTCCACAATTTGGAATTCCCAATGCGCTCTTAGTCTTCGTGTTGGCGTAGTGACTCGCCTCAATCCGGGTGGCAGAGGATGAATCTCAGTTGCCTCCATGTCTGAGACCGTCAATCCGTGCATCTTATCACGTGACTTGAGCGTGTTACCGCGGAGACGTAGCGCGCGTGGAGGCTTCACGCTATTCTCCGCGGCATCCACACACAACTCACCACGCGCCCCACCGAGAGTGAACCACATTATAGCGACCACGAGGAGGTTACCCCCATGTGACTCTACCCTCCCTAGCAACCGGGCCAGTTTGGTTGCTTAGGAGACCTGGCTGGAGTCATTCAGCACGCCCTGGATTTGAACTCGTGACTCCAGGTGTGACAGTCAGCATCAATACTCGCTGAGATACTGAGACCCCCATTTTTTTTTTAAACTAGGGACGAGTTTGAACATATTTTTGTGGTAATAAACACTATGCTACAAATGCTGTTTGATTAAACTGAAACCATAACAAGGAAAGAAAACGCTTCATTCATAAAACACGAGCATAACACATTGTGTAAATCGTTCGTAAAGCTGTTCTGACGTAAATTCTCAGATTCATGAACTTTTTTGTATTTTTTAAACGTTAGTTGGTACAAATTTTACAAATTCTGCTTATTTTATCAGCAGAATTGCTTGACATGGGATGAAACGTTCACGGAAAGACTCTAAAAAAAATTAATACCCTCTAACGTGACTGGTTGGACAGTTTTTTTTATTTGATATGAGCTCTACAATTTAGGTTTTATAATTAAGCATCGGTAAATCTCGTTCAGTTGATAACGTGCTTTTTTTTTTAAAGAAAAGGAGGAATGAGTCGAAATTAATTTTAGTGGTAATCAATATTATGCCACAAATGCTGTCAATTGAGCTTAACTTGTATTGAACCTGGAATATTCCTTTAATAAGCCGACAACGTGTGTGGTCATGTAAACACAATAAACAGTGCTCCTTTATCGGTGTCAAGGTCATAAATGGCTTATGAATAAACCAGCTGACATGGGTAGATTTTTGCCCTTTATGACGATTTCACGTGCCATGTAAACACATTACCCAGAGTTCTTACCGGCTCGTCCAATGTGTGCACGTGTTGAGCGCATGCCTCTTCACGGTTTGATGTCAAAAGTAGAGAATGACGTGATTATTTCAAATGTCATGTTAACGCGGATTTCTTGCCTTTCAGAGTTTTTAAATAAGCTGATTTTAGATCATGTAAACGTGCTCACTGTTACCATCATGATTTACCCGAGAAGTTTCACAGATGATGCTGGCGATGCACTCAACTGAACCAGAGAAGATTAACGATGGTGAACATCCACCTTTCGGCGTGAAGTGAACATGTTTTAGAGTTGTGGAGTGGTGGTGGCATAGTGGGCTAAAGCACATAACTGGTAATCAGAAGGTTGCCAGTTTGATCCCCACAGCCATCACCATTGTGTCCTTGAGCAAGGCACTTAACTCCAGGTTGCTCCAGAGGGATTGTCCCTGTAAGTCGCTTTGGATAAAAGCGTCAGCCAAATGCATAAATGTAAATGTTTTACACTCATGTCAAACCATTTTTTCTGACTTCTTGAACTGTTTGATTCAAAAAGGAGCGTCATACGACGCAAAACCATGTGATGACTTTAAGTCCTCTCTTTCTTTGAGATGCTATTGTTCTTGCTAAATCAAAATGTTATGATGTGATGTAACGATTACAATATTGTTCTGCATAGATGTTAACAGCATTTACTAGAGAGTCTGGTGACTTCCTTATATGGCGTTTTCATGGGTGTGGATTATGATAATTGTGATTGAACATGCACACGCCCCCTATTTACAAATGTTTGGAATTCACTAACACACGTTTTACTAACAAATCTGAAGATTATGAAGCGCTTGTGAATCCAGCGGAAAGTTTTCAGGAAGGTCTATTTTATGCCCAAATTACTTCGAATTTATTCGTATATTTATGAAGAAAATCTTCCAAGATGTTTATTCAGAGGCCAAAAAAGTGCAAAAGCGTGCAGTGCATGAACCAAATTTCTCAATTTACATCATCATCACTGTCAGATTAAACTGAACCCAGAATATTCCTTTAAGCAGACGTTGATTCATGCTACTAACCAGTTCCTGGGTCTTCCCAACTTGTGACTGAATCTTGTAGCTCAAATCTTGAACCATTTGACGAATAGCGCGGCCCATATTTTGGTGCAAAATATCACAAAGATGTATGTGTGATAATTTCATCTGCAATGAAGCATGAGGCATTATGATAAACTGCATTCCGTAACGTAAGGGAATTTAGTTTGGAATATGTTGATGAATGAATCTCCCTGTCTGAGATCAATAAAACTCAGACTTCAGGTCACTTAAAACCTGTCAGTGTACGTGACAAATACAAATGATGCATTAGGCTGTTAATTAATCCTGAAGTTCATCAGTGGCGTGCTACACAACTGAGCTCTGTCCCAAATCTCTGGTACATTTTGATGAATTGATTTTCAAGTGATTCTTCTGTTTAACAGACTAGACTTAAATGGATTTAAAATGTACCCAAGACTTGCATTACATTCTCTTATTTTGAGTGTATTTCATTAGCCTTCAGACTAAAAGAAGTCAATAGACCCTTTTCAAAGACTGTGATGACACGTTGGTGCCTTATTTAGCCCTATTCGGACAGGACTAGTTTTCCCTGAGGTTAGGGAAATTTGTGTTTCACATACAAATCTGACAGTTCTGTGTTTATCTCACAACCTCTGTAAAAATGCCAGAGCAAATTACCTACTGTTTTTCGGCTAACTCAAATGTCCTCTGAGAAATCTAATCCTGCCCAAATGCAAATGTCTGTGATTGTTATTACTGAATCTTCACAACGCTTCTCATTTATTTTGACCTACACAAACTACCGTAAAGATTGTGTTTATGTGCGCAAATCTTCTGCCTGCTGCACGCCTTTCAATGAAGATGTAGAATAATTGCCATCCGACGAAAAAATAAAAAAAATAAAATCAACAAATCGCGGAAGACTTTTCACTGTAATATCAGCGTTAGGTAAGAAACTCATCTTAATTTCTCCCCTCAATTACGTGATATAAAAAAATATTGATGATATTTTTTATAGGGTTTTTATAATAATTAAAGTAATAAGTTAAACCAATAAATTAAATAATTACTTACAAATATTTTTTAAATATACATTATTTTACATTTAAACAGACAAAGTTTAAAAGATAAGTTATTTAAATTTCCTAAATTAATTAAATGTGGGCATTACAGAAGGTTGAACACATCTAGAAAACAGACACTCCCACCTCTGTAATAAACACAGAGATCTTAGTCCCGTCTGAATTGATGCATGAAATCACAGACGTCGGGTGATGATAATTGTACGTTTAGATAACTAATACCATCCGAATAGGGCTTTAGCGTAAATCAAGTTTTTATATTTTAAATTTTTAAAATTATTTAGCTTAAATTTACAACAGTATGCTTTATGTTATATTACCCTGGAATTAGTTTTTAAAAAATAGCTACCATGCTGCGATGAGGTTTCTAATACAGCTGTTGAGGAAGTGATGGTAAATTTGGAATATTCTCTCTTTTCCTCTCTCTAATCCAACACTCTCTATTTTTTTCCCTCTTGTGGAAAGTCATTGAAATGTAAAAGTGGATTTTTTATTTTGCTGTAAGAGCAAATAGGTAAACAAAAATAATATTTGCTGTCGTCTCCCATTTACCGCTACAAAGGTCTATTAACAATTTAAGCTTTGAAGGTGTTTTTAAAGATTTCCTGTGTCAGTGGCATACCTAAAATTAAAGGCTTATAATTCGACAAAAACACACACACAAAACAAAACAAAAAAACAAGGAGGGTCAAGTGTTTGGTATCATTGTAAAGAAAACTTTTCAAATGTTTTAATTATATAGATTACGATACATTCTGGGACTTAGCCTAAGAAACTGCTAAAAAAATAAATAACAATAATATAACAATTGGCCAAAAATATACTTTTTTTCTTATTTTTCCTATTTGACAGTATATCGTGTATCTCTGGGTGTAAATAAGGTGGCTCTGAAAAACTTTCAGACTTTTGTTTTGTTCCCAATCATGTCAACTGTAACTGAGAAACATTTTGTGTTGATACGAGAAAGCAATCAAAAGTTATAGCATTACAAAAATAATTTATCATAGTGTCCAAAAACTTCTCCAAACAAATAAAACATAATAATTGTACATAAGAACCAATTACACATGCAAACTCAACAATGACTAAAGATTTGTATAGCATGCAGACATGATTTTAGTAATGAGATTTCACAGAATGAGTTTCATTCTGTGTCATTTGAGTCATCATTGAGTCTGTGTCATGTATTTGGCGCCATCTCCTAGTGGTCATATGTAACATTGTGCTTCATGTGGATTATCTAATGATCTATGTATCTGATTATCTTGTGTGTGGGATCTTTTGAAAAATAATCACCTTTAAGTAATTGTATATGATATTTTATGTTCCGTTTATTTTTCGTGAAATTATAAGCGAAAACGTGGCATATAAGCAACACCAACATAATATTACTCGTTATATTTTTGTCTGTGAGTAAAACAAATAGGCTGGTTGTATTCTACTCTTTGAGAGCTTTCAAACAACATATGACACATGGCTATTTGATGAGTTTGATATTTTTACTGATTGCAATAATATGTACAGTGCTATTTTTTTTATTTTTATAAATGAAAACAGAACATTTCTGATTTGTCTGCAAATTTCAAAGCACTTGTTCAGTTTTATTCATAATGTCTGCATGCATTGGAAAGTAGAGCTTCTAAGCTTTCAAATGATAAGTATTTTGTGTTGGTAAAAATTGTAGTTGTTAATATTTTGACGATTATTATTTTTTCCTGTGGGCCCGGCGGTTAAATTCTACAGTAGTTCTACTACAAAATGGGAGTCATTCTTGCATTCTTGTTTATTCCTAGCTGTTTCATGAGGTCTTGTACTTCCTGCCCAACTGCTATTACACAATTTAAATTTGTGTAAAACCACCAGATGTGAGAACTTTTTTCTCTAATGAACTAATAGGAGAAAGCTATTAATTATGACTGAAATCGTAAGCATCCATTTTCAGCCCTGGAATATACTGTTACAGTGCTGGTGACAGTCACTTGTGAATTAATTATCCTGAAGGACTTTTGCTAATTTCCCTATTTATTTCAGATTAGTAATTAATTAGATGGTTATTTGTCCTTTGGGATGACTTAACAATAATTTGACCACAAAGAAAATTAGCAAGGAGCCCTGTAACACACACGATAAATGTTCTTTTAGTTACTTGATACTTACATAATTCATTCAGCCTTCAGTCTGGGTTTCCTAAAACCAATCAGACTCTTTTCACCTTTAAATATCGAGTCCTTCACCCACTGAAATGTTGTGACCATAAGGACACATGCAAAGAGGGGAAACTGGGATTCTCCTTGCTTTTGGGCACGCACTGGAAATTGGCACTTGAATTTTGTTTGTTTACTAATTTAGAGACCATCTCACACAGGTACCAGTCTGTGCCAAGGTAAGTTACCATGCCAGCTGGAGCTGATACCAGTGAGTCAGACAGGCAGAATCAGATGCCATCTGTTTAATGCCAGAGTACATGTACACGCTTCCACACACAGTGCCCATTAGATAAGGGTCTTCTCATCTCTACTGCCCACCAGCTTCTAGCCATTAATCATGGTAAACATGTGAGTCATTGAATCAATTTAAGACCCAAATACCACTTACATCATACTTCTCTGTGGATATATAGTGTAGAGGTAGTTTCAAACTTGTTGATGTTAATACAGACATAATACTGTATATCAGCACTTTTTCTAGATTTACAGTGTATTCAGACCCCTTCATTTTTTTCACATTTTGTTATGTTGCAGCCTTATGCGAAAATGCTTTAAATTATTTTTTTCTACATCAGTCTACACTCCATACCCTTATAATGACAAATCAAATACCAGATTTTTGATAACTTTTCAAATATATTAAAAAAAAAAAATACTGAAAGATCACATAGACCCTGATCTCAGTACTTAGTTGAAGCACCTTTGGCAGCGATTACAGCCTCAAGTCTGATGCAACAAGCTTTGTATACCTGGATTTTGGGATTTTCTGCCATTCTTCTCTGCAGATCCTCTCAAGCTTGAATGGGGACTGTCGGTGGACAGCCATTTTCAGGTCTCTACAGAGGTGTTCGATTGGGTTCAAGTCCGGGCTCTGGCTGGGCCACTCAAGGACAGAGTTGTCCCTAAGCCACTCTTGTATTGTCTTGGCTGTGTGCTTAGGGTCATTGTCCTGTTGGAAGGTGAACCTTCGGTTGAACCTTCTCTTCGAGTCCCGAACGCTCTGGACCAGGTTTTCATTAAGGATATCTCTGTATTTTACTGCGATGAGCTTTCCTTTAACCCTGACCAGTCCCCACTTCTGAAAAACACCCCCACAGCATGATGCTACCACCATCATGCTTCACCGTTGGGATGGTATTGCGCAGGTGATGAGTGGTCCCTGGTTTCCTCCGGACATGTCGCTTGGAATTGAGGCCAAACAGTTCAGTCTTCATCAGACCAGAGAATCTTGTTTCTCACAATATGAGGGTCCTTTAGGTGCTTTTTTATGTGTCTTGCACTGAGAAGAGGCTTCTGTCTGGCCACTCAGCCCAGATCGGTGGAGTGTTGCAGTGATGGTTGTCCTTCTGCAAGTTTCTCCCATCTCCACACATGATCTCTGGAGCTCAACCAAAGTGACCATTGGGTTCTTGGTCATCTCTCTTACCAAGGCCCTTCTCCCCCGATTGCTCAGTTTGGCCGGGTGGCCAGCTCTAGGAAGAGTCCTGGTTGTTCCAAGAATTATGGAGGCCACTGTGCTCTTGGGAACCTTCAATGCAGCCAATTTTTTTTGTAGCCTTCCCCAGATCTGTGCCTCGACACAATCCTGTCTTTGAGCTCTGAAAGCAGTTCCTTTGACCTCATGGCTTGGTTTTTGCTCTGATATGCATTTTCAGCTGTGAGATCTTATATAGACAGGTGTGTGTCTTTCCAAATCATGTCAAATCAATTGAATTTGCCACAGGTAAACTCCAATCAAAGTGTATAAAGATCTCAAAGATGATCCAGAGACGTATGACACACTTTGAAATGCAAACAAAACACCAGTGGTGGTGAAGGAAGAGAAATGGAATGCAATAGTTCTGCAAAGGAAGAATTGTTAAATTAGCCTTTCAGAAGTGCTGCTGAACTTTTCCATTTTCACTAACAGTTTTTTGGAATCATTGAGTTTTTGTGGCACGGTCATCACTCCCTTGTTGCCACCATCTGTGTGAGAGCTTTCTGGCACCTGGAGTAGTGCTGAGGTTTTATTTCTGCTGGCACAAAGCAATTTTATTCTCACCACAGTATGATGGTGGTTTTTTGACAGTTAAATCCTACTATAACTGCTACCCCTTTTTAGGCTTAAGTTATATATCAGAGTAAGGATGGAAAGGCTTAATACTATCTTAGGTATTATTAAAAGATGAATGTTAATCTCCTTTGGTTTACCCAACAATGTACATGAACTAACAGACCCAAAATTTGCAGTGAATTGCATGTATATTATATTCAACAACCCAATCATCACAGTCATTTACATAGCACACAAAAAATAAACAAAGTAGAAATTATGAAATCAAATTACCCAAATAATCCCGAAATAATCAAGAAATGTTCAGTGTTGAGTGATCTGAACCGGAAAAGAGAATGGTAAAAACTTCGCTGAAGATGAAGCCGACAATGTTTGGTAATGGTTGAAATTATGATGTCCATGCAAAAGTCAGCACTTTCAGAAAGCAAAGTTCAATTAGTGGTAATCTAATGTTGACGTAAACAAGCCAAACTTGGTGCAAACTTTGTACTCATGTAAAACGTCCCAAGTGTTCATGTGTCCAGCAACAAACAACAAAGCAGGCAATTCATGGAAGCAAACCTTTTGAACTAATTTCCTCACATGAAAGAAAGCACAGGAATAAAAGGTCCATCTAAATAAAAGACACATACAGTGCATGTAAGAAAAAAACAACATTACTTACTGATTGACCAAAAGGAAACAAATTCCTCAATCATAGGACCTCAGAAAGAAAGTTGGAATAGCACAAGAAAGCCAGTACTTCCTCTATCCAAATGCTTGCCTACTTCAGGTATAATACCTGGCTAAATACTCATCTATGAAGATGGTTAGCACCCCCTAATGGTGTGGAAAAACATAACCTCTAAGTTAACAGAGTTAGAGCTGTTACATTACATTAGCCACCATCATCTTCACCTGCCTCGCCCCGTTCTTTCACCTTCCCTACCCCGTTCCTTGCCATTTCCTTTCATCTTTATCTATAACTGGACTTATGTCTTCCCCACGCATGGGGTGAGTGTGTGCTCGTGTGAAAGAGAGGAAAAGGGTAAGTAATGCATCCATAATTCAAGCAAATAACTAGAGACCAGATTTACATGGCCATTACCTTCTAAGCCTTTATTCTGAGAAAGATGTTTAAATGCTCCACATGGAATATTTCCGTGTTCATAGCAGTCAGCATATTCCGAATAAACTACGATACAGCTCTTCTCTTCTGGAATGAAACTTGTGCCCCGTTTACACTGCATAGTAATTTAACCATCTCAATGAGTTTTTTTACATGCACAATTAGATGCTTAATAAGCAGAAAACATGTGCGGTCATGTAAACGCTCAAACGGTTGTCCTCTATTGGGGTCATAAAGGGTTTAAGAAAAAACGAATCGACACGCAAATATTTTTTGCCCATTACCTTGATTTCACTTTGCATGTAAATTCTTAGTGTTATCTTATTTTCAGGTAAAAAAAAAATAATCTAAAGATTCTTAAAACTAAATAAATTAACTTTAGAAGCAAAATGAAGATATTTTGTCATGTTTTCTTGCTTATAACATGAAAAACAAAACTATTTGCAATGGGCTAAGATTTTTGAATAAAGTCTTTTTTTCTTAGCCCATTGCAAATAGTTTTGTTTTTCATGTATTTGCAAAAAAATTTTTCTTCTTGTTTTGAGTATAAACCCCACTTAATTTGGTTAGATTTCTCTGAAAACAAGACTTAATATTGCATATCACTCTGCTTCAAGTAATATTTTCTTGTTTTAAGGATGTTTAGATATTTTTACCAGAAAATAAGAAAAAAAGTCCTCAGTAAGAAAATTATTTGTGCGTAAGTATTGTGTGCATGCCTATTTATATTTCAAAAGCAAAAGCACAGAATAGCCAGATAATTTTAAAATGTTTGTAAACTAGGCATGTGATAGTATCAGATTTGTCACGATAATTGCTGAAGCTTTTATCATAATATTGAACTACATTACAAAAATGGGTTGAACCATAAACAAACTTTGTTGTTCTCTTAATAACAAATTTAATTACTTTGTCAATACCAAACTAGCCTTTTAAATGAACAGATAACAAAGAACTTTAAAAAGAACCCATAACATACGTAAAAACTACCTTCAACACCATAGATACATAGCCAAATATAACGAAGTTGCCTCCGCGTCTGAGACCGTCAAGCTGCGCTTCTTATCACGTGGCTTGTTGAGCGCGTTACCACAGAGACCTAGTGCGTGTGGAGGTTTCACGCTATTCTCCGTGGCATCCACGCACAACTCACTACGTGCCCTACCGAGAGTGAAAACCACATTACAGTGACCACAAGGAGGTTCTCAACGTGACTCTACCCACCCTAGCAACTGGACCAATTGGTTGCTTTGGAGACCTGCCTGGAGTCACTCAACACGCCCTGGATTCTAAGTTGTGACTCCAGGGGTGATAGTCAGAGTCTTTACTTGCTGAGCTACCCAGGCCCCCAAGTTGATGTTTTAATATTAAATGGTCACAATGCCACGGGGCCACTGATCATTACAGATCATACAGATCAGTACAGACCTACAACTTATCTTTTTGAGGCTAATGTTAATGTAAGGCTAGACTCATTTTATTGGGCCAGCTACTAGGCATGTTTTTTTTCTGGATAGCAAGCCAGTATGCTAATACATAGCTAGACGCCAATTACAAATGTAATAACTGCAAGTTCACTTGCACTGTATGCAACGTACGATTGCGTGGCGTTCCAACATGAACTTAATATTGAAATCATCACTGAGCCACATTGGCATTATTAATTACAGGATGTAGTATTAGCTGATTACAACTGTATTTTAGTTGTTACTACAAGATGCAAACGTGTAGCTATTATCTGCAAATGGCAACATCAGTTCACTTTCTTTGTCGTCTTAGTTGTCACTTAGCTAAGATGTCTCTTAGAGTGTTGTCTCTCAGTTTTCAAAAATGAGCAGAACTGTCACAACTTACCTGTCCTGCAGATGAGCAAACATGTTGGAGGTGTTCCTGTGTTTCATTCCCACTTTTCTGCCACGTTACACACAAAGGGAAACCATCTTCAACCAACAATCCTTCTGCATTTTTATGGAACCCAAAATACTTCCACACTTCCGACTTTACCCTATTAGAAGGCGAATAAAGGGTCGGCTGCGTTTCTCCTTGAGCCATGCTTCTCGTCCATGTTGGTTTTGTTTACATCAGTGTGCATACGTGTCATTTGTGCCTCATACATGCAGTGTTGTGAATCTTGATTCATTGATGGTGAAAAAAACTACTGTGCGATCAGAAAAATTGAAACAATTTGGCTAAAAGGTTATCTACAATTATTTACGGTATTTTGCAATGCACACAATAACAATATCATGCATGTTAATTACAGTGATATATCGTATTACCGAATACAGTCACATTCCTAATGTAAACACAGCAATCATTAATGATTGACAGTAATCAGCATATGTAAATACGCTTATTGAATCTCATTAATGTTCTTAACAAGAACAAACTCAAAAAATTCAGATTACGGGTAGGCTATATGAAAATCTTATATCACAATAATGACAAACCAGCCCATCTGGCACCAACAATCATTCATGCAGATACGGGTCAGGAGCTTCAGATAATATTCACATCAACCATTAGAATGGGGAAAAAATGTGATCTCAGTGATTTGGACCGTGGCATGATTGTTGGTGCCAAACGGGCTGGTTTGAGTATTTCTGGGATTTTCACACACAACAGTCTCTAGAATTTACTCAGAATGGTGCCAAAAACAAAAAACATACAGTGAGCGGCAGTTCTGTGGACGGAAACGTCTTGTTGATGAGAGAGGTCAACAGAGAATGGCCAGACTGGTTCGAACGGACAAAGTCTACAGTAACTCAGATAACCACACTGTACAATTGTGATGAGGAGAATATAATCTCAGAATGCTGTTCTGAGATGCGGGTTGGCGCTGTTGTGGCAGCATGAGGGGGATCTACACAATATTAGGCAGGTGGTTTTAATGTTGTGACTGATTGGTGTATATCATGATATTATAAATTTTTGCTGGAAAATCTGTAAAAAATTGGTTTATGTATTAAATAATCATATTGTAATGTCTATTTCTGGATAATCCAGCCTTTGAATTAAATACTTTATGAATGAAAACTACTTATTTTATTATTTTCTCTTTGTTTGGAACTTGACAAGCATAGTCAAAGAAAAAACAAACACTTAACTTGGTTTTAAATAAATCTTACCATAATGCTGAATTTCACATTATGCCACATTTCAGCCAATGTTGTTGCCCATTATTATTATTATTTAGAGACTTCAAGAGGCTAAAAATCTTCTCAAATAAATGCAATAAAGAAAATAATACAGAAGTAAAAAAAATATTCAACGAAAATAAACATTTATAGGCTCTGAATGATTGAAGTCCTCTCTATAGGGAATATATGAATATCTATGGGCAAACATGGCCGGTTTGTTTTCTAATATATGTATAATATCATTCGAACAGAATTTTAGTAATGGTGATGTTTAGTTTAAAAATCCTTTATTTTTGCGCATGCCACAGAGTTAGAATGTTGGACTCTCTAGCCATTTGAGATGTTTGACTTCCTCCATAACCGTGGTCAGTGTGCATGTTCTTAATGACGGAACGAGAGAAACTGTGCACAAGGGCGTGCATACATGTGTGCTTTCTAGCACACTGCCGTTACCCTTGCCACTGCTGTAGTGTCAGTGTAATGAGGCATGACATGGAGCACTATGACAATAAAGGGAAACCACACATCCTCTCTCTGTCTCTCTCTCCATATCATTATTCAGTATCCTCTCTCCTGTGCCCGCTTGTCTTTAAGTGAGCTGAGCAACGACATGCACTCAACATGAAGCAACAACTGAGATATTACACTCCAGATTTTTCCTGCTCTAATGGTCATGTTCGGGCAGGAGAGACTGAAGTGACTGCACTATTTGATGGTCATATCCTGTGCACAGCGACAGCCAGCTAAAGTAAACACTGCTCTCCTGATGCACAGTATGTTTGGGCATGCAAGATAAATTGTTTCAGTCTGCCACAGAGGAAATACCTGATAGGTTCCAGTCCAGTATTGTTGAACACAATTTACTGCCTTATTGTCCCAGTGCATACAGACCGGGTTTGGTTGTTTTCCTGGCAAGGTAACGCTACATATGTTTGCAGGCTGATATGAACTGCTTCACATAGAACTGCAACTTTTAATGCTATTAAACGCGTGGATGTACGCAGCTAAATGAGTGAGTCAATGATGCCATACAGTTTCTGTTGGTGGTGGCAATATTTTCAAATGTACATTTCTGGTGGCTTACATAGTTTTTTTTTTTTTAGTCTGTATTCCTTGCTTTCCTCTCTAGCTTTTCTTAGCCTGTTCTCATATCTCATACTTGTTTGAAAATTCTGCTGAACCAAAATTTGCATGAAAAGGCACAAAACTGTTGATTGAGGCACAATCAATGAAAAGCACGTGGCAAATGTGCCACATACAATGTATCATTTTATTGTAAACAATGTCTTTTAAAGCTACACCAAAAATACAGCATATATGACTACTGTTGTCACGATACCAATATTTCAGTAGTCGGGACCGATACCAGTGAAATTTCACGACTCTCGATACCACAGCAAAATATGCTAATATGGTAATATATTATTGAACTCACTCAGCCTATTTAAAGTTAAATTAAAATGTAAATAATAAATTAAAAGAAATGCATTGCTTAAGTGTTTAAGTAGGGCCTTACTGAAAACAGTTTTTCCCAAATCCTTTTTTCCTCATATATATATATATATATATACACACACACACACATATATACACACACACACACACACACATATATACAGTAGTGGCCAAAAGTATTGGCACCCTTGGTAAATATGAGCAAAGAAGGCTGTGAAAAAAAAAAAATCTGCATTGTTTATCCTTTTTATCTTTCATTCAAAAAATTCACAAAAATCTAACTTTTAATTAAAATAAAACAAACTCAAAGAGAGGAAATATCTCATTATTAAATAAATATTTTTCTCCAAAACACATTGGCCACAATTATTGGCACCCCTAGAAATTCTTATGAGTAAAATATATCTGAAGTATATTTCCATTCATATTTTAAATTTTTTAGTGCACTTGGGTGACTAGGAACATGAAATTGTTCAGCCATGACTTCCTGTTTCACAGGAGTATAAATATGATGTAACACACAGGCCAAATTCCCTTAATCAATCACAGCGGGTTAGGCTAAAGAATATAGTTCTGATGTGCGGCAAAAGGTTGTTGAGCTTCACAAAATGTGAAGTGGCTATAAGAAAATAGCCAAAGCATTGAAAATGCCCATTTCCACCATCAGGGCAATAATTAACAAGTTCCAATCAACTGGAGATCTTAAGAATCGGCCTGGAAGAGGACGTGTGACTATATTGTCTCCACGCACAGAGTGGAGGATGGTTCGAGTGGCCAAAGAATCTCCAAGGATCACAGCTGGAGAACTGCAGAAATTAGTTGTGTCTTGGGGTCAGAAAGTTTTCAAAACTACAATCAGACGTCACCT
The DNA here is from genome assembly GCF_019703515.2 of Myxocyprinus asiaticus. Taxonomy (NCBI): domain Eukaryota; kingdom Metazoa; phylum Chordata; class Actinopteri; order Cypriniformes; family Catostomidae; genus Myxocyprinus; species Myxocyprinus asiaticus. Next base: position 1,093,605 of record NC_059378.1, on the reverse strand, counting down.
ACATCACCACAAGTTATTTGAGATGGTTTCAAGAAAAAAAGCCTCTGCTCTCATCCAACAACAAACTCAAGCATCTTTAGTTTGCCAGACACTACTGGAACTTCAAATGGGACCGGATTCCCCTATGGTCAGATGAAACAGAAAAAGAGCTTTTTGGCAGCAAACACCAGAGATGAAGTACCCAATGCCCACGGTTAAAAATGTTGCTGCATCTTTAATGTTGTGGGGCTGTTTTTCTGCCAGAGGTCCTGGACATCTTGTGTGGATACATGGCATCATGGACTCTATCATATACCAACAGATTAAAAAAAAAATCTAAACCTGAGTGCCTCTGTCAGAAAGTTTACAATGGGCCCTGGTTGAAACTTCCAGCAGGACAATGATCCAAAACCAACATCAAAATCACACAAAAATGGTTTACTGACCACAAAATCAAGGTTCTGCCATGGCCATCCCAGTCCCCTGACCTGAACCCCATAGAAAACCTGTGGGGTGAACTGAAGAGGAGAGTCCACCGGTATGGACCTCTGAATTTGAAGGATCTGGAGAGATTCTGTATGGAGGAATTATCTCAGATCTGTTGCCAGGTGTTCTCCAACCTCATTAGACATTTTAGGAGAAGACTCAGAGCTGTTATCTTGGCAAAGGGAGGTTGCATAAATTATTGAATAAAAGGTGCCGATAATAATGGCCAATGCGTTTGAGAAAAATATTTATTTAATAATGAAATATTTCCCCTATTTCAATTGTTTTACTTCAATTAAAGGTTAGATTTTTGTGAATTTTTTTTATGAAAGATCAAAAGGATAAACAATGGAGAATTTTTTTTCACAGCCTTCTTTGCTCATATTTACCAAGGGTGCCAATATTTTTGGCCACAACTCACACTCTCTCTCTCTCTCTCTCGCTCTCTCTCTCTCTTCAGAATTTCCTGTTTAAATGTTTAATTTAATTTTCAAAGTGGTGTCTAATAAAATTAATTCTTAAAACTTTTAACAAGTGAAAATAGAATAGTTACTTTTCATTTAAAAAAAACTTTTATAGTTAAATTTCATGTAAACAATACATTTAAAGAAATGCATGTTTCCTTCAAGTTTTTCCCAATTAAACATGCATTGCTTAAGTGTTTTTAAGTAGGGCCCTACAACAATTACTTTAAATTTGTTAACAATTTGTTAACTTTTATTCAGTGCAACAGCACTCTTGTAATATATTTATTATTAATAATATTACTATAGCAGTGAATATTACATTTTATGATACAGTTGTAATATATTTCTGCTGCAATTTCTTCATTTTATTTTGATGTGAGCTATGATTTTGAGGTGTAGTTTGATGGAAGTTTCACTTCTCTGGACAAACAGTTCACTACATGGTCCAGTGTGATCGTTAAAGCGCAAATGTTGTGACTTCATTAAATAAATATATAGTCTACATGTGCTGCGGCTACACAGTGAATTAATGCTATGCTTTGTTCTCTCATACGATGTCTGTGGAGTCATGAGCGATCGGCTTTATACATTCATTTAAAGCACGCAGCTCATGCAGACTAAGATTGCAGCATTTTCACGGTTTAATAATCACACTTGGACTCATCACGATTTTAACGATTACTTGTGCATTTCAGTGTGCATGGAGTAACAGAGCACATGCTCAAATAAGCATGTGAGCATATAAAGCAGTCGTGTGTCAGTCAGACAGCTCACTGGGACCGAATTAAGTCAGTGCTCGGTACTACCGGTACTGCACAAACACTGGTATTGTGGCATCTTTTTTATTTCAGTGCCGAATTGGTACTAATATATGACTATATCAGAGCAGGTTGGCTAGGTAGTTACTTTTCAGTTTGCAAACGGTTATCTGATTGTTATCTACAGAGGGAGAACAAAAGAAGAGGAAGAAGACAAATGAAGATTCATGTTCCCAGACAACAACTTTAGAATGCAAAGTATATGGATATTACTGAAGAAATATCAGAAAAGTGATGCCCACCTAAAAATGTTGGTACTTCTCTAAAACTTGCAAGAACACACAGTGTTGCATCCATCATATTCTCTGGTCTTTGAACATTTGCAATTCGATGAAAAAGTGGTGTCTTCCTTTATTGAAAGGTATTTTATACTGAAAATATGGAATCTTGTGTATGAATAGTAAGTGGTTTGTAAGTACAGGTAGTTCCTCGATGTTCCTTGTGCGGCTGTGAGTGACATTACTGATGAAAGCGTTTTCACCGTATAGTGGGTATACTGATCATAGGCATCTATATGAGAGGCAGATGGAGAGAGTTTAGTTTGGATCAGCTACTCTGAGGTATCATTTATAATGGATTGGCTGCTCAGTGAGGTATAGCAGTAGAGTTTTTGCACTGGATTGGCTGTTGATGGAGGAAAACAGGCAGATGGTGTTTATATTAAAGGAATATTCCGGGTTCAATACAAGTTAAGGTTAATTGACAGCATTTGTGGCATGATTTTGATTACAACAAAAATGAAGTACCTCCTTTACTTTAACCCTCCTGTTATGTTTGGGCCATTTTTTACCTGTTTAAGAGTTAAACACAGTGAAAAACTAATTTTAAGTTTGGTCAAGATGCCTTTGGGTTCTACTCAACATTGACTAAATAAACATGTTAAAAGAAGTTTTTTAGGATTTTATAATGCTTGTTTTCAATGTGTTTTTTTGAGTGAAGTGTGTCACAAGATATCTCTATTTGTTGTACAGTAATATATGGTATTTTTTGTAATGTTGCCAAATACAAACCATGATTCTGTTTTTCTTTCAGAATAATACAGTTTGTCAGTAATCTAAGTATCATCTTATATTAAGTACTGTAAATCCTTAGAGTAAAGCTAAGGATTTACTATCTATTGCAGGGGTCTTCAACCATTTCAGGCCAAGGACCCCTTGGCGGGTAGAGAGATGGAGCCGGGACCCCCGTTACATATTTTATCAAATTGTGTGTTGCATTTTATGCCTATAAAAACATGGATGGTAGGCTACTGAATTATTTGCATAATGTTTACATTGCAAAGCCATTGAACTAATCATTAAATGCTGCCCTTCCGAAAAGACCAGCTAAAACCAGCCTAAACTTGTTGGCTGGTTTTAGCTGGTCGCCCAGCCTGGTCATAGCTGGTCAGGCTGGTTTTAAAGGGGTTTTGAACACTTTTTTAGCTAGTCAGGCTGGTCTTAGTTGGTCAGGGTGGCCTTGGCTGGTCAGGCTGGTGTTGGCTGGTCAGGGTGGTCTTGGCTGGTCTCCCAGCCTGACCAGCTAAAAAGTGTTCAAACCACCTCTGAAACCAGCTAACTGACCAGCCTGGCTAGGCTTAAGCTGCTTTTAGCTGATCTTTTCAGTATTGACATACAGCATGGTCTGCAACATTTTTGACATGAAGTGACATTTTTAAATTCCTCTGTAAATCCCTGTGCCAAACCTCCTCCAAAAATAAAAAAGACAGACAGACAAACAAACAGACAGACAGAAAAACAGACAGACCCTGTCCATGCAGAATAAAACAACTATTATAAAGTTACTAAAATGGAGTCTTCATCTCATGTGAGTGATCGATTTTATACATACATTTTAAAATTACTGTTCATTTCATTGAGTAAACAAATTGGAAAGAGGAAAACAATGACAGAGTGCACCTTTAATTATGTTGATTTGAGAGTCACCGTCTTGTGTGTGTTGAACGTTAAGGACTGTGTATGCCAGCTTGATAATCTCAGCGGTAACTATTTATTTACACCAGGCAATTATGCTATTGTTCTGAAAGCAAAAAGTAGCTAATTATAAATAACAAATAAACTGTAGGCTGTCATCTGCTAAACCGCACAGCACGACCAACGCAAAGCAGTGACCCTCCACTGCAGCGCTGCTAAACCTGATGTGTGTCACGCATTGAGCAGCTCATGATGAGCGGTGGTTGTGTGAAGGGTTTGTCCGGGCTGTGCGCTTCTGCTGACTAGCGCAGTTTAGTCACACTTTAAGATTAGGCATGCAGCTGCGAAGGACTTCAGCATGTCAATAATTCATACTCCTCTCTCTCGCTGTTGCTCATGTGCGAGTGAGTGATTATTACAAATGCCACCAATGGTGGATCAAACAAAAATAATTTGCAGATCCCCTGCAGTACAACCACGGACCCCCTGTTGAAGACCCTTGGTCTATTGTCCACATGTAGTCCCACAACTCAGAAATAGGTGGCACTCTTTCCAGTTTAAATGCTACTATATAAGCCTGTGTTTAGTGTAAAATCATGTAGGTCAGCCTATGCCAATTTTCATGTTCATAATTAATGAGTGTGCTGTCAATATACTGCAAATCTATTGTACTCAATACGGGTCATTTATGACCAGAAAATCACAGTTGTCAATGGGGTCAATCTGTGGAAAGTTACATCCAATTTACAACTTTGTTGCCATGACGACGTAACACCACAAACCATAAAATGACTGTGAAAAAGACGATTTAAACAACTTAACAGCTCAAATAATACACAAGTTTTCACAGAATAATTAATGTAAATGCTTTTATTTAATGATAAGCTTCACATTTCTGCCTTTAAACCCTTTCAAAAATGTGCCCCATTGACTTCCATTGTAAGTGTCTCACTGGAACACAGATTTGTGCTTTAAGGAAAAGGAGAGATGAGTCGAAATTGTTTTTTGTGGAACTTTATGATGCTGTCGATTGAGCTTAACTTGAATTTAACCCGGAATATTCCTTAAAGTCAGCTGCTCAGAAAGGAGCTGCAACGGAGCTGTTAGAAAAGTATGGACACAGAATAACACAGTTTGCTGGCCCACCAGCTAGAACAGCACCAAACCAGTATACAGTAAGTCCGCCTGGACCAGCATGAATTTTCAAAGTTGGTCTTCTCAGCAGAGTGGTCACATGTACAGTACATGCAAGTTCAGGTTCACACACACACAAAGACTAACTTGAGCCGGAGACTCGTGTGCTTTTTTCAAGTTTGTCTTATTTATTATTTAGGCTAGATTTGTAGGCTAATTATAAAAGGTGGTGGAGAAAGGTAGAACAGTGTGGCAACAGAGGAGCCACTTATCCCCTGCTAAATTATTATGTTGATTTATGACCAACTGGGTTTGGGGTTGTGTATTATTTAGAAATACATCAAATGAAAGTGGCTCGTTCATTCACTATAATAAGAAAAGGTATGTGCTAAACTTGAGACCTTGAAGTCATTTTATGAAATGCACAAAACCAAAACCTGCAATTCTGAAAATGTCAAATGATAGAAAATTACCATGGAGATTTGGTACAATCTACATTTATACTCTATGATCTCTATAATTTAACACTCTTTAAATTCTCACTACAGATTTGATTTGGAGGTGATGTTGCTAGAGTCATAAGACCTTTGATTTGTGCTGAATTTGGGCGGTGATGGCAGGGTACATTTTAGAGAAGACCATTGCGCTCTCTGCAGAGTTATTGTTTGGATTACTGCAGTGCCTCCCACTGACTCTAGTTGTCTCTCGTTTAGTTTGGGCTTATTGCAACATCTGTGAAATCGATTGCCTCTGCCTCTTTCTATCGCACTGCTGATCAGTGTTTGCCTGATCCACCAGGTGTAAAGCCTTAACCGACGAACACAGACTCACACAAACCCACATACCGTATATATACACACAAAATCAATATATTTCATTTCAGATCTCTCTCTGCCGAGACTCTTATCTGTTCCCCTGTGTTTAGAAATGTAAAAGCAGATTAACCTAGACAACTTCTTCAGCTCTGACTAAAACAATACCACTGCAAAATAATTTGCCAAAATATGAAATTTCCATAACTTGTACCACAAAGATCAGCACTCTATTTCACATAAAAACCAATACTTGACATCCAGAATATGAGGAGCAATTTAAACGGAAAAAATGCCAGAGTAAAGTTTAAAACTCCTGAAGAACTCAGTGAAGAAAGAAGTTCAGTGGTTTGGAATCAAGGATAATAATTTTAATGAAATATCTGTAATCACTAAATGCATTCTGTAAGTAGGATCCATGGTGTTGACCCCCCCAAAATAAATAAATAAAAAAAGACTCCAGTTATTCATAAATAATATTGTATATGTTTACAATCTTATGATGATTAGATTTTAAAAAAATACACATTTACTGTATGTACTGTATATATTTTTGTAAACATGTAATTCTGGTTCTCTTCACTCCATCTCCCTCCGTAAAGTCTAATTTTATTCAGCAAGTACTAGAAGAAATAATTTTTCCACTATCACATTCCATCACAATATACAGATCTGAAATGTAGGTGGCGCTCTAACGCATTTTAGCCCTCACAGATGTGCTCGTCCATAGACATTCAGTCTAATTTTCAGTTCAAGCACCACCCTCATTATTTCATTGAATATCTCGGCCTCTGAGTGGACTAGAAACTCAATCTAGGTTTTAATTAGGCTATGTTCAGACTGCAGCTAACCTTATGCCCCGACTGCCGGCGGGTCCTCCCCGCCTTCCTTGACCTGGGAGGAGACAGGAGGGGAAAAAACAACAACACAAAATGGCGAGGGAGAGGCCAACACGGAGAGAGAGAGAGAGAGAGAGAGAGAGGAGAGAGAGAAAAAAGACTCACCGGTTCTCCGATGCGCCGTCGCGTGGTACCCGATCACTACTCCACCCTCTCAGGCGGACTGCAGCCGCTCCTCCCCGGCCGGACCGGAGTCAGACCTCCAACCCTGAGCGGACAGAACGCCCCTCTGCGTTCCCGGCGTCCCGTGGGGACTCTCCTCCGCACCTGGCAGCGGCCCTACCACTCCAGGCGGTCGGGGAGTCGCTTCCCTCCTCCGCCCCCGGCAGCGGAGGAGTGCCCTGTTGTCCCCCGGGAATGTGGAGGGGTCGAGAGAAGACCGCCGTCCAGGCAGTCGGGGAGTCCCGTCCCCACTCGCCTCGCGGACGGCGGCCGTTCCCCGCGTCCAGGTGGTCGGGCTACTCCGTCCCCCGTCGGACGGCAGCGGCGCTCCCCTGGGTGGACGGCAGTGTCGAGGACCCTGCGACGGGAATCCCTCCTCCTTCCCGGGTTTCGGCACCAGTGTAAGGGGGTTCAGTGGAAAGGAGGAGGCGAGAACCGGCTTAATAATATAAATAATAATTTAATAAACAATTTAAACAAAACACACAACCGAAAAACACACAGTACAGCTGCCTGCAATTCTCTCTCTCTCGAACTGTCGTCCCCGGCCGCCTTTATCCCTCGCGCACCCCATCAGGCTGATTGGGGACCGGGTGCGTCTCATTCCAGCCCGGCCCCGCCCTCCTTGGCTCTACATGCGCGTTCAGACATAACCGACCTATCTGCATGGGTTGCTTTGGCAATGACGTAGGCATACCCACGTGACGATGCTTTCAAAACAGATGCGGGAAAAATGGAGGTGCATCATCTCGCTCTCCAAATAAGTGCCCTGTCCAGTCGTGGTGCAGAACTCCTCCAATCGCACAAAAAAAGGAGGAAATATTGTGATGTTCCGTGCTGCAGTCACGGCCGGCTTATGAATACGTACGGCATTTCCGTCACCGATTTTTAACCTCATCGTTGTGTGTCGCGTTAAGAGTGATGCAAAAGACCATTTGAAATCTGACTTGAGCAGCCAGAGCGTCCGGACTGAGACGCATCTGAAAAAATCTGATTTAAATCGCATTTGAAACCACCTCCCGATGTGGTTTGAATCGGATGTGGTTTTTTGCTGTCCAGACTATCAAAAACTCATCTGGATACAATCCGGATATGCAAAAAATCTGATTTTTAGTGGCAGTCTGAACATAACGTTAGAAAGCTGATATCCTTTCCTTTGCGGTGATGTATAACATTAATCAATATTGATAGTCGATAACATATTTCAGATGATTTAAGCATGCTTTTCCTGCTGGACTGCATATACAGTATCTAAGATTTAACATTAGATTAATCACACAAGCAAGCTCACAGACAAGTAAAAATGGCTCATTTTTTAGAGAACTTCCTAAGGTAAAAACAAAAAACGTTTTAACTATTTGGGGCTAACAGCAGCAGTTATCGGCGCATAAAAGAGACGTTTGTATTTGATGTCTTACAAAATATAAATTTCACATTGCGATTCTTTTGAAAATCTTTCAAACTGTGGTATTAGGGCAAAAAAATAAATAAACTGTACAGTCGCGTTCCTGAGAATGAGAGCTTTCATTTGATATATGACATGTTTATTTATGTGCTATTTGAAAGACTTTTATATTCATATTAATATTTCTACCACATGACCTCTAGATGGCGCTGATTTTCGAAGCGAATGTTTTCAGGCCTTATTTTGTTATTTGAAGTAATGCAGAAGTGTTATCTCTGAAAAGTTCATATTCTAAGCTTTCAAATGAAACCTCATATGCCTGACTTACGGTATGTATTCGGAGACTTGAACATTTTAAGCGTAAACTTTTTTCGCAACAGAGTTGAAGAGGTTAAGTGCAATTTCTGAGTTTCAATCTTCAGCATCTTGAAAAGATCAAAGCAGCTGTGCCATTGTTTTGCTATGCACGACTGCCAGTTGATCGCAAGGCTTTTCATAATGTTATTTTTCATTGAGTGCTATAATGCCTTTGCTCTGCAAGATGCCCACTTTCATCCCACATAATAAGATTTTGGTGTCCGCATCAGCATGCGTTAGAAATCGATGGAAATGAGTGGGAGGAGCTTCAGCGTTAGCTAATAACAGCGGCGAATGTGGCAAAGAAAATGCATCACATTGTGACAGGTTCTATTACGCCACTCTAAAAAGGTCAATCAGATTAGAAACATGCTTATAGATATTTTCTTCTGGCAGTTTCACACATGCTGCTCGGTCTCTGTCTGGCTCTTAAGTTGCTGTTCATCAGATGTGTCCAACATCTCGTGTTTCCATACAGCCGGAGGAGGTCATGGCACAATATCGATTATGTGGAGCTAAAGCTACTAAAGGCTTAATCAGATCATCTTACTGTTGTAAAGACTTTCGCTACAACATGTTTATCTCTTTCAGTCTCTTTTTATAAGAAATCTTTTTGGTCAGAGTATTCAAATGATACGATACATGATGTGATAATATCTTATACCTCAGGCCTTGATAACACTGTATGTTTTTTGTCATAAATATCGAAAACCAAAGTAAACCCAGACGCTAGATGAGAATGTTGAAACGATGTCTTGAAACTGCAGCCATGCTCAGGATTTTCTTTCCTCTGCTTTCAGACGAGGTTCGATAGCTCAAAGTTAATTGACCTCTCTATTGAACTTTAGAAGTAATGCAAAATGTCAACAGTACATATAAAATGCTAAATAATAATGATTATAATTTGCAAATCAATGCTTGGCGTCTGCGTATTGATTCTATATCGGGATGAAAGAGCGTCACGGTGTTATGCCGTATTGATTTTTTCCCAACCTCTAGTTCAGATCATTCAAATGATCACATAAAATGCCATGACACTGGCCAAATAAAGAAAGGAAATTGCTAGACAACATTTCATGGAAACAAAATAAATAATTAGCCTATAGATTGTGTTCAATCATGCCTACAGGGTTCACATAAGAGATGACCCTTACATGATACAACATTGTTGCATTCGGCCCAGCCTTAATCTACTGTTAGTCCTTTTAGTTTTAAGAACCCTCAGCACAGAAGAGTGCAACAGTTCACGGACACTTTTTCAGCCGTGTTGGTTTCAGAAGTATTTTTATAAAATTATACATAAAAGAGCTGTAAGCCATGAACCGAATCAAGCAGCTCCGAGGTGAATCACAACGTTACAAACTTTGATATGAAGCATAAAAGTAATTGAAAATCAGACAAAAATACAAAGGTACAAGACTGTGCACTTAACGTCTTTCATGAGGTAACTACAATCCCATGACACACTGCAAATGACAGTCAAATTAAAAAAATATATACTGTATATATTGAAAAACATACAACTATTGATTTAAAGTTGTTGATTACAAGTATAGAAACAATGTAATTTTATTTTGCTGCAAAATATTCAGAGATACACGAATATAAATGTAGTTTGAGAGTAGGCGGTTGCTGCAGTGCTTGTTTGACACTTTGTTGGCCACGATTCTTTGATTGGTGGAGTTTTTGGCAACGCTTTCTATAAAGCCCATATATATAATGCATGGTAAATGCATTATACTGCATTCATAATGCCTCAAAATACACCTTATGATACATTATAACCTCATAAATAATTATAACTACAGTTATAATACATTATAAGACTTCATCTATGCATAGTTATACTTTAGAGTATAATGCATTATAACACAAGCAACATCTCATTTTAATGAAACAGAAGTTAAAGAGCACCTATTATGGTTTTTAATCGTGCCTAATTTTGTTTTAAAGGTCTCATACAATAGATTTACATGCATTCAAGGTCAAAAAACACTTTAATTTGCTCATAATTTAAATTGCAGCATTACGTTTTTTTCCCAGTGTCAAAAACGACTCGTTCAATGATCCGTTCTAAAGGATTCATTCTAAACTCCTCCTTTCAGAGAGCATACTCTGCTCTGATTGGTCAGATGTCCCAGTCTGTTGTGATTGGTCTACCGCTTAGTGTAGTGTTTGAGGGCGGGTCAAAGCTGTTCATGAGCCGCCAATGAAGACCAGAGGCGGGTTTTTTGTTACCAAATTACGTAGGTTAGTACAGGAAGTAAGTCTGGAATTACTAACGACTCGTTTCAGGTGTTCAGAATCGGTTCTTTCTTTTGGGAGTCAATAACAACATTTGTCGTGCACTTTGATTTTTGAAACTTTGCAGACTTTTTTACATTCATAAACAGCTAAATAACACACTACATGAAAGGTCATATTTGAAAAACCATAATAGGTGCTCTTTAATAAAGTTAATGGTTTATAGTGTAAACAGTCAAAATGATCATATTATAAGTCCTCTTTATCTGCTTTAAGTTACAAAAGTAATATCTTCTTATAAACAAACATACATCAAAAGTTAAACTTATATAATGGAAGTTATTTACAAAATAATTCTCCAAATTAGATGCACAAACATTAAAGTTTATCGAATAGAGTCGAGTATAGAATTAGTTTGATTTTTGTTTTGCTTTTTTATAGAAGATTGACTACATGTGTGATCAGCAAGTTTTTCGTAATATCTTAAAATGTACATTGAATGTGTTATTTTGTATTTGTGCATGTGTAATGTTTATAACTTCCAGCATGACTTATAATGTCTTATAACCACTTCAAAATATCTTATGAATGTTTATAAGACATTGCTTTTGTCACGTTAAAGCATAACTATTATATATATATATATATATATATATATATATATATATATATATATATATATATATATATATATATAATACATTATAACTTCTGCAGATAAAATTGGATGTTGCTTGTGTTATTATTATTATGTTATATACTACATATATTGTAGGTATAACTATGAATAGGTAATACATTATAATACTTAATTTTGGTTACAATTATTTATGAGAAGTTATAACGTATTATAAGGTGTATTATGAGACATTACTAATGCACTATATAGATGGGCTTCATAGAAAATGTTACCGAGTTTTTCCTCTTTAGGATCATGTGTAGTGTAGTTCTTCACCAAAAACATATTATTTATTTTTTTAATAAAGTTGAAATATCGCTGACTGTTGGCTTTAAAAGTAGGACTATACCATTGATTAACAACCTTGGAGCTCATGCTAGGTCTGTCTACAAAGGTTTATATTGTAAGTTATCATTAAAAAAATCTATTCATCTATGAAAAAAAAAAAAAAAATGGATTTTTTACTTCCAAAACCAGACTGTTGCGCTCTACTGGGGGATTATTATTTAAGAGCTTAATTCAAAGATTAAGTATTTAATTTGAGTTTGAATAAGTGATATTTACAGAGAGCTGCTTAGTCCTTTCTGCTTTGTGTATCTCACTAACGAACATCTTTAGGAAGCTGTTGTAGTTGTCTTGTTCTCTTCCTGTCTCTTTGTCTATGCAAAGTAAACACAAAAACTAAGTCTATTGATTAATACAAAGATTAAACACCAAGGCCTTCATCCTTCAGAAGAGAAGGTGAATTACTTGTAAATTAAGTTTTCCTTTTATTCTCTTCTGGGATGTTGAGAGAATTTGGAAAGGGCTTCCATTATTCCCTTCTTCCCTGAATAAAACATACAGGGAGCATTGTTGAATTATGCATAGAATTTTTGCTTTGCACTATTTTTCATGATTAAAGCTCTGAGCACAGTGGAGATGAGACTACTGAAGTCGTCATAGCAAAAATATCTTAAGGTGTGTCAGAAATAGATGTCTGCATTTAACAATTTGTGTGCAGTAAAGTAGGCAGCTTAGATCAAACTAATATATGTAGGCGTAACAGACACATCAAATATTGAAGTGTTTCCAGGACATGCTGTTTTAAATATTCCAGGTTTAAAACAAGTTAAGCTCAATCAACAGCATTTGTGGCATAATGTTGATTACCACAAAACTTCGAGTCGTCCCTCCCTGTCTTTAAAAAAAGCAAAAATCTGTGTTACAGTGAGACACTTACAATGGAAATGAATGGGGTCAATCTGTAAACGTTAACCCTTTAAGCTCGGATGGGCCCGCTGGCCACAAGAAAAAAAAATACTTGTCAAAATATTAATAACTACAGTCTTGACCAACACAAAATAGGCATCATTAGAAAGCTTAGAAGCTCTACTTTACAGTGCATGTAGACATTGTGATCAAAACTGAACAAACTCTTTTAAATCTGCAGATAAATCAGAAGTGTTCCGTTTTGATAAATTATTAAAAACGTTGCACTGTACATATTATTGCAATCAGTAAAAACATTAACTGATCAAATAGTCCATGTGTCATATGTTGTTGGAAAGCTCTCAAAGAGTAGAATACAACCAGCATATTTGTTTTACTCACAGACAAAAATATTGTGAGTAATAGCTAAGTGTATGTCTTTGACAGTTATGTTGGTGTTGCTTATAATTTAACGAAAAATTAACAGAAATAAAATATCACATAACATTACTTAGAGGAAGTGATTATCTTTCAAAAGAGACCACACACACAAGATAATCAGGTGCATAGATCATTAGATAATCCACATGAAGCACAATGTTGCATATGGCCACCAGGAGATGGCGCCAAATACATGATACAGACTTAATGATGACTCAAATGACACAGACTGAAACTCATTCTAAATACTAAAATCATGTCTGCATGCTATGCAAACCTTTAATCATTGTTGTATTTGCATGTGTAATTAGTTCTTATGTACACTTATTATGTTATATTTGTTTGGAGACTTATTTGGACACATGGAGACGTTTTTGGACACTATGATAAATTATATTTGTAATGCTATAACTTTTGATCACTTTGTTGTATCGACACAAACATTTTCTCAGATACAGTTGACATGATTGGGAACAAAAGCAGTTTTTCAAAGCAACCTCATTTACACCCAGAGATATATAATGTCAAATCAGAAAAATAAGGGGGAAAAGGACATTTATGGCTCAACTTTTTTTTTTTTTAGCAGTTTCTTAGGCTTAGGCTGAGCGTCTCAGAATGTATCATAATCTTTATCATTTAAAAAATGTGAACAGTTTTGAACACTTGATGCTCCTTGTTTTTTTGTGGAGTTATAAGCCTTTCATTTTGGGTATGCCACTATAAAAGCAAATCTTTAAAAACACCTTCAGAGCTTAAAGGGTTAAATGTATATGAATTCTAATTTTCTCATTTGATGGCATACTGTTGTGCTGTCGCAACATTTCATCATCCGAGTTTATTTTCCATTTCCTCTCCCTTGTACTTTCTGCTCTGAAATATTTTTTTCCCTGCAGTTTTTTTTTCTCACTAAATAAATTATTAATTTCAAGTTCAGCAGCCTCACACACATCAGAACACAAAGAGATAAAAATCAATCACCTTGTACTAACTTCTAATTAAGCATTAAAAAGAAATGTATATTTATATCATTTCACACTGACTTCTTTAATCTTTTCTGGCAGCATTATCACAGTGTTTTTATTTGATTAATTAAAAGAAGATTATTCAAACTGGCCAGCTTACATGATTTTTTTCCACTCTACCATCTTTTTTGAGATTCATTTACACCAAACTTCAGTCATGCTAGAAGTCTGTCAGTGGATATTCAGAATGATTCAGACGGGTTTAACATTCACTTGGCGATGAAGAAACATGCCAGTCACTCTGCCCTTCAGCAACCCCAAACTTTCTCTAAGTTTTCTCATACGTCCCCAATGTTTCATCACACCCTTGAACTTTCATTAACTTTAATGATGCAGACAAGATGAAGGGAATGAGTTTATTGGTCTGGATGCTTTTGGCACACATTCAGTGAAAGACAAACAGATCGGTCTTCCAAACACTTTTTGCCTGCATTTTCCCCTCTCAGGGAGTGATTTATTTCCAAGGAACGTTTTATAAACATGACAAAATAAAGCAGCCCAGCAGAGATGAATCAGCACACAGTAGAAAGACAGAGAAGGTCAGAACTCATCAGAACATCATGTAGTCAAATTTCATCTTCACTGGGAAACAAAGAACCAAACTCAGGGAGGATCATTTGTGCAAATATAATGTTTGCATCTTACAAAGCATTGATTGAACTTTATCCACAAATGTGGACATTTTCCATCGGCTTCTCACAATAAAGAAAAAGTAGTACACATTCAATTGTATGCTACATGTTGTCGGCAGGACCGGTTCAGAGTTGTAGTTCACTCAAGACGTGATGGCGAGAGAACACAATCAAATGAAACAGGATGCAGGACTCTCAAGACACGTTTGTCAAAGTTGAATCATTTCTAACTTGACTGTCTTCAAATCAAGGCGCTCCTGACATGACATCCATCTGATGCATACGTACCATCAATATGTTATCATCTACAGGGTTCCCATGTGACCTGGAAAGCCTGGAATTTTGCAATGCATTTTTCCAGTCATGGAAAAGCCATGGAAAATGAAAGAAACGCCAAAATGTTCTGGAAAATAATTATTCGGTCGACTGTCACGAACAAAGCCCTGTCACGTACATTCAATGACGATGGTCGGACCACTGATTTTTTTTTAAAATGAATTCACACCCAGAGGTGGTATCGTGGTGATGCGGCCTTTACACTGCTGGATGAGAATTCATTTGTAATAATTCAATGATCGGAGTCCGCTTATACCGCGGTTACCACATGTAGGGCTCTATGATTTCTGCGATGCGGAAAACACGGACAGAACCACTAAATCCAGACATAAAAATGGCATTAGCTATAAAACACGGAATGTCAAGGAAACTGGCATATTTGGGATGAAAATTAATGTTTGAATTCACAATTAAACCAATTCAAATCACAATATGTCCTAGTTTGATTGTTAAACCGTGAAGTGCTGTGATTTAATTGAATAAATATATACACTGCCTGTGTAAGTCGTTAGGATTTAAATAAGCAGACACTTAAGAGTCTATGATTGGATCATTATTTCAGTGATTAATATGTTTCAGCTGGCAACAGTTCTTTTAACCCTAACTGATGATAATCAACCATGTCGTAAGACGTATCCCGTGAACGTGGAAAAGATGTTATTGTGTTTCAGAAGGGGCAAATTATTGTCCTGCATCAAGCAAAGAAAACAACTAAAGGAGATTACTGAAATCACTGGAATTGGGTTAAGAACTGTCCAACACTTTATTAAAACCTGGAAGGATAGTGGTGAACCGTCAAAAAAATCGACAGTAGAACTCACGGCTATGTTTAACCTTCTGAGACCCCCGTGTGACTGCTGTGTGCATTTTCTGTTTCCCTTTTTGATTTGTAACTAGTAACACCTAATAAACAAGCAAAACAAACAACAAAAAATAGTTAATAGTTTTCCTAAATATGTATGTACACATATTTGGACAGCGGGACTATGTTGTGACATTTTAAATAATTCCTATAGAAAGTCCATTTTTTTTTAATCAAATAGTTTATTATGTGTCCAGGAGTGTTGATTATTCATGTGTTTGAGATGTTACAGACATTACATCATAAATTATCATAATTAATTCTGATTCAAAGTAATGTCCAGCATCATCCAATCACTGTCAACCATGTTAAAATAAAATGATACATTATAAATTGTGAATCTATGTACTGATTATCATTGTCACATGTCTGTCAAACATGTTGAGTGATCCAAACATCATCTGCAGCCTGAAACTGAACTTTTGATCAGATTTTAGGAGTGAATGCACTTAACTGCATAGAGAGCTATAGGATGCTCCCTTGCTCCCTATTTAGTGAATGACTTAACCTCCAGTGTGCTGTCTGTCTGCACTGGTCTCAGAACAGTTTGAAATGCACCTTATTATCATCCTAACTCCATATAAAGCCTCTGAAAGACACATTTCCAGCTTTTGGATGAACTCATTGATTCTCAGTGTGAAAGTGCACAGTAAATATATAGGAATGCATTTATTAATGTTAATGAATAGAACCGTATTGTACAGTGATTACAAAATGTTTATTAAAATGAAGTGAAATGACCCACAGATGTGTTAGAGTTGAAAGTTATTCAAAATTACTGAAATGTTTTTTCTACTTTTGAGGAAACGAGGTGCCAATTTCCACATATGTGGATGTCAGCATGCTGATAAACAAGATGTGCGAAAAACGAATTTTTAAAGCGACATCAAATGAAACTAGAGACGCTACTCTTTACAACCAAATAGGTTTAAATGCAAACCAGAGGCACTTTTGTTGGCACGAGGTTAATAGTGAAAGTAAGAGCATTTCCAAAATCACAATGTGATGATAAATTACAGGATTGGGACTAAACAGCTGTGTGGCCACAAGAAAGCCACTTGTTAGGGAGACTAATCAGGAAAAACGACTAAAATTTGCTAGGGAGCATAAAGATTGGACTGTGGAGCAATGGAAAAAGGTCATGTGGTCTGATGAGTCCAGATTTACCCTATTCCAAACCGATGGGCGCGTCAGGGAAAGAAGGGAAGTGCATGATGTACCCGTCATGCATAGTGCCCACTGTACAAGCCTCTGGAGGCAGTGTTATGATCTGGGGTTGCTTCAATTGGTCAGGTCTAGGCTTAGCAACGTTATGCAGCAATAAAATGAAGTCAGCTGACTACCTGAATGTACTGAATGACCAGGTTGTCCCATCAATGGATTTTTTTCTTCCCTGACGGCATGGGCATATTCCAGGACGACAATGCCAAGATTCATCGGGCTCAAATTGTGAAAGAGTGGTTCAGTGAGCATGAGGAATCATTTTCACCACAGAGTCCTGACCTTCACCCATTTGAAAGTCTTTGGGATGTGCTGGAGAACACTTTACGGAGTGGTTCGACTCTCCCGTCATCAATACAAGATCTCGGCCAACAATTAATGCAACTCTGGATGGAAATAAATATCGTGAAGTTGCATAAGGTTGTTGAAACAATGCCATATACATCATGACCTCTCATGTGGTTTTTTTTTATTAAATATTACACCCGTTGGGCACATAAAATGTCCTGGGAAATTGTGCCTTGAAAAAAAGTGGGAACCTAGTCACTTTTGTCCATTCAATGCTTTACTCATCTGCCACAACAGTGTCTTTGAATTATCTTCATTTCGAATCGATTGGCAGCCCTATTATAAAAACATTGAAATGTTTGACCTCAGTATTGACAGTGTTGTCTATTACACATGTCTAACCAGGATTATTATTGTTGTGTGTACAGACATTCGCAGGAAACACTGATGCAGACACAGTGGTCCAACACAAACTCCCTCACTCAATCAGGACTCGATATTTGCGCCTTCTTCCCGTCGAGGGAAGTCCCAGAGGAGGGATTGGTCTACGGTTAGAGGTCTATGGCTGCACATACAGTGAGTACAAGAGCTCATACAGTGCATTCATAATAGGGCATATTAGGGCCAGTATATTTGGGCTTTTCTAACTTTTTTGCTTTTTTACATTAATAAAAAAAGCCCTTAGTGTCCTCTTTCAGAAGATGATTTCAGAAGACAAAATTATGCCTGTAGCCCACAGGGTTCCAAAGCTGCAATAATTTTAGTTAGGGTATGCAGTTTTCATGATATGTGCTCCAAAAGTTATTCACTTTTAAATCAAATCAACAAGAAGTACTAGTAACTTCCTGTAAGGTCAAAGAAAGTGCAGAGAGTGCAGAGTTGCGGGTCTTCTCCCATTCTCCTTGATCTACTTTTTCCAGAGTCAGACGTGGCCGACTTTGATGGTCGCAGTGCTTTGCTTTACCGGTTCAACCAAAAGTCCACCAGCACAGTGAAAGACGTGATATCTCTGAGATTCCGGAGCCATCAGGCCGAAGGGGTTCTGGTTCACGGAGAGGGACAGAGAGGAGATTTCCTCACTCTGGAGCTTCAGAAAGGAAGACTCACTTTGCATCTCAATTTGGGTGAGTGAAAGAGGAGGGATGGGGGAATTATCTGGCACAAAATAAGTGGATATTTTTTTAATGTATTTTTTTTTTTTCAAATAAATAGGAAACTGCAGATGAGAATCATGATGTATGATTCAGAATGACCTTTCATCCTTTTATTCGCTCCCTGTACTGAAGTGTGTCTTGGCGGACCAGAGAATGAAATCACAGATTAAAGAGAAGTACCTGAGGAAGGGAGGGAAAAAGAAAAGAAAGACAAAAACAAAGAAAAAGAATACAGTAAAAAAGAAATAAAAGGGAAAAAAGGAAAGAGAATACAGTAAAAAAGAAAGAAAAGAGAATACAGTAAAAAGAAAAAAAGGGGGAAAAAAGGAAAAGGAAAAAGAATACAGTAAAAAAGAAAGGAAAAGGAAAAAGAATACAGTAAAAAAGAAAGAAAAAGAATACAGTAAAAAGAAAGAAAAGGGAAAAAAGAAAAAGAAAGAGAATACAGTAAAAAAGAAAAGGGAAAAAAGTAAGGAAAAAGAAAGAAAAAGAATACAGTAAAAAAGAAGAGAAAAAAGAAAGGAAAAAGAAAGAAAGAGAATAGAGTAAAAAGAAAGAAAAGGGAAAAAGAAAGGAAAAGAAAGAGAATACAGTAAAAAAGAAAGAAAAGGGAAAAAGGAAAAAGAAAGAAAAAGAATACAGTAAAAAGAAAGAAAAGGGAAAAAAGGAAAAAGAAAGAGAATACAGTAAAAAAGAAAGAAAAGGGAAAAAGGAAAAATAAAGAGAGAATACAGTAAAAAAGAAAGAAAAGGGAAAAAAGAAAGGAAAAAGAAAGAAAGAATACAGTAAAAAGAAAGAAAAGGGAAAATAAAGAAAGAGAATACAGTAAAAAAAGAAAGAAAAGGGAAAAGAGAATACAGTAAAAAGAAAGAAAAGGGAAAATAAAGAAAGAGAAAAGGGAAAAAAGAAAGGAAAAGAAAGAATACAGTAAAAAGAAAGAAAAGGGAAAAAGAAAGGAAAAGAAAGAGAATACAGTAAAAAAGAAAGAAAAGGGAAAAAAGAAAGGAAAAAGAGAATACAGTAAAAAAGAAAGAAAAGGGAAAAAGGAAAAAGAAAGAAAGAGAATACAGTAAAAAAGAAAGAAAAGGGAAAAAGGAAAAAGAAAGAAAGAGAATACAGTAAAAAAGAAAGAAAAGGGAAAAAAGAAAGGAAAAGAGAGAATACAGTAAAAAAGAAAGAAAAGGGGAAAAAAGAAAGGAAAAGAGAGAATACAGTAAAAAGAAAGAAAAGGGAAAAAGAAAGGAAAAGAGAATACAGTAAAAAAGAAAGAAAAGGGAAAAAAGAAAGGAAAAAGAGAATACAGTAAAAAAGAAAGAAAAGGGAAAAAAGGAAAAAGAAAGAAAAGGAAAAAGAAAGAGAGAATACAGTAAAAAAGAAAGAAAAGGGAAAAAGGAAAAATAAAGAGAGAATACAGTAAAAAAAAGAAAGAAAAGGGAAAAAAGAAAGGAAAAAGAAAGAATACAGTAAAAAAAGAAAGAAAAGGGAAAATAAAGAAAGAGAATACAGTAAAAAAAGAAAGAAAAGGGAAAAAGAAAGGAAAAGAGAATACAGTAAAAAAGAAAGAAAAGGGAAAAAAGAAAGGAAAAAGAGAATACAGTAAAAAAGAAAGAAAAGGGAAAAAGGAAAAAGAAAGAGAATACAGAAAAAAGAAAGAAAAGGAAAAAGAAAGAGAATACAGTAAAAAAGAAAGAAAAGGGAAAAGAAAGAATGAGAATACAGTAAAAAGAAAGAAAAGGGAAAAAAGAAAGGAAAAAGAAAGAGAATACAGTAAAAAGAAAGAAAAGGGAAAAAAGAAAGGAAAAAGAAAGAGAATACAGTAAAAAAGAAAGAAAAGGGAAAATAAAGAAAGAGAATACAGTAAAAAAAGAAAGAAAAGGCAAAAAGAAAGGAAAAGAAAGAGAATACAGTAAAAAAGAAAGAAAAGGGAAAAAAGAAAGGAAAAAGAGAATACAGTAAAAAAGAAAGAAAAGGGAAAAAGGAAAAAGAAAGAGAATACAGAAAAAAGAAAGAAAAGGAAAAAGAAAGAGAATACAGTAAAAAAGAAAGAAAAGGGAAAAGAAAGAATGAGAATACAGTAAAAAGAAAGAAAAGGGAAAAAAGAAAGGAAAAGAAAGAGAACAGTAAAAAGAAAGAAAAGGGAAAAAGAAAGGAAAAGAAAGAGAACAGTAAAAAGAAAGAAAAGGGAAAAGAAAGAGAATACAGTAAAAAAGAAAGAAAAGGGAAAAAAGAAAGAGAATACAGTAAAAAGAAAGAAAAGGGAAAAAGGAAAAAGAAAGAGAATACAGTAAAAAGAAGAAAAGGAAAAAAGAAAAGGGAAAAAAGAAAGGAAAAGAAAGAGAACAGTAAAAAGAAAGAAAAGGAAAAATAAAGAGAATACAGTAAAAAAAGAAAAGGGAAAAAAGAAAGGAAAAAAAGAATACAGTAAAAAGAAAGAAAAGGGAAAAAAGAAAGGAAAAGAAAGAGAACAGTAAAAAGAAAGAAAAGGGAAAAAAGAAAGGAAAAGAAAGAGAACAGTAAAAAAGAAAGAAAAGGGAAAAAAGAAAGGAAAAAGAAAGAAAGAGAATACAGTAAAAAAAAGAAAAGGAAAAAGAAAGAAAGAAAAGGGAAAAAAGAAAGGAAAAAGAAAGAAAGAGAATACAGTAAAAAGAAAAGGGAAAAGAAAGAATACAGTAAAAAAAGAAAGAAAAGGGAAAAAAGGAAAAAGAAAGAATACAGTAAAAAAAAGAAAGAAAAGGGAGAAAAAGAAAGAAAGAGAATACAGTAAAAAGAAAGAAAAGGGAAAAAGGAAAAAGAAAAAGAGAATACAGTAAAAAAGAAAGAATAGGGAAAAAAGGAAAAAGAAAGAGAATACAGTAAAAAGAAAGAAAAGCGAAAAGGAAAAGAAAGAGAGAATACAGTAAAAAAGAAAGAAAAGGGAAAAAAGGAAAAAAGAAAGAGAATACAGTAAAAAGAAAGAAAAGGGAAAAAAGAAAGGAAAAAGAAAGAGAATACAGTAAAAAGAAAGAAAAGGGAAAAAAGAAAGGAAAAAGAAAGAGAATACAGTAAAAAAGAAAGAAAAGAAAAAAGAAAGAAAGAGAATACAGTAAAAAAGAAAGAAAAGGGAAAAAAGGAAAAAGAAAGAATACAGTAAAAAGAAAGAAAAGAAAAAAGAAAGAGAATACAGTAAAAAAGAAAGAAAAGGGAAAAAAGGAAAAAGAAAGAGAATACAGTAAAAAGAAAGAAAAGGGAAAAAAGAAAGGAAAAGAGAGAATACAGTAAAAAAGAAAGAAAAGGGAAAAAGGAAAAAGAAAGAGAATACAGTAAAAAAGAAAGAAAAGAAAAAAGAAAGAGAATACAGTAAAAAAGAAAGAAAAGGGAAAAAAGGAAAAAGAAAGAGAATACAGTAAAAAGAAAGAAAAGAAAAAAGAAAGAGAATACAGTAAAAAAGAAAGAAAAGGGAAAAAAGAAAGGAAAAAGAAAGAGAATACAGTAAAAAAGAAAGAAAAGAAAAAAGAAAGAAAGAGAATACAGTAAAAAAAGAAAATCAAAAGTAAAGCATTTGTGATATAATATCAGCTGCTCCTCTTGAAAGGTTTTGACTTTTGTAACTTCAGTGAAGCTAAATCGAATCTCTACTTTGTAGTTTAATCAACTGCCTGAGTGAAGTTATTTAGATGCTCTCAAAGATGTACCACTAGTAGCACCAAAAACAGTAGCAAAAATAATGAATGTTTTCAACAGGTTTCCCAAACACATTGAACCAGTGCTGCGGTGTTGGGTTGCTCCAAACAGATTTGATGCCAGTAGATCTAGGATAGTCTGTCTTCTACTCTCTCTGTGCAGATGATGCCAAGACCCAGTCTAGCGGGCGCTCATCCTCAGTCATGTTAGGAAGCTTGCTGGATGACCACCACTGGCACTCTGTTCAAATTGAGCGCTTTAACAAACACATCAATTTCACTGTGGACGGACACACACAACACTTCCGCAGTCCGGGCCAGGAGGACACACTGGAGATAGACTATGAGGTGAGATCGAAGTGTAAATTATAACCAAGTTATCTGGCCTTGATGAGCTGGTCACCAGCATACTGTATGTTGTGTTTAGGTTGCTGTTCCAGAGCATGGGATAAACCAGGATAAACAAATATAACAGAGCTGTTAATTCTCTTACACTTGATTACAATTACATGTAGTGTTTTTATAGAAGACACTGTGATATTTACTGGCACGGGAATGCACAGTCCAGAAACAAAAAATGACTGGTGTGGATGAATCGGACAGGATTAAAATCATGGAGAAGGTCTGCTAATTATTACATTACCCCACCTCCCCATATAAAACCAATCCCGTCCCGTCCTGTGGCTTAAAGACTAAAACGACGCAGAAGAATAAAAACGATTACTGCGACATACATAAAGATATCCCATCCCCTCCTCTTTCGAAGACACTTTTCAAAACATTTTATTCAATCACTGTCCCCAAGAAATCCTGAAAGACTGAACCAAAATAATTTATGCACATTCTCGTTCTTCGGTTCGTTGACCCCTCCATTTCTCTATTGCAAATTATTTCAAACATGAGAGCACACATATCCCAGTTTTTTATTTTTCATGTTTTTTTTTTACTCATTCCCACTGAAATAATTAATGGGTTCAATCCTGAATGCAAATTGATGCCATTTATTATAGCCGAAACATTCACCATCTCTTTTTCTCTCCATAGCTGGGTTTTCATCTAAATGTTTAGCATATTTTAAGTGCATTTCTAAAAATCTGACTAAAGAAAATGCACGTCGTTGCGGGTTTCTATGCACTTCGTCATGCTCGTTATCTTGAAGGAGCCCGCCTTGCTTCGGGGAGAGTTTTATTTGCAGGATTGGAGCAATTGTACCTTGTTTTATTAAATGCGGTCAGGAGACGCTGCAGAGTAAAAAAAAAAATTCAAACTCTTTTAATTGTCAGGTTTCTCTTGATTAATACACATCTAGACCTTCAAATTTCAAAACAGAGCTATCAAAGTGTCTCTCAAAGCATAATCAGTGTAGTGCATCTAGAATATATAACTAAAGCACATAATGAGCCAGACTAAGTTCGTCTGCCTAACTCCCGCTGTCTTAAAGATCTTTGTCCTCAGAGCTTTTCTGTACAATGCATTAAGTATTAGTGTGTTACTGATCTCTGGGATCTGTGCTTGTGTGTGTGTGTCTATGTGTTTGCGTGTCCTTATTCAAGCTCAGTTTCGGAGGGATCCCTTTGCCTGGCAAGCCTGGGACGTTTCTCCATGAAAATTTCCATGGCTGCATAGAGAACCTCAACTACAATGGCGTCAATGTCATTGACATGGCCAAAAGGCGGAAGCCGCAGATCTATACAGTGGTAAGATTGGACTTTTACAATTGCTAATGGAAGTGAAACTTGCCAGAATCAAATGGCACCTTAGCGAGTGAGTTTGTAGGCTGTCAAATACCACTTCCTGTCAAAGTTGATTGCTGACATCTTGCTATTCACAAGGCAGCATGAGACCACAAAAGCATTGTGTTTTTGTTGTTGTTTTATGTTTTAACATTCAGCACACACTTTTATTCAAAGTGGCTTACAGTGCATTGAAGTATGTGTTCTCTGGGAATCAAACCCATGACCTTGGCGATGCTAGTGCCATGCTCTACCAGTTATTTACTGCAAGAACATACAGTTGCAACTTTTGCTGGGAGTAATTAACTAAAAGAAGCAATGCTACCAACTCAAATGAGTAGTTCACCTAAAATGAAAGTTGTCAATTTACCCTCCCCTCATGTCGTTTTAACCCCCTATGACAGTGGCACGTGTTCATCTAGGACTTTTTAGTGCTGACCAATGAAAGTTCTCGTGAGAACAAGTTTCTCTCATGAACATGCAACAGATTTTGAAAATGACTTAAATTTTAGGTTGTTTCTGACCAAAATCTATTGCATGCCATCAGAAGACTTGCAGTATGACACAGGATCTGCATGGACTAATTTTATGATACTTTTTGGTCCTTTTTTTAAGCTTTAAAGGGTGTCACTGAGCACGTTTACATGCACAATCTTACACCGATGATGCTTAAGCCGACAGCATGTGCAGTCATGTAAGCGCAATAAACAGCGCTCCTTTATCAACGTAAAGGCCATAAAAGTCATATGAATTACCCGATCGACACAGGTAGATTTTTGCCCATTATGCTGATTTCACGTGCCATGTAAACACCTTTACCGGTGTTCTTTACTGGCTAATCCAATGCCTCTTCACGGTTTGACGTCAAAAGTAGAGAATAACACAGATTTATTGCATTGTCAGATTTTTTAAATAAGCTGATTTTAGGGGGGCCTGGGTAGCTCAGCGAGGTTTGACGCTGACTGCCACCCCTGGAGTCACAAGTTCGAATACAAGGTGTGCTGAGTGACTCCAGCCAGGTCTCCTAAGCATACAAATTGGCCTGGTTGCTAGGGAGGGTAGAGTCACATGGGGTAACCTCCTCGTGGTCGCTATAATGTGGTTCTCGCTCTCGGTGGGGCGCATGGTGAGTTGTGCGTGGATGCCGTGGAGAAGCCACGTGATAAGATGCGCAGATTGACAGTCTCAGATGCGGAGGCAACTGAGATTCGTCCTCCGCCACCCGGATTGAGGCGAGTCACTACACCACCACGAGGACTTAGAGCGCACTGGGAATTGGGCATTCCAAATTGGGGAGAAAATAAAAAGAATAAGCTTGTAAATGGGCTCACTATCAACTTCCTTTGTATGAAAAGATAGACCAGATCAGTGTTGATTTTCACAGTTTATTTTAGTCATATTTTTTGTCTTTTGATGAAAATGTCCTTTAAATTTAGTTTATATTTGATCATGCCACATACAATAATTTTAGTCCGTTTTACTCTAAAATGGCATATGATTTTAGTTGACAAAAATAAAAGTTTAGTTGACTTTAATGTGCAAAATGTCAAAAACATGTATCAAACTGTAATAGACTAAACTTTAACCAAATTTTAAAAAAAATTAGAAACTACTTACAATTGTTTAGAAATGTATCAAATTTAAAGATTAATATGTATAATATGTACGATTAAACTACATGAGAAAACTGTCCTATAAACCTGAGCTCCTGATTAGGTACAGTAAGGGAAAATGTACAATCAGCCGGTTGCTATCACAAAATAAACCCCGACAGGGTAATCATGACCCCGACGTGAAGCGCTTATTACACGCTACTAACCAAATAAATAAATGGACGTAAAATATTGATTTGCATTGAAATTATGTTTTATTATTATGTGAGAAGAAAGAAAATCGCTGAACAGCTAAATTGTACCTCCGGTTCGCATTCTGTTGGTGTTTATTTAGCAAAAATGACTGACTGCCCATTATCCAGCTTATTACAAGACTACTTGTCAAATAAATACATAAATGGATGTGAAACATTGATATGAGTTTAAATAATTTTATTAGCCTACTTGTCAAATATGTCTAAATCCCCGGATGTGCGGTTGTTACTCAGAAAAAAATCATACCGCTAGATGGCGCCATTGACCAATCAGAAGCATGTGTTACAGAGACCTTTGTAATATCAGCATATAATAAATATACTGAAGTACTAGCTACTTTTTAGAAGTGACTGTTGTGAATTCCTCACATTTAGATAGTTTAGGATATTGTGTTATGTGTAGAGTGCTTTTAAGGAAATGTCATATTCATAACACAAGTTACGCATTCTGACTAGCGTGCAACTTAGTACAAGTTCACCTGTTCATTGGCTTCATTGTCTGTGCAGATGTAAGTTGTAATATTACGTTTATGATGTGGATATAGTGATTAATGTCACATATATAGGATGTTTTTAAGTGAGGTAATTAATCTGTTAGTAAAGCCAACATTTTATGACTGGATTATTTACATCAACTCTTTCTAGATTTTTCTTTCTTTGAAAAATAAATGAAATAATAAAAAAGTGTTGTAGTTTTATATTTTTATTGTCATATTTTTGTTCCAGAAACAAGCAACTTTTACAAGAAGTAGTGGTGTGACGAATGCTACATCTCTGTTTTTTGTTACATTGTATCGTTCTGAAGTGAACTGAATCAATTATTAAACTCTCTTTCTCCCCTAGAATGTCCTCTTTATCATATGTAGTGTTGAGAAGTCTGATTCATTTTATTGATGCATGCACATGTATGTAAAGGGACAGACACACAGTGTGCTTCTGCAGATGAAGTTGCTGTGCTCAACTGTAAAAGAGCTCTCTTTCCTTAATTAGCAGACAGTGACGTCTCTCTTTCTCACTGCGGGTGGTCTAATACACTTGTGTGCATATTTGAACAGCTCCATCACTTACAGAGACAGGAAAACAAGAACAGTGTCTCACGGTGCTTTCATTTTGTCTCTCTCAGTGGCTTATTGCTTTGCGAGTCCAAGAATAGATTGAGTCACACCATAGTCATACGTCACAGATTATTGCTTATGTTATACTACATGCTTCTGGTTTTTGTTTTTTTGAAATACAATAAATCAAATTTTGTCTGTTTTAATTTTCATACATACTGCGGCCCTTAGAGGACAGGGCAGGCTTTTTTTTCTTCTGCAATAGTTTTGCATGCCCTCACAATGACTTTTGCGTGTCCTTGCAATAGTTCGTGTTCCCTCGCAATAGTTTGCGTTCCCTCGCAATAAGTTTTGCATGCTCTCGCAATAAGTTTTGCGTTCCCTCGCAATAAGTTTTGCATGCTCTCGCAATAAGTTTTGCGTTCCCTTGCAATAAGTTTTGCATGCTCTCGCAATAAGTTTTGCGTTCCCTCGCAATAGTTTGCGTTCCCTCGCAATAAGTTTTGCGTGCCCTAGTTTGCGTTCCCTCGCAATAAGTTTTGCATTCCCTTGCAATAAGTTTTGCATGCTCTCGCAATAAGTTTTGCGTTCCCTTGCAATAAGTTTTGCATGCTCTCGCAATAAGTTTTGCGTTCCCTCGCAATAAGTTTTGCATGCCCTCGCAATGACTTTAGCATGTCCTCGCAATAGTTCGTGTTCCCTCGCAATAGTTTACGTTCCCTCGCAATAAGTTTTGCATGACCTCGCAATAGTTTGCGTTCTCTCGCAATAAGTTTTGCATGACCTCGCAATAGTTTGCGTTCTCTCGCAATAAGTTTTGCATGACCTCGCAATAGTTTGCGTTCTCTCGCAATAAGTTTTGCATGACCTCGCAATAGTTCGTGTTCCCTCGCAATAGTTTACGTTCCCTCGCAATAAGTTTTGCATGACCTCGCAATAGTTTGCGTTCCCTCGCAATAAGTTTTGCATGACCTCGCAATAGTTTGCGTTCCCTCGCAATAAGTTTTGCATGCCCTCACAAGTTTTGCGTTCCCTCGCAACAAGTTTGTGTTCCATCGCAATAAGTTTACATTCCCTCGCAATAAGTTTTGCGTTCCCTCGCAATAAGTTTTGCGTTCCCTCGCAATAAGTTTTGCGTTTCCTCGCAATAGTTTGCGTTCCCTCGCAATAAGTTTTGCGTTCCCTCGCAATAGTTTGCGTTCCCTCGCAATAAGGTTTGCGTTCCCTCGCAATAAGTTTTGCGTGACCTCGCAATAGTTTGCGTTCCCTTGCAAAACATTTTGCGTTCCCGCAAAATACGTTTTTCTTTCCCGCAAAATACGATTTTTCTTTCCCTCACAACTGTTTGCGTCTACCTCAAATCCACACTCACTCATGTCTTTCTTCTCTTTTCTATATGGCTATATGTGACACACTATATGGCTCGTGCGACACACATGAAACCATGCTTCACTCGCGCAGTTATGATAGAAGTATATTTAGCACTTTAGATAAATATAATTAAATTTGCTTTGGTGACCCAAAATTTAGCTTTGGCGGTTGCCAAAAAATGTTTAGTGAGGAAAAAACCCTGATAGAAAGTAATGGAAAGCATTTGAATTATCCATCAATGTTTTAAAATTGCACAGCCTATGATGTAGCTAATATGCAAGCTTTTTCCATTTGGCCCAAGGTAACTTCGATCAGATCTCTATCCGATCACAGTGGAAATGCATTTGATTGCAAGATGGAAATGCAATCTAGGTACAGAATATCCAGATACTCGCCGGATATGAAATGCATGTTAATGCAATATGTAAATGGTGCCATAGTTTGCTCTACTGTACTAGAAGAGGAGGAAAAGAGTGACAACCCTTCTAACAGCACACATCTATTGCTGCTTTTATTTATTAAGACACACTCTGTGCCCATGGAACACATTAATCTTATTTTATCCTTTTCTCTTCCCGTTCTTCAACCACGTAGAACATAAAAATCATAAATTACATCTTTCTAATATCTTAGTTTCTCCGAGATTGCAATGGGATGACTTTCGCTGAAGCCTCCTGCTTCTCAGATGTTTCTCGTGAGACTCCAGTATTCTCACATGTCTTCTAGAGTTTCACAAGAGATCTCAACAATGTCTCAAACTGTGCTCAGATTTGCTCAAATGTCAGAAATCTTCAAAGCGAAAATGATATGAGCTTTGCTTTCCACATGAATTTAATAGCTCTATACTCTTACTGTATGTCATCAATTTATTTATTTTTGTCTATTTTAATTTCTCCAAAGGAATTTAAGGAGATAAGGGTGATACTGAAATGAAACATTAGTGTCCCAAGCTACGAAAGACCAACTTCTGTGCAATTCAGTTTTCCTTTGGGACTCCATTGTGTTTTTATACTAGGAATGTGCATGAGTCATCGACTAATGCAGTACTCATTTAGCTTTAAATATTCGACTAGTAAAAACACTACTCATATCACAATTTGATTTTCATTTGTGCCTTTGCCTGCTGTGGGCAACAATGCATTGGGTTACACTATGAACATGACGTTGTTAAAGGAACAGTTCACCCAAATATTTTAATTTGGTCATTGTTTATAGTGATCGTATCACTTCAAAAGACTTGGAATGTACAGTATGTTTCTATGTGTAAAAGCAATTTTCTTTTTTACTAACTTAAAATCCTGAATGCCATATAAATACCACCACAGAATTACTCATATTTTTATGTGTTAGAGTACTCAACTACAAAAGTATTCAAAATGCCCATCCATAATCATTACACCTTCCTTTTTAATCTCCTTTCCGCATATTCATCCTCTCTGTCTCTTTACTAAGGGGAACGTGACATTCTCGTGCTCCGAGTATTCCTCAGTTGCTGTGACATTCCTCAGTTCCACGAGTAGCTTCCTGGCGCTGCCAGCCAATTACGGAACAGAGGGTCTGTCTGTACGTCTCCAGTTCCGCACGTGGAACCAGGAAGGGCTGCTGTTCTCAGTCCAGCTCTCTCGTGATCCAAACCCCATTAACCTGCTTGTACAGCTCAGTCAGGCCCGGCTGCTCCTCTCTCTCACTGGAGAACCTCAACACTCTGCTCAACTTCTCAGGGGTAAGAAGTGTAGGAGCAAACAGCATTTCATGTGTGACAACATTGTTAGAACTGTATCACGTTGGAACAAAGAACCGGTTCCTATTTTTCTTTTACCGAAACTAAATTATTTTTATGACTTTCCATTCCATTAACAGTTCTCAAAAATGCATTCTTTTGCAGACAGGGATGGGAAACTATGCCAAAATACTCTGACAGTGTTTCCTGCACTACCATTCAGCGAAGTGCCACACCGCTGTTGAATCTACAGCGCGACCAGTGTAGTCCAATTCCCAAACGAACCACTCGACCATGAAAAAGAACTACAAAACCCATAAACAAACAAAAGATACAAAATGACCAGTAAACTTACATACGACCCCTGGTGGTCGCCAGGATAATCCTTACACCCATACATTCACTGAGCACTTTATCAATTATCTAATCAGCCAATCGTGTGGCAGCAGTGTAATGCATAAAATCATGCAGATACAGGTCAGGAGCTTCAAATAATGTTCACATCAACTATCAGAATGGGGAAAAATGTGATCTCAGTCATTTGGAGCATGGCATGACTGTTGGTGCCAGATGGGCAGGTTTGAGTATTTCTGGGATTTTCACACACAACAGTCTCTAGAATTTACTCCGAATGGTGCCAAAAACAAAAAACATCCAGTGAGAGGCAGTTCTGCGGACGGAAACGCCTTGTTGATGAGAGAGGTCAACAGAGAATGACCAGACTGGTTCGAACTGATAGAAAGGCTATGGTAACTCAGAATGCACAACGCATTGATCATTGAGGCGAATGGGCTACAACAGCAGAAGACCACGTTGGACACTTTATTAGGACCATAGTGTTCTTAATAAAGTGCTTAGTGAGTGTACATGACAAGGTACAACCATCCAAAACATTTTGAAACCAGCAAACTTTGACTTCTTAGACATCGGTATGGTATCCATTAAGGCTACAGGATTGATTGAGTGAAGATTGAAATTGGATTTCTACCCTTGAAAACATAAAAATAGACTGAAGCACTGACTGAATCGCTGAATGCAGTCAGCATTGTGTAAGCAAACGGCGCCCTCTAGCGTTGTGTATGGCATTACCCATCATACCACAACAGAACTTAAAAGGCTGTTTTTTTTCCTTTGGTAACTTTTTTTTTTCTGTGATGTGGTTGACATTTCCACGGACTTGCCCAACATATGCATAATATGAATTTGTGATGTTCTGTTATAGTATATACAGTACAAACATTTAAAATGTGAGTTTTTGTTGTTTTGAACTGCAAGAACAGAAGTGCAAAAATGTTTAAGTACAAAACAACTTTTTTTTCCATATCAATCATCATTTTTGGATATTCAATTATTATTATATATATATATATATATATATTAGTCTTTATCTTCCAAACCTTAGGCATGTTATGTGTTCAACACTTCCAATCCATGTTAAATGGAATTTATTTTTAGGAAATTTTTTAAAATAATTTTTACTCCTTTAAAATGTAAATTCTGAGCAAAACAGTGATCTGATGACAAAAAAGGTAAGTAGCAAAAAATAAATAAATAAATAAAATTGGTATTTGTATCAGCCAATAGTTTGTTACAATCGGTATTGGCCCAAAATGTTCATAGCGGTGCATCCTTAAATTTAAACAAATATAGTAAAATATATTAAATGGGGCTGAAAGTGCTACATTTTTATTGATAACTGAAAGCATCTTCAAATTAGCAAAAATATGTAATAAACAAGCATGCAAGTGTATAGGGAATGCGTAGAACTTTTATGAAAGATGTCACAGTTTTGCGGAAATCTGCACACTTAGATTCTGTCTGGGACTGCTTAAGACTTGTGAGACTTAAATCAGAGTAATTACTAGATAGTTGTTGATGTGCAGTTAAAGTAGTGGTATTTTATAAAAATGAACGAATCAATAAAATCTTAATTAAAATTCCTTAATTTAATTAATATTGGGTGTCAACCTGCCCAGGGACAGCAGATGACAATTTGCCATTTGGGCTAAATATGGCACATTTACATCAGTGAGATATTTGATTAATGTGTTAAATAAAAGTCAGTGTAAATATCTTTAAAATTATGAAACTATCTCATCAAGGGCAATGAATTAATAAGAATTGCATTTCTTATTTCTAAATATTTCTTCCTCAAAAGCTTCTAAAAGAATGGTTAATGGAACCAGAATTGTTAAGAGAAATCGGAACCGAATCTGAAATTCGAGCCTTTGAATAGCTTTTTCTCTAGTTGTTTCTGCATACTTACAGTACCTGGGATTAGAGAAAGTATTGTCGAATTAAATGCATCACTTTTAACTTTCCAAACCTGCTTTAATTGTGAGGCTGAGAATGCTGCCTTATTGATATCGTTGACACTGTCAGAGCAGGTCTCTCCTGTTTGTGTTTCAGGTCAGAGTTTGAGCGCTGGACTGTGGCACTCCGTAGTCGTCACGGTCAAAAGTCAGAAGGTGTCTTTAACAGTCGACAACCAGAAGCCTGTCTTGATGGAAATCAGTGGCCTTAGCAACAGCGTGCAAAAGACGACCATCTACTTTGGAGGTTCGGCATTATAAACAGAAACTGCTAGTTCGTTCTTCTGCTGCTGGCTTTAAGCAACATTCTTAGTGACGATAGCCTTACGATTATAAGTAAGGGTTTTCTTAACTTCATTGGAAAAGTTACTCATTTAAAATGTAGTCAATTATAGACCCCTTAGATTTAAATAACTTATTTTGAACATTCATAAGGCTGATATCTACTAAGCTTAGTTTGAACGGAATAACCTGATTGCTACTTGCAAAAAGCGGTTATTACCCAAAACATTTTCCTGAATGCAAGGGACAGTTTTCTTTACAGCTGCTGCTGCCTTAAGTCTAAACCTCATCAACCGAACGTTCCCCTTATCCGTGAATAAAACACAGGCTTGGCAAGCCAAGGGTCTATTCATTTCACACGTGCAATTTTTATTCTCCTCCCTCTCTCTTTTCTTGCAGGGGTTTTCCTTTTAGTTCAGTCAGGCAGCTCTAAACACATTCAATTACTGTAGAGGATAAATGCTTTTTCTTTAAAGCTGCTATTGAAATCTCTGACTCAAACTTCCAATGTCTTAACTAAGACCTCTAAATCTCTAATTTTGCTTGCTTCTGGGACAATGCAGTCCTGCTGAGATTTTATAAGCTGCTTTGCATGAATTCCTCAGAACAGAGATGTGTCTTGGAGCAACTTTTGGTTGTACTTGTGGTGCTTGTTTTGATTTAAAAGACAGTAACTTGGAGTTTTCCATTACTCTAGGTTGCCCTTTATCCCAGAGCAGTTTCGTCTGCGAGAACCCCAGCAGTGGATACCAGGGCTGTTTTCGTCTGCTTTACATCAACAACCATCCAGTCAACTTTCTCCAAATTCAGCAGGAATACTTGAGCAACTTTAGCCAGATTAGCTTTGATGTTTGCAGCATTCAGGACAGGTCAGTTTTTACCCCATTGATTTCTTGTATTGGACGTTCACACTAAGTGTAGAGCTCTTGTTTAGAAGTGTATTTGGCTTATAACCTTGGAAAACCATTATAAGCAGAGATTGAATTTGAATATTGTTCGGCTGCCTTTTGTCTGCCTTTTTCAGACTAGGGCGAAAATGATGATTTCTTACACATTTAATTACACCACTTTTACCAAAAGTACTTTAGATTTTTTTTTTTTAAATGGTGCTGCTTTATTAAAAAGATAAAAACGATTCTGTGCTAAAACTTAAATCAAGGTTTCAACAGAGACCTTGAAGACCTTACATTTTCTGCACAATATATGAGTGCTTTAATACAAGTTCAGCTCAATCGACAGCATTTGTGGCATAATGTTGATTACCACAAAATGTGATTTCGACTCGTCCCTCCTTTTACATTTATGCATTTGGCAGATGCTTTTATCCAAAGCGACTTACAGTGCCCTTATAATCCCCCTGGAGCAACCTGGTGTTAAGTGCCTTGCTCAAGGACACAATGGTGGTGGCTGTGGGGATTGAACCAACAACCTTCTTCGTACCTGTTCAGTGCTTTAGTCCACTACGCCACCACCACTCCAATAAAAAAAAGCAAACATCGAGGATACAACGAGGCACTTATAATGGAAGTGAATGGGGTCAATTCATACACGTTTTTACCATTCTAATGATGTATTTTAGAGTACAATACAACAAACTATTTTAAAACTGTTTCATATATTTTTTTAATTCATAAATATTTACCTTGTCGCTTCTGAACATCCAGAGACTTCAGTTCATGAACTCATTTAAATTCATCAAGAACATCCTAAGACCTTCATATTATTACTTTCTGAATGCATCAAAACAATTGCCAGGATTTTTTTTTTTTCTTTTTTAAGTCTAAAGACACATTTTCAATGTTTACGTTTCACACTTCCTGCAAACTCGTAAAATCTGCCCTCCGTCTGCAACGCTTGCATGTGGGGGGTCAAAGCAGTGCTTGATGCTGGCATTGAGCGGTGTGTTGATGCCCCGATGTGAGTCATGTGGAAGCCCCTTTACTGGCTTAAGGACCAATCCGTTTGATGGCCAATTTGTTTTGAATATCAATAGAAACAACACGCTGTTAGACACACGCACTAATACTAAAGTTACCTTTGGTTTGGCACTACATTTATGGGCAGATTTATTTCTGCCCCAATGGGTCTCAATAAGGTCTTGTTGCAGTACCATATTTGACCACATATTTCCATTGGGAAATCTGAGGGGCGCTGTGGAGTTCGGGAGGACAGCAGACTCTCTGCCCCACATGCTTGTATATCTGTATCAAACACTGTGTAACGGAGCTTTCAGATACTTTACCACTTAATAGGATACAAACGTATACTAGGCCTGCTTTTAAATACACATGTCAGCATTTTGAACACATTTACGGGCAAACAAATTACATTATTGGCCATTTATAGTATGGATCTATGTTTTCAAGTGGATGAATATTTAAGAGGGGCTCTGCCCTACCTGCCCATATGGACGATACCCGCCTGGTAATAGCACACCTCTCTTTAATAAGCCACACGGTATAAGGTTTTATTCAGTGGGATTTATGTGAATAAATTAAGCTCTAAATCAAAGTGTGAGCATTAATAATTGTCATGCTTGCCTTAGCAAACAACATTAATAAAAATCAGTGCTGATCACTACAGTTAATCGTGTTTATCCCAATAGGTGTTTGCCCAATCTGTGTGAACATGGTGGTCAATGCATCCAGTCATGGGAGCAGTTTTACTGTGACTGCTCTGGAACAGGATACACAGGAGCCACCTGCCACAACTGTGAGTGACCTGTAAACAAAGACTCAAAAGCAGCCCATGCATGCTTGATTACTCTACTGTGAGTTCGAATTCATTTTGGAGAATGTTAGTGAGGGTGCTAAAAAGATGCTGGGATTTTGTTCACTTGTGTGCAGTTAACAGTGATAATCATGTATGCTCACTTGCACAGGTTCACTTCAGATATCACAGATGCATTGTCTGGGTTACAATATTCTGTTTAAAAGAAAATGTAAACTAGGGCTGCATAATTTGGTCCAAAAAATAATTTTGCGAAAATAAACAAATTTAATAATACTGATTGGATTAAACAAATGCTGCTTACCTCTGACAAATATTAGGTTGTGCATAATGCTTGACAGCTGCAAGCCTACATGTGTCGCGATATTGTTTGAAACTACATGCTCACCAATTTATCTATTTAATATAAGCATCTGTGTTTATGAGAGCTTTCGATTAAGCCGTGATTATTTTCGCCAGCTCTGTTACAATTCCATGCTGTAATAAAATTTGTTGGATCAATATGTTCTAATTTGCCACCACATGCACATTTCATCATGAGCTCATGACTGTACAGGTTCTCTGAAGCCCATCTGTTCAGAATCAGTGCATTAAAAGATATTCTCTTTTTACAAGTCCTGCTGTGTGATACACCGTCAGCAAAACAACAGGTGCAGCAAATTGGCTCACTCTGCTGCACAGAGGACGTCTCGCTCATGACAAACGCATCCCAAATAAACAGTAATTACCTTTGTGTGCTAAATGAACAGTTTGAAATGTGCCATTTAGTTATGCTACTGTTAGGGAAGTTAATTTAAACTAAATAAAAGAGGACTTGTTTGCATGAAAACACAGTTAATGTTTGTTTTTTTTTTGTGACTGATTTGACAGATAGCTACAGTACTCTGGGATGCACAGAGCACAATGCTGCTGAATAGCAAAAGTTGAGACAAATGATTTGTCATGATTAAACACTAAACTTTTAAAGTAGCAAAACAGTGCTCTTGAAATCATTTTTCTTGTTTTTACCACCCACATAGCCCTTTTCCACCGATATGGCGATGGTTTGCGTGCCGAGCCTGTGCTCCACTGGTTATGGCCAGGGCAATCTGGTGCCTTCCGTAAGCCGGCCGCTCTTTTCCACTGACTTCAGTATGAACTATGGCTTAACTTGCTACATTCTGTAAACTGTAACAGTCGAATCATTATTAGCATTGGTGTAGCAGATGGTTATATTTGGAGTTTTGCCATAGCATAAGTAGTGTAGTCTAGGGCACACGGCGTATGCCCACCTATCTTTCTCAGGATTCTGCGGATGCCCACCTGAAATAAGTGATGATAAGTATGGCCGCCAGAACAACGAGTATTCTTTTGACCTGGAACTTTTTCAATCTACTAATGCGATGCCGCAGCACCGTTTTATTTTAATAAGTGTACAGAGATTCTCTCTAAACGTGCACAGAGCTGCAGAAGTCGGGAGCGCAACTGATGGCATGGGCAAAACAGACAGTCCGACTAATCTGATCCACCAATCAGAACGTTCATTTCAGATGTGATTGGATATTGGTAACCAATCATGTTTTCCATTTCAGTAAGGGGCGGGACATTTCCAGCATCTCATGCTGATACACAAGCATCCCTGGAGTAACTATAATTTGCGCTGTAAATTTATTTCCCTGCTAAACGTAAATATATATTTACATTTAGCAGGGAAATAAATCCACTGTTGCTTTTGTTTAAGTCCTTCATGCAGTCCCTGCACTCCCTCAATTTGTTTATGATTTGGTCAATTGTCTGATTGAAGCCGGCATGCATCATTTGCGTGCTGGATCTTCTCGTAAACGATTTTTTTCCCCCTTTGCAATCTCTATAGTTAATCTCGGATCTCCGTAAAGACCATATCGCTCATGAGTGCTCATTTCATCCGTGTTACCTGAACGCTTTGAACGTCTGATAATTTTGTGGGTCTTTATTGTGTTTATAGAGTGAAGTAGTACAATTGGCTGCAGACGGTAGCTTCTGTTGTTGTTTGGGAAACATTTGGTGATGAAACATTATCCCGTCCTCCGCCCCCTGACATAATCGGTTCCTGCGTGGAGACCAGCAAGCTTTTGGGGCCGGTGTCGAACTAGGTTTTCAGCCCCAGAACAGCCTTTTCTGTGGTGGAAATACGTGGAACAGTTCAAGAATTCGCATCGGCCCAGGAACCCGCCCCCGAACCATGTCGGTGGAAAAGGGCTAATAGACTCGGGAGTCTCGTTGCCAAGCTGTGCCGAAATGCAAGCATACCATTACTTACCACAACATAAATGTGTTACTGTTTTTTCAGCAATATATGAACGATCCTGCGAGGCCTTCAGAAAAACAGGAAGCCAATCTGGTGTGTTTACAATCGACCTTGATGGCAGCGGACCATTAACACACACTCAAGTCAACTGCACTGTGGCAGGTGAGCCGACATTGGATTGAAATACATGTTTGCCAATTATGCATACCCAGCTCTGCACATTTCTAGATAAATTAGACACTGGCGTTCATCATGTTTCACATTATTGAATGATGAAACTAACAGCCCAGAACTTCTCTTGTAAAAACCTGATCCAGTGGACAGGTGTGACCTCAGCATGTGTGCCAGGAGAAATCACACATCTCATTAAGTGAGTTCAGCATCTCCTCGCTGCGCTGTCTAGTTCAGCAGGTTGGATCAGGGTTGGCCAACCTTCATTCCAGGGAGCCTCCAGGTGAGGCAGATTTTTTTGCTCAAGCCTCACACAAACATCCCTGATTCAGCTAGACTGGATGCAATGAAGCAGTTGATGAGTATTAGTGAAACATCAACCAGATGATGTGATGTTGCTGTGGTTTGGATGTCGAGTCCCATGCGCTGCATGTGAGGAGTGCGGTTTAAATGACACGCGTGATAGATATTACCATTAAAAGTGTCAATCCTCCAGTCATATCCTTACACTTGCACAGTTTGGAAATATTCCTCCAGTGTTATACTTTATATGTGCAATCTGGCAACCATGAGCACGCAAACTCTCTCTCTCTCTACTGCGAAAAGTAATCGTTTTAAATACACCGGCAAACTTATGTCAGAGTTTAGCAATGTGATGACGTGTCTTTCCCAGTGTTCACGTGAAATTTACAGCACTGAAAGTAAAGTTTTCAACAGTTTCGCGCACTTTCAAAAATGGCCAAGAAAACAGTTCAAGGAAATATTCTTTAAAAAGAAGAGAACGGAAGGTAAGATATCACTGTGAGAGTGTTTTAGGACATTTTCAGTGACTTAAAACATTAGAATAAACCATATACATGTTTTCAAATCCAAACAATTTCATGTTTCGTCCCTAAAAACGCTTTAGTGTGTTGAACGACTCTCTTACACCATTGTTTAAGCATCATGCATAGAGACAGCACAAACTTTTATCATCATATTATTGGAGTAGAAAAGATGTGTTTGATTGTGAGTGAGAAAACCTTTCTCATGATCTTGAAATTTTATTTGACAAAATTCAGCATAAAATACAATAACAATGGGTAACAGGTGCAAAGTATGGCCATGAATTAGAATAAAAAAAATTATAAATTACACATAATCTACTGCATACAGTAAACTTTAAATCATCAGAGTGATTTCAAAAGTTACTTTCACTAATCTCATGTAGATTATATTCATAGAATGAGACAGAAAGCATATTCTTTATATGCAGCTGGAAGTCCCCGTCATGTGGCCTCTGAGGTATGTATGATGTCATAACATCTTCTATGTCCATATTTGGGTTTTGGATGTTGTTTACATAATTGAATCGGTGTGCATCTTTATTACGTTTTCATAACTGTAATTTTGATGTTTTGATATGTTGACACAATTAGAGAAATTACTCACTGTAACTTTTACATAGTAAAACTGTGGCAAAATATCGAAGCTGTAGTGCACCTCTCTAATGATATATATGTTGTCACGATTAAATATTAATTGTTATGGCAATAACATGCATTCATTGCAAATACCGATTGCAAGGCTGTCGGCGATCTTTGTGATTACAACACCCTAACACCCTAAGAGTTTTTGCAAAACTCTTTAAGACACCATGTCATGATCCTCGCAAACTTTGGCAAATCTAGCAAATTCGTTTTTTTTCTTATTAGCACCTATTTTAGCCTATTAACAGCACTTCATTTGATCAAAATAATACAATAGAATGCTGAAAATTAATTGTTTCTTTTTATTTGATAAAATATTTAAATTCATTTATTTTGACACCATTTTGGTGATGATTTATAATTTTTTTATCCCCAGTTTAGAAAATGTCCAATTCCCAATGCGTTCTAAGTCCTCGTGGTGGCGTAGTGACTCGCCTCAATCCGCGTTGGCGGAGGACGAATCTCAGTTGCCTCCGCGTCTGAGACCGTCAATCTGCGCATCTTATCACGTGACTTGTTGAGCGTGTTACCACGGAGACGTAGCGCGTGTGGAGTCTCACGCTATTCTCCGCGGCATCCACGCACAACTCACCACGCACCCCACCAAGAGCAAGAACCACATTATAGCGACCACGAGGAGGTTACCCCATGTGACTCTACCCTCCCTAGCAACCGGACCAATTTGGTTGCTTAGGAGACCTGGCTGGAGTCACTCAGCACAGGATTCGAACTCGTGACTCCAGGTGTGATAGTCAGCGTCTTTACTCACTGAGCTACCCAGGCCCCCTTTTGATGATAAATTACAAATAAAACAAAAAATAGGTATTGGTGAGTACCGAAAAGGAAGTATGGTTACTCATACTAGTTCTACAAAAAAGTGGTTTAGGGACATCCCTAGATAAAAGCAGCAACTTCTGATCTTTGAGCATATCTAAAGTGGAAACAAAAGTTAGTGGGACCTTTTTAGTTTTAGTTTCAGTAACATTTAAAGATTTATCTAATAAACGACACCCATAGATGTAACTTTTTCTTTAAAGTAAAGTGTATATTTCATCATTTCAGTATTTCAAAGGATAGCCCTATACATGCACAGAGGTCAGGACTAAGCCTTGAATATCAACTGACCCTAGAACTGCCCCTGCTGGAAATAATGTACTTCCTCCACATCCACTGTCAGGATTCATCATCAGTTTCACCGGTCTTGGTTTTTAGCCTCTGACGTTTCTCTCTGCTGGCTGCATCAAATACTAGGCTGATTTGTCTCAGATAAGACTGTAAAACATAATGTCACCGTGCAGGGAAATTCAAGCTCCATTATGCCAGCAGCAGGGAGGAGTGCAGGTGAAGGGAGAAAAAAAGACATGGAGCACGTCGGCTTGCAGAGACCGGCAACTCGTACTAGCTCAATATTTATTAGTTTCAAAGGCAGCTGACTTTGACTCTGAGGTTATTAGAACTGCAAGCAGAGAAAAGTAAGCACCTGGAAGCTGTTGTACGCCGTGGCCACCCGCTGCGTGTTGGCACGGATAAGATGGCTATACTTTACAAAGTTTTAGCCATCTTGCATACATTAGAAGAACCAGAGAAGCTCCTAATACAAAGAGACATTTTCTCTCAGGCGACACCAACAAGCCCTGGCAAGAAAATCGTTTGAAACTGACCTCAATTACAGGAGCTTTTAACCATACTAATTTGCAAAGACACTGCAAACAAGCACCTTTGGACATCACACTTGAGAATTTCAATTTGCATTGGGAGACGGTACTAGTCTGGACTAACTTACTCTCATCTTTTCACAACTGCCTGAAAGAATACTTCTGTTCTCTGCTTTATATTCATCAGGTATTTGCATATGATTCCATCACACAGTTAATCTCTCATTTTCATTCACAGGCACATGCAGTCGATTGAGGGCGGGATGAGAGGGTTGATGAGAGACGATACGAGTCAATGGGGATTTCAATCTGTACTGGATTCAGGGTTATTACACATATTATGTCTTCATGTGTTTCTTGCATAGAAAACAAAGTTTGGACAGTGGTGGGACACGATCACATGAGGCCTATAGATATTCGAGGATCCACTCCACGCAGCCCTTTCGTTCTTATCTTCAACTACACCATCTCACAGTACCACCTCCGTTCACTTGTGACCTCCTCAGAACACTGCCAACAGGAAGTGATGTATCGCTGCAGGAAATCTCGCCTTTTTGACACCTGGGGTTTGTGTTGCTTTCTTACTACTCAGGGCTCTCACAGTCATGGAACTTTCTATGAGGAATATACATTTTTCTAGCTTTGCTCAAAAATATTTCATCACCCATAAGTTCAACATTTGTGAGTGCAATCTCTATAAAATGATTTTTAACCCTTTCAGACCCTGCATCTATTCCAATGGTGCCTCCAAAATCACGAAGAAATATTAGTTATATTAGATGCTGCCAAGTCAAGCTATGAGTGTCATTTCACACATAAATCTTCCTTTGAAATGAAGCATGGCGGCATGTGACATGGCAAAAAAATATGGCATAATTCAAAACTGATGTCCACCAGAAATAACTGTTAAAACATTACCGCAAACTAAGGTTGGGACAATATATCGGATTTTGAAATACCGCAAACCAAAAATAAATGACGAACCATAGAGGCAAAATTAGATTTTTCTAACATTGTTTTCAGTCATATCACCATACTGTAAATGAAATGACCGGTCAACCTGCAAAATATCACTGCCTTTTTTTCTTTCTTTTTTTTGACACTATTTACAGGGTTCGCACAAAGTCCTCGAAGTGCTTAACCCTTTAAGCTCAGATGGACCCGCCGTGAGAAAGAAAAAAAAAATTCAAAACATTTAATAACTACAGTTATTAATTTCTTTGAAATCTGCAGACAAATCAGAAGTGTTCTGTTTTGATAATGTATAAAAAAAAATAGCACTGTACATATTATTGCAATCAGTAAAAATATCAAACCGATCAAATAGCCATGTGTCATATGTTGTTGGAAAGTTCTCAAAGAGTAGAATACAACCAGCCTATTTGTTTTACTCACAGACAAAAATATAACGAGTAATAGCTAAGAATATGTCTTTGACAATTATGTTGGTGTTGCTTATATGCTGTGTTTTTGCTTATAACGTAACGAAAAATAAATGGAACATAAAATACCATTCCTTAGAGGAGGTGATTATCTTTCAAAGGAGCCCACACACAAGATAATCAGATGCATAGATCATTAGATAATCCACATGAAGCACAATGTTACATATGACCACCAGGAGATGGCGCCAAATACATGACACAGACTCAATGATGACTCAAATGACACAGAATGAAACTCATTCTGTGAAATGTCATTACTAAAATCATGTCTGCATGCTGTACAAACCTTTAGTCATTGTTGTGCTTGCATGTGTAATTAGTTCTTATGTACAATTATTATGTTTTATTTGTTTGGAGAGGCTTTCGGATGCATGGAGATGTTTTTGGACACTATGATAAATTATTTTTATAACTTCTGATTACTTTGTCATATCAACACAAACTTTTTCTCAGATACAGTTGACATAATTGGGAACAAAACAAAAGCAGTTTTTTGGAGCCACTTTATTTACACCCAGAGGAATATAATGTAAAAAATAAATAAATAAATAAATAAATTGTTTTGGCTCAATTATTATTGTGTGATTTTTCTGCAGTTTCTTAGGCTGATAGTAATTTTGGGTATGCCACTGAAACAGGAAATCTTTAAAAAACACCCTCAGAGCTTAAAGGGTTAGAGTAGTTGAATTCAGCTTCTTGAAAGTACTGGAATACCTAGAAAATCAGCATGTTTTGTTGAAAAGTGCTTGAAAAATAAAACAGAACATTTCTTCTGTGTAATGTGTATCCATCAATGATGAGATCCACACATTCCACTTTAACTAAATAATGTGTATTTTAATATTCTTTCTGTTCTTTATATTCAGTTGATTAAAAAGAGACATTAATTATCATCACACATAACATGGATGCAGTAA
Source organism: Myxocyprinus asiaticus (assembly GCF_019703515.2). Taxonomy (NCBI): domain Eukaryota; kingdom Metazoa; phylum Chordata; class Actinopteri; order Cypriniformes; family Catostomidae; genus Myxocyprinus; species Myxocyprinus asiaticus. The sequence goes on along the minus strand of NC_059378.1, from coordinate 1,050,451 downwards.
AGAAACCGTGTGACTCCTCTCTCATTAATGTGCGCCGAACCGATACTCTTAGATGCTTGTAAAACCGCCATTCTTTGAGACAGTACTGTTTTAGCGCTTGTTATACTAATGAATGTAAGCTCAACGTAAATACATGAACATTGTTCACATTATTTCAACATGAATATATTAATTGATAAAATCTGCACCTGATCAGCCTGAATGTAGCCAACTATTTTTGAAGGTTCATTTGTTTGTGATATTTTCTTATAATGGAATATGAGAAACTCTTATTATCTCATTACTTTGAGCATTTATATTGTTGTCATACTTTGTCAATTATGTGTTATATCGAATCAAGATTATAGCAAATCGTGAACTTCATATCGTTCATCAAACCGAATTATGAGTTAACCATAACATTTTTTTATTGCATGGTCATATTTTTGTGTCCCTGGGAAATATTTGGGGTCTGAAAGGGTTAAATAATTTTTGGACAGTAAGTACAAATGACTGGAATTGTCGTGAAAAAAACATGGAACTTTATTGGTCGAAAAGAGTGTGAACCCTGTGCTACTGTACATGTGATTTTACAGTCTTATTGTTGTGTAGGCTGGCGATTTTATGAAGTGTGTGATTTATGTTACCTTAGGAATTCTAATCCTCTAAATTCAGTTAATATGTTCCAAAGGCCCAAAAAAACCTCACAGCTAAATGATCCATAACAGCAGGTTATTACCACATATTAAAGAGCCTCATGTGTGACATGATGACAATGTGGAGTGAATGATGATGTTCACTTAAAAACCAGTTAGAATGTAATTTTTGTCATGCAGGGATAGTTGTGGGGCATGAGAACATTTGAATTGCAAAGGCATGCATAAAGACTTAAAAAAGATTATAAGCTACTACCCTAAATTATTCCATACATCTTTTTCTGCTTCAACTGTTAGGTTGATATATACCGAAGTTAGCTTTTCCTCAAACACTTGGCTCACTATTTGGATTCTGTATCAATTTGATTAGCTAGAATGAGACCCCCAACAAAACTCTTGAGCCAAGGATCAACCTTTGATCGCACACAAACATTTCTTGAAATCCACTCAAACAGAGAACCTCCAGCACTAGACATCTTGCATATCAGATTGCCATTTGTCAGGGGCTTAGCTCTTGGCCAGATCTCTGCACGCCGGTGATAGCGGATGCCTAGTCACGCACACTGAGGCTGTACTATAATGGATAATTGATTGACAGGATCCTCAGAGCACATTACTGAACAGCAGGTGCAGGAGACCAGATGTCATCATGTATGACTAAACGACATTAGACTCCAAACTGTGCTGTCATTATTTGCATAATTAGTCGCAAAAAAACAACAACAAAAAAAATCCTTACCAGGCATTTTGTCCATTTTTAGATGGAACTCCTCTGTCTTGGTGGCTGGATAGAGACGGAGTGAAAAGGACGTATTGGGGGGGATTTCTTCCTGGGGTCCAGCAGTGTTCCTGTAGTTTGGATGGCAACTGCAGGGACATGAATTACTTCTGCAACTGTGACGCAGACCAAGACACCTGGTAAATCAATGGCATTTATCTTTCACAGTCAATGAGAAGTTTTTGCTATTTTGCAAGCTAATAGGACTGTAATTGAATACAAGAAGACTTGGGCAGATTGGAGTGGTTTGATCAATTATAAAGCATATTTTTAAAGGTGCTGTAAGCGATTTTAGCCGTTCTACTTCCATGAGACTGAGCTGTTGAATTAGCCACGCCCCCTCTTTCCAAAACCCTGCACTCCAAAGATACCAAATGAGCTTTATTGAGGCTGACATTATGCCGAAAGGTTGTTAAAAACAACAGTAACATAATAGCGCCCTCAACTGACAGTTTTGCTGAAACTACAATACGATGAGAACGCGCAAAGTGACTGACAGGTTGAAAGTGTAAAAGACAGCGGCCCACGGACATATTTTTGTTTGCCGTTTACAGAGTCTTGAGCTGTTACAGAGACAGGTGAGATATCTTTAAGGGAGTAGGAAAACATTCTGCATAACTTTAAGTGTTTGCATAGTTTAAACAACAAGTGAAACATACACACTCCTCGGATGGCAATCTTCTACCTCTGAGAGATTAAATGGAGGTCTTCCATTCTCCTTTCTTGCACATTCTCTGCCTCCTTCTGCAGGGCAAATGATACTGGTGTGCTGTCATACAAAGACCATTTACCCCTCAGTGAGATCGCCATCGGAGACACAAACAGGACAAGCTCACAGGCCATGCTCCAAATTGGCCCGCTGCGTTGCTATGGCGACCGTGGGTATTTTATTTATCAAATTGAAACGGGAAATAATAATGCACTCTACTGAATACATTTTCATACTTCAGAATGCCGTAGAGATGGAGCTTTTTTATCTGTTTCAATGCACAATTTATTTCTCAATACGCTCTCTCTCGCCTGTCCCTCTGCTGCAGGATTTTTCTGGAATTCTGCATCTTTTTACCAGGAATCCTCATATCTGCACTTCCCGACCCTGCAAGCTGAACTGAGCATCGATATCTCACTCTTCTTCAAAACCAGTGCTCTTTCAGGGGTTTTCTTGGAGAATCTCGGTGTCAGAGACTTCATAAGACTGGAACTTAGTTGTGAGTGCTCGATTGTGTTGATCATTCTTTTACTTTTACATTTTTATATTTTCCTTAAAATGAAAATCTACCAACAACGAACAATGTACATCACAATAGTGAAGCTTAAAAATACTGTTAGCTAAAGTAGGCCCTATAAATGGTCAGACTATCAAATAATGGAAAATTAGTTGTTTTTCCTTGCCATTTATGTGAGAAATGATCTTTGATTAATTTTCACAAAAATAATCTGTTTGTGAACAGCTCGAAACATGCTGATTAATAAAGCTAATTTTACTATCACCCCTGGAGTCGCGAGTTCGAATCCAGGGCGTGCTGAGTGACTCCAGCCAGGTCTCCTAAGCAACCAAATTGGCCCGGTTGCTAGGGAGGGTATAGTCACATGGGGTAACCTCCTCGTGGTCGCTATAATGTGGTTCTCGCTCTCGGTGGGGTGTGTGGTGAGTTGTGCGTGGATGCCGCGGAGAATAGCGTGAAGCCTCCACATGCGCTACGTCTCCACGGTAACACGCTCAACAAGCCACGTGATAAGATCCACGGATTGACGGTCTGAGACGCGTAGGCAACTGAGATTCGTCCTCCGCCAACCGGATTGAGGCGTGTCACTACGCCACCACGAGGACTTAGAGCGCATTGGGAATTGGGCATTCCAAATTGGGGAGAAAAAAAAACGTAATAAAGCTAATTTTAGATGAAAAAAAAAGTTATACTTTAAAGGCGCTCTGGAAGCACATTATCCTGTCACAAATCTGGTTTACCTGAATGGTCAGATTCATTTAATTCTCGTTTTCTGCAGTGTGTTTTACGAAAGATGCCGGTATCCAATGACGTGCACTAATTAATGAGTAGTAATTATAAATGCTTAACTAGTTTCTTTGTTTTTTTGAGTATTTAACCATTTTCTTGTGTGTGTGTGTGTGTGTGTGTGTGTGTGTGTGTATGTATGTATGTATGTGTGTATATATATATATATATATATATATATATATATATATATATATATATATATCACACACACACACACACACACACACACACACACTGTACATAATTTTGTTTTCAATTTTTCCTTTATCACAAATAATAGCCTATTCTGTTACATTTATATAATTAATAAATCGGTCTACACTAGAGGTACGTGATGTAGAAAATGCAGGTGCAATTGAGTATTATTCTTGTGATGAACTCGCAGCACAAAACATGGAGTGGACTTTTTATCTGTCCTATTACTCGTCTGAGGTAACGGCACTTCGATGTTCCAGGGCGAATTCAAAACTGCATTTTTTGCTTCCTTGAAGGGCACTCCTGAGGGAGGGGATGCCACTCGAAAGCTCGTTCAAAACGAAGTGAGAAAATTTATCTTTTCTCGGAGGGCCCTTCCACAAGACTGATAGCAAAGGGCACATTCATACTGTAATGCCATGTTTCCTTCAGAGTACCCACTTCAAGAGCTCTGCAGTTCAGAGTGAGTATAGGGCATAGGGAGGATCACTTGCGATTGGAATCTGCCCCCGATCTGCTGTAGCACCTCTATATAATTTTGCAGCCCTGCTGACCCACATCAGTGCCGGTCTCCATCTATATTGCTGCTTACTGTATTTATCCACTATGGACGTTAAAATAACCGCGTCTGCAACACTGTGCACATCGCAGCGTGTTCTGTAGAAGAGAAAAGAATTTGAGGATACAGCGCTGAAAGATCAGTGCTATCTGCGCCGAGCGCTTGCGCTGTACACAGCTCCGTTGTTTTGTCGCGCTGATCTCTTGAACTATAGAAATGGTGAGATGGGCCAGCAAATGTCAAGATGTCTCGCTGTCCGGATGGAACCAAGCCGAGGTCCGGATCTGGACTGCAATCCGCTAATTGGTGACCGCTGGTGTAGACTGTTATTATTTCGTCTTGTGGGATACATGTAAATATCTGTTATGTATCTTCTGAAGGGCACTAATAAAGGAAAATATCTTTTACCTCTTATGTTTATATACATTCTGATAAAGGGGGTGCAAACTTATGCACTCCACTGTACATCTTTAAAGAGAAATGCACTGGTATTGAGCAAGTCTGATATAGTTTTCAACATGTTTGTTATCAGAACTTCTCAGCAGTTCCCTTTAAAAAGAAGTGTGCTTTCGGTGAACTGTTGGCATTTTCATACTTTTTTCTTGTCGTTCTAAGCTCCCTCCACAGTGAACTTCACCATTGACCTGGGAGATGGACCAGTAATTCTTACTATTGGGTCACCTGTGGCCTTGAACGATCGTCAGTGGCATTATGTTCATGCTGAGCGGAATGTGAAAGAAGCTTCTCTGCAGGTCGACTCACTGCCCATGCAGCTCACTGAAGCGCCGTCTGAAAGACCCTACCGGCTTCAGCTCAGCAGTCAGCTCTTTGTGGGTACGCAAGTGTACAGCCATTTAATCAGCCCAGTATCACAACGGGGCTAAAATAACACTGACTGTGCATCAGCTATCCCTTAATAATACCCATTGGAAAAGAGAAACACCACTGAGATAAATTGAGTATCTTTGAGCATATTTGTAAGTTACTGTAAAAGTGCCAGGTTGGGTTGAATGTTATGAACTTGAACAAAGTCTAATAACAGCCTACGCTATCTTGCCCATAATCCGACTCGGGGAGGACTGACGTGCAGGGAGAGAGAGAGCGAGAGGGAGCGCGAGACATTGCAGTTTACAGCTTCATATCTACACTTGATAAAAAATAACTTAATAAATCATACAGATAAATTGAACAATTTATCATTTATTTATAAAGCTGAAATATATTTTTTTACCTGATAACCAGTAGTTCTAAAAAGCAACTATTGGCACTGATTAATTGGCATAACCGATATATTTAACACACAATTAATTTGTACTTGCACAGCTATACACAGATGCCTGTAACAAATCAGCTTATTAACAAAACAAAACAACAACAACAACAACAACAACATTTACATGAGATTAAAACTCATGGGTCTATTCTCCGGTCATGCACACAATAATTGTGCACATTGAAAAGCCGGTAAGAATACCAGTAAATGTTTTTACATATAACACAAAATCGGGGTACTGGGCAAAAATCTATGAGTGCCAATCAGTGTATGCTCAAACTTTTTATGACCATAGGAAAACTGTTTAAGGCATTTGCATGACCTTACATGTTGTCAGCCTATTAAACATAAGCATGTAAAGCGCTCACTGTAATCTCCCCATTAGGAGGAACAGCTTCGAGGCAGAGGGGCTTTCTGGGTTGCTTGCGTGCCCTCACCCTTAACGGGGTTACCCTTGACCTTTATGAGCGTGCAAAGACCACACCCGGGGTGAATTCCGGCTGCCCGGGTCACTGCAGCAGTGACAGCGTCTGCCATAACGGAGGGAGATGTGTGGAGGAGAGGAGCGGTTACACCTGCGACTGCACGCAGACAGCCTTCGATGGGCCGCACTGCAAAACAGGTGACATTGATGTTGTTACGATGCTCATTTATAGGTCTGCACCAATTTAAAGCGAGCTGAATGCAAGTCTCTTAAATGCTTGGTTTTGTTTTGTTTTCTCAAATGCCATAATCATTTGCTTTCTTGGTGGTACAAATGTTTTTATTGAGCTTACACTGTAAAACCACAGGAATTCAATCAATGCCTATGGAGAGCAATTAAATCAAATCTATAGGAGTTGATTTAATATCCATTAAAGCCGAGACTTGGTGTGAGCTGTTGGATATGGCGTGAGTTAAAATGGTGTAGAACAGGCATTAAAGTCAATCCTGTATATAGTCTATGTAAATGACCATATTTCATCTATCTTTGACAATTTTTCAGTCATTTTCAATTAGATCAGAAGTGTTGACCTGTGGAGGATGATGACACGGCCTTGATGGCAAAATCTCCTTGAATTCCTCGAGGCTGAGCTGACAGGGTTTGGCAGAAAGGCTTTTAACGACAAATGGAATTGAATTACAGTGGCCATCGCTCTGCCTCACACCCACCCAGCAGCCTGTCAGTCAAATTAGTGATGTAATGGCTTCGTTTCTTCACAATGCCATGCCACAACAGGACCCGCCACGCCACGCCTGTTTACTGCTAACTAGAATAGATGACCAGAAAATTAGACGAGACAGAGAGAATCAGTAGCACAGCTCTTTCACGAGCTCAGCTGCGGTTGGGGAGGAAACTATGCTAATGTTGTTGTTTTGTAATAACTCTGACAGATGAGATGTAGATTTCATTCACTCTTGCCTTTGCTTCCAGTCTGAATTTGCAAAGAGATGATGATGATGATGATGATGATGATGACGGGCTCCATAATGCAAGAGCTCAGTTTCAAGGGATTGCTGTGTCTCTGTGTGCCCGTCACAGCTCTGGCAGCGTCCTTTGAAAGCGGATCATCGGTCCTGTACACTCTCCAAGAGCTGTTTTCCGGAATACTGAATGAGGAAGCCAGACAATCACCGGCTGGTTTCCATGACAGTGAAGTTACCAAACCTCAAGAGGAAATCTCGTTGGGGTTCTTGACGCATCACGCGCCAGCCTTGATCCTCTCCGCTCACACGTTTGACCAGCGCCACATGGCTGTTATGCTAGCATCAAACGGTACCAAGTCATACATTACTCTAAATTGGGGCTTTGCTGGTAATGCCACTTTCATTATCGGTTACAAACATTAAATTAGAGAGTCATTTACTCACCCTCATGTCGTTCCAAACCTGTATTACCTCCTTTCATACATGGAACCCAAAATAGACCTTAATCACAGTAGTGCCACCTTAAAGTTTTGACGGGAATGACAACCAGGCTGCGACGAATGGACTAAAGGCCTCGATATACTTCTGAAGAAGTTCTTCTTCGTTCAGGGGTAAAAAGAAGCCGAGCAACAGTATACTGTTTACGAAAATCCTGACACCCGTCACACCGCTATGAGAGGTGTTTAGAGCAGCATTTAAATATGAGGACACAACATGTAAAACCTTTCAAATGCGTTATCAATGACTTTATGCCTCATTAATAATAACAATTATAATAATAATACATTTTATTTATATAGCGCCTTTCCAAAATCGCTTTACAATCAGTGTACAACCATTCTTTGAGTAGAAGTCACGTCGGTAAAAGAAGTCCATTTAACCACTTGATGATGATTTAAAGTAATATGCAGTAGATCATGTTTAATTTGTCTTGTTTACATTGTGAATTCATGATGCTAATGGGCTAACACTTGATACGTGGCCATAATATGCGCTGATTACACTGTTATTGTAATTTATGATGACACTGATACTACTGCAAAGTTGGGCGTATAAAAGTGTTAATATTCATAATACAGACAAAATAATGGTGATAGAGGCATATCTTACTTTGGGCAGATGGCACATGAGAGTATATGAGTAGATTTGATTCCTTTTGTAGATTAAACAAAATAAATAAATTGCACGACATGTTCTTGGAAAATATCTCTATGCGAACAATCACGCTGATGTAGGTAAACATGCACCAGCTCGCTAATAACTCTGCACGCCGGTATGTTCACGTTGAATACGGACTGAAAAACATAAAGTAATAGGTGGAGCTTCAGGTCACACCTACCGATGACATGGACCAATGGCTTCAAGAAGGTGTTTAGCAGCCGCTTAGAAGTTTTCCTAAAAGTTCGCCCAGACGAACCATTACAAACCACCGAAACGAACGCAAAAACACCTCTTTGGCCAGATTTTGTTCTAAATGATGACATACCCATTCGTTTTTCAATTTCGTATGAAGTATATCTGGGCCTTAACAGTCTCTTCAATTGCATGCACTGTATAAAGCTCATAGATCACATGTAATTTTCCACAACTGGTGTTTTCTAGAGTTTTTTTGTCTACTGAAATTTCTTGGAAAGATTTTTTTTTTTCCATCAGCATTGTGGCGTAAATGTGCACCAAGTCAAAAATATATCGGATATTAAAATGAATACATTTAAATTATTCCAGCATGTTGTATTAGTATTTATTTATTGACCCTTATTAATTTTAGATACAGTTCCTGAATAATGTTATTTCCATGCTAAATGCTAAATTTACTATTTATCTCCTTTTTTTTTTTTTTTATACATATCATATTTCAATGGGAATATAATTCATCACAGCGGACAGTTACGTGAGCAAACATGGTTTAAACATTAACCGTAACAAGATAAAACTGAAATGCATGGCTTTTTAACACTTTTGTGTTCAAATTTCAATGTTGCTTATTGGATCAACACAGGTAAACATCATATTATGCGAATACGCATTACATTACGGAGAGCTTACGACCTCCTAGCTAAGTCTTGCTTTAAGAACAGGTGATGCAACCAAATTGAGGCATTGACTAGTTCCAAACTAACTAGTAGTTACTAAGCCCTTAGTGTGAACTTTACGTGCCAACTTAAATGAGACCTTACACACAGCTGGTGCAACCCTACCCAGGGGTTCTCGAGCTCCAAAAGCTACTGTTAAAGGGACAGTTCACCCAAAAATGAACATTCTCTCATTTACTCACCCTCATGTCATCCTAAATGTGTGTGACTGACTTACTTCTGCTGAACACAAATGAAGATTTTTAGAAGAATATTTCAGCTCTGTAGCTCCATACAATACAAGTGAATGGTAACCTTTGAATGGAAAACTTTGAAGCTCCAAAAAGGAGATAAAGTCAGCATATACCCAATCCATCAGACTCCAGTGGATTACTTCATGTCTTCAGAAGTGATCAAGTTGTTTTTGGGTGTGAACAGACCAAAATATAACTCCCCTTTCCATTATATATCTTGACAGCAGTCTCCATGTCGATCGTGATTTCAAGCTCGATTACACTTCCTTTAGGGGCATCTAGTGCTCTGCACATGCGTCAAGAACTAGGAAGTGTAATCGAGCTTGAAATCATGATCCTGCCTTGGGACTGCAATGGCAAGAAATGTTCAATATACCGTGAAATATTTTGGTCTGTTCTCACCCAAAACCGATTTTGTTTTTTTTCCCCCATAGGGATTTCATAAAATCCTTTGTAAGAGTTGTAGCTCAATGGTGAATCACAACAGTACAAACTTATTTGAAAAGTGTATATGAAAACTGTAAGTGTATGATTAAGTGAAAAGTGTACTTCACGTATTTAATGAGGGATGAACTACAATCCCATGAAGCATTGCGACTGAAGTAATGGAATTAAAATCGATGGGCTTTAAAGTTGTTGATTAATTATAGAAACCATATATTGCAAAATATTCAGATATACACACATATATTAGTAGTTTGAGTGTGTAGGGAAAGCTACTCGATTGCGTCACTCACAGTGCATCATAGGAGTGGGCGGTCACTGCAGAGCTCTTTTGGCACACTTTATTTGCCATGATTCTCCAATTTTGGTGTATCTTTTTCTTCAGGATCATGTGTGGTATAGTTCTTTAACAGGAATTGCTCTATTAAACATGATTTTGCTTTAAATGAAGAAATAACAGACTGATGGCTTTAACAGAAGCATATACGTAAGGGATAAGTCAGACGGTTGTTATCGCAAAATAAACCTCGGCAGGGTGTTTAGGACCCCAACGTGAAGCAGAGGGGTCTAGTATCACCCTATAGGATTTTTTGCGTCAGAGATCTGTTGGCGTTTATTTTGTAAATAATGACCGTTGGACTGCTCATTATCCAGCTTATTACAAGACTACTTGTCAAATAAAAACATAAATGGACGTGAAACATTGATATGAGCTGAAGTTATTTTATAAGTTTACTTTTAGATCGCAGAGTGATACGAGTAGTAGAAAGGTGACTCTAAATACCCGGATGACCAGTCTGATGCATCTTTTTTTTTTTTTTTTTTTACTCCCAATTTGGAATGCCCAATTCCCAATGCACTCTAAGTCCTTGTGGTGGCGTAGTGACTCGCCTCAATCCGGGTGGCGGAGGACGAATCTCAGTTGCCTACGCGTCTGAGACCGCCAATCCGTGCATCTTATCACGTGTCTTGTTGAGCGCGTTACCACGGAGATGTAGCACGTGTGGAGGCTTCACGCTATTCTCCGCGGAATCCACGCACAACTCACCACACGCCCCACTGAGAGCGAGAACCACATTATAGCGACCACGAGGAGGTTACCCCATGTGACTCTACCCTCCCTAGCAACCGGGCCAATTTGGTTGCTTAGGAGCCTGACTGGAGTCACTCAGCACGCCCTGACTCCAGGTGTGATAGTCAGCGTCAATACTCGCTGAGCTACCCAGGCCCCCCAGTCTGATGTGTCTCAATCCTCGGATGTGCAGTTGTTACTTAGAAATATCAGACCGCTAGATGGCGCCATTAACCAGTCATAGTTAAGTATTTCAGAGACCTGTGTAATAACATCAATTGACAACCTCGGATCTCACGGGAAGTCTGTCTTTAAAGGTATATAAGTTATCATTAATAATCAATTTGCTGATGGAGAAAATAAAATGGGATTTTTACTTCCATAACCAGCAGCTTGAACATTCTTCAAAAATATTTTCATTTGTGTTCCACAGAAGAAAGTGAGTCACACAGGTTTGTAAAAACATGAGGTTTTTAAATTTTGGGTGATCTATTTCTTTAATACACATACAAATATCTGCCCTCAATTGAGCAAAATGCTTTCATATGTTTTTCAAGTATCTAGAAGTTAAACAGCAGAACAACTTTAGTTTTAAAAGAAGCCCAGAACAGATTGGCCAAGTTTTTAATCTTACACCCTGCAATTTTCTCGCTGGCACTGACTCTTACAACATGACACCTCAATATGCTTGAAATTCACATCAACTAAAACAAATCATGTACAGACACACTCTCGCTGTCTGTCTCACACACACACACACGCATCAACTCAAGAGCACATGCCATCTCAGCCAAAAGCTCTTGATATTGTCTCTCGTCACCATTTACTCTCACACATCTCTGGTTAAAAGAATTTGACTCCATCTCCTCGAGAGCACACGACAGACTATCATTTTTCCCGCACAGCAGACAGCAATGCATATCGCTTTTTGACATAGAGGGATAAAACGAGGGGGAAATGGAGAGAAGCACTGATGAGAACAGCAGGAAATTGGGAAGAGAGAAAAGAGGGAAATGCATGATTAAGTAAAGACTGAAATGAGAATAAATGGAAGCAAGTAAAAGCTAGAGAGGGACACATGATAATGCAAAGTCATCGTCGTTAGCTTGGGCATGCTCAGCTCGGTTATCCCAAATGACTGGTAAAAGTGTTAAAAATGCACAAATTGGTAATTGCAGTGAAGAGATACACTAATTCGCATAGAAAGCACAGTCTGTTCTTTTATTGGCTATTTTGGCATCTTCGTATTGCATCTTGACGGGATAGTTCACCCAGAAATGAAAATTCTGCAATTATTCACACCCTCATGTTGTTCCAATCCCATATGACTTTCTTCTGTGGAACACTAAATGAGATGATAGTCAGAATGACAGCCTCAGTCACCATTCACTCATTGCATCAGTCCCAAAAGTCTGCCTAATATCTCATTTTGTGTTCCATAGAAGAAAGTCTGTCATACAGGTTTGGAACAACATGAAGGTGAGTAAATGACAGAATTTTCATTTTTGGTGTTTCAGTGTAAAAACCTCCTTATCCTGGTTGATATTATTCATTCTTGTCATCGTATAAATTTATCATGTCTGTTTTTATTACAACAAACAAATATACTTTGACTTTAAGTTAAAAGCTTTACTCTGATTTCCTAGGCAGCTTGCAGATACGATACTTGTTGAACCAGGAAAAATCAACGGAAGTGTTCAGCCCGATATCAGCCAGTCTAGCAGACGGGCGCTTTCACTGGGTCAAAATCAGTCGAAAGGGACAGGAACTTCTAGTCCAGGTGAGTCTTTGGGCCTCTGTCTCCATAGTAACACGCATAGGTGTCTGATTTCTACAGGGGTCTTTATGAGGCCTCACACAAATTGGGCCTCATTCATGAAACATGTAAATATGAGTCATTTCTGAGTCATTTGAGCGAAAATAGACCTTCCCGAAAACTTTCCGCTGGATTCACAAGCGCTTCATAATCCTCAGATTTGTTAGTAAAACGTGTGTTAGTGAATTCCAAACATTCGTAAATAGGGGGCGTGTGCACGTTCAATCACATTTATCATAATCCACGGCCATGAAAACGCCATAGAAGGAAGTCACCAGACTCGCTAGTAACTGCTGTTAACATCTATGCGGAACAATAATGAAATCGATCACATCATAACATTTTGATTTAGCAAGAACAATAGCGTCTTAAAGAAAGTGAGGACTTAAAGTCATCACATGGTTTTGCATCATATGATGCTCCTTTTTGAATCAAACAGTTCAAGAAGTCAGTAAAAATGGTTTGACATGAGTGTAAAACATGTTCAGTTCACGCCAAACGGTGGATGTTCACCATCATTAATCTTCTCTGGTTCAGTTGAGCGCATCGCCAGCATCATCTGTGAAACTTCTCGGGTAAATCATGATGGTAACGTTGATATACTTGCATCTGGAGAAATTAATAAAATGCCTGAAGAATGATTTGCAAGCTATACGACAATATTTACAATTTTTTTCCCCTGTTGTATTGTGTACGCATCTGCCCGCGATGTTTATTTATAGGTTTAACAGCATTAGCATTGACCATACGTTATCAACTGAACGCGATTTACTGATGCTTATACTTAATTATAAAAACCTAAATTATAGAGCTCATATTAAATAAAAAATAAAAAAAAACTGTCCAACCAGTCACGTTAGAGGGCATTCATTTTTTAGAGAAAATCAAACGAGTCTTTCCTTGAACGTTTCACCCCATGTCAAGCAATTCTGCTGATAAAATAAGCAGAAAAAAAAAAAAATATATATATATATATATATAAAAAAAGAATTACAAATTGCTAAAAAAAAAAATTATTTTATTTTTATATATATATATATAAATAAAATAAAAAAATTTTTTAGCAATTTGTAATTTTTTTTTTTTTTTTTTTAAGGTCAATTTAACACCATTTAATTATTATTTATTTATTTTTTTTCATTACTTATTTCATTTCACTTCTATCAAAATGTAGTCATGACAGTTTGCCTGAAAGAACACAACACGGTCAGATGTCTTACACAAAATTTACACGTGTTCGGGAGCAGGTGTGAATTTTGTTTGTACCAACTAACGTTTAGAAAATACGAAACTTTAATGAATCCGAGAATATGTCAGTACAGTTTTACGATCGATTTACACAAAAATGTGTTCTTCTCAGGTTTCATGAATGACGCCCAATATGAATGTTTTAGATCTCTCTTCATATCTGTAAGATGCTATTATGAAAATTCTACTACAAGAATGGGAATGAAAGACTTTTAGGTACCGAATGATCAGGGACATTGCATTTACAACACTTTCAGAAATGATTCATTTCTGGGAGATTATCATTGCAGTCTAAAGCAGTGAAGGGGTGCACAAAAGGAAAGAAAAAAAAAAAAAGGATTTTGCTTTAACCTATAAAACAAAATGACTTAAAATAAAAGGTTCAAGGCTATAGAAAGATTTTTCCAATTAACTGCAATCTTCATTTGAACGCCTTCAACATCTACCTTGGGGTTTTGAGAACTTGTGTTTTTATGCAAAGTTAAACAGTGAGATTTTTTTCACTGTGTCGAGAGTGAAAGTTTGGTTTGACTCGTTCCTGTAATGTGTTTCCAAAGACAAAATTCACATAATCCATTAGTCCTTGAATAATGTCTCTTTTTATATTCTTTCTGTTCTCAGCAGTTAATACAGAAACTGTGTGACTCTCTCATAAATATGCGCTCAACCAAAACAAAACACTGAACTGCCGGTTTTCTGAAAGAGTATCGTTTTGGCACTTGTTCTACACATCAGTGTAAATACTTGTAAATAGTACAAATTATGCATGTGAAAAATAAACATGTAGGCCTAACAGTATATAAATACACTGTCTATCAAAATGATGGAAAACAAATGATCAAATAAAATGTGAACAATTTATATTTTCCAAATGTACCAAGTTAGGATGTCCCCTGTATAATTAACTACACCAGTCTGTTCTAATTATGCATTTCACGGCTCATTTGGCACGGTTTTGTTTGCGTTGATAAATAAATGTCATAACTGGCAAATTCAGATTAATGATATTTGGCCTTTGCTACACGTCTTTGGTTTTTGTGTCAATAAAGGTGAACTTGAGCCTCATTGGTGGTGGTTTGTGGGTACTTACGGCATACAAGATTGAGAAATACTGGTCTAAAAGGATGAAAAACAAATTTAGCCAGCTACGTAAAACCGCAATCAAGCAAAAGCCTCTTCTAACTGGTAGCATTAGCATTCCGCTGAACGAATACCTATAATTACCATGGACTTATAACAAATATCACTGTAAAAAATACGGATTTTATGGAAGGACTTTTTAATAACTATTATGGACCAAGCTATCAGTTTTCCTTCTGTGTCAAATCTGTTCTCTTGTAATGCTCTCTGATTGTAGGGAAATGTAAGTTGTTTTGTTTGCCATCAGAAATCCAAAGAGATGACTGTTTTTTTAATCAGTAAATCTGTAAAGAAGACCCAACTTAGTCACACTGTCAGAATATTTCAATGTAGCCATATAAAAATGAGGTGTTTATTTTGTTGTTAATATCATAATTTTCATCTGCATCCCAACCTCAAAATCAATGCTGTACTCTCAAATGTGGGTGCCACTTACATGGGTGCTACCAAAGCTGGTGCCACATTTTCACAAATAAACCCTGATGTGGCCCAGGCTGAAATTGAATTGTTTTAAGCTATTCCTCGACCAATACGTGTCGGTATGGATCCGGCGTTGTGGACTTGTGGACGCACGCACAACAGCACCGCTGCAGAAAAAAATCCTAAGGGAAACACTGTGACTGGTATAAATCTTATCCAAATGATCTGTCATTATATGCCTCTCCAGATTGACAACACAATAAGTCAGCAGTACAGTCTGTCTCCTGGCTCTGCTCTCGGACCTGTCAGGACACTGATTCTGGGAAGAGTTCAGGGTGAGTTTCAGAAGAGTTCCTCATGTTCTTTGTGTGCTGTTCTACACTCTTCTACTTCACTAATGTGGCGTCAGGTGTTTGAATCTAGGCAGATTAAGACAAGGTGGGTGGTTGAATGGGCAGAGCTGACGAGGGGTGTACAATATGCAGCTGTTTTTGACAGCATTGTGACAGGAGTTTCTCAGTGTTGCCTTGGAAACCTTTCCATTTTACATGATAAATGAGAAGGGTTTGTAGGTGTAATGACCCCAGCACTTTGACAAAGATGAGAGAACATTCAAGATAAATTACCAATAAAGCACTTACAGTGACAACACCTTTTATAGACATGTCATTAGCCATTATAAACACAAAATGAAATGGCCAAGCACTGAATGCACTGATTTATTCTGCTTTAAACATGCTTTTTAGACATTAAAAGTGGTGCCCATGTAGTATAATAATGAAGCTTTAAAGCAGATTAGAGAGAGTTTGTTAATCTGCTGTAAAAGAGCAAAGCCAGAGCAGTGATTTGACCAGTTGTATGTTGAATTCATTTCAGGTGGTGACATCGCTGATAAGGAACTGGTCCATGCTGGATTAAGAGGGTTTATTGGCTGTTTGTCCTCTGTGCAATTCAATCAGGCCACCCCTTTGAAGGCAGCCCTACAAAACAGCCAAAGCCCGTTAGTTACCGTCATCGGCCGGCTCGAAGCGTCAGGTTGTGGGACGATATCAAGCTCCAACACTCTAACCGATACACACACACTGTCAGGTAAACACACTCCAATTAAACTCAAGAACTGGATCATGACAATATTTTCAGCCAATTACTTTGGACTTCTAAAAAGAATCTACGTGCTTCTTTATTTACATTAGATTTAGTTTATTTTTGCTCTATTGGGGGCCAGCTGAACAGTTACTTCCAGTCTAGACAGCTTTTGTTGATTATACGGCAAAGTGTTTCGGTACAACTTTTGCCGCAGATGTGCGTAACTAGGGCTGTCACGATGATGAAATATGGCTGACGATTAATTTTCATGCAAATAATTATGATTATGATGTATAATTATGCACAGGGGTAGAATGACATGAAAAATAATATTTTAAAAATCAAAACATTTCCAATACTTAAAATATGTCTCTGTAAAATGTCAAATCGACCAAGGCTAAAGCTGACAAAAAACCTTGTTTTTGGAACCCAAAAAACTTGAATATATTTTATATTATATGATATTATATTATAGACCTCCTGAGACCAGAGCGTGACTGACGTGTGCATTTATTTATTTTTAAACCAAATAATTTTCCCAAGAATTGATGTCCACATATGTGGACAGCGAGACTAAGTTGTGAAATGTTAAATAATACCAAGCTAGAGAAAGTATGATTATTATTATTATTATTATTTTTTTTTTTAATCCACTTTTCTCCCAATTTGGAATGGCCAATTCCCGCTACTTAGTAGGTCCTCGTGGTGGCGTGGTTACTCCCCTCAGTCTGGGTGGCAGAGGACAAGTCTCAGTTGCCTCCGCATCTGAGACCGTCAATCCGCGCATCTTATCACATGACTCACTGTGCATGACACCGCGGAGACTCACAGCATGTGGAGGCTCATGCTACTCTCCACGATCCACACACAACTTACAACACGCCCCATTGAGAGCGAGAACCACTAATCACGACAACCGGGCCAGTTTGGTTGCTATGACTGGAGTCACTCAGCACGCCCTGGATTCGAACTTGTGACTCCAGGTGTGATAGTCAGCGCCATCACACACTGAGCTACCCAGACCCCCAAGTCAGATTATTTTATCAAATAGTTTATAATGTTTCCAGGAGTGTTGATTATTCATGTTTTTGAGACGTTACAGACATTACATCAGAAATTAGCATAATTAATTCAGATTCAAAGTAATGTCCAGCATCATCCAATCACTGTCAACCATGTTAAAATAAAATGATACATTATAAATTCTGAATCTATGTACTGATTATCATTGTCACATGTCTGTCAAACATGTTGAGTGATCCAAACATCATCTGCAGCCTGAAACTGAACTTTTGATCAGATTTTAGGAGTGAATGCACTTAACTGCATAGAGACCTATAGGATGCTCCCTTGCTCCCTATTTAGTGAATGACTTAACCTCCAGTGTGCAGTCTGTCTGCACTGGTCTCAGAACAGTTAGAAATGCACCTTATTTTCATCCTAACTCCATACCAGATGTAGTTTTGTTGGCGTTTCTCCCAAAGACAAACTCCACTGTGATCTGCACGATGTAGTTTGGTCACATGACTCGATGCCTGGATAGTTTACCCCTTAGTGACAGCCTGGAGTCTGCTGAACTGAGATCAGTTGGTCAGGCAAGAACATGGAAAGATGAATGAATTAATGTAGTGATTAAATATTTTGCTGTCATCATCACAGCATTATGAGTGTTGCCATAGAAACAATTCATTTCCCCCATCAGAGGATGTGAACAGTTCCCAGTAGAATCTCTGAGTTGTCATTTTATACTTATTAGTAATGCTGACACAATGTGAACGCAGCATTAGGCCATATGAAAAGATATACAATGGTTCTTTAAAGAACCATTGTAAGAGAAATGATACAGTGTAACATTCAAGGACAAACCAAAATGCAGAAAGTGAGAATTGATTTGTGTGACATTTAAGGATAAACTATTAGTACCTGAGGGGCTGTGTGAATCTATCTCCGATGGTTTGAGACCGTTGCTATATACAGTAGCAATACAAATATGTTTGCTATATAGCCAGTGTCTCTTAATTCTCTCTCTCTCTCTCTCTCTCTCTCTCAACAGATGACTCGGCAAAATCAGACAGCGGCAAAGACCCAGTGACAAAGGAGGATCAAACTGATGTGGCATTAATAGGAGGTATAGGTCCTAATCATATTGTGCTCTGGGAAACACTTTTAAGAATAATAGCCAGCTGTGACAAGTAATAGATTGTCCTTGGCTATGAAGCTTTACAGCCTCATATCTTAAAGGAATATTCCAGGTTCAATACAAGTTCAGCTCAATCGACAGCATTTGTGGCATAATGTTGATTACCACAAATTTATTTCAACTCGTCCCTCCTTTTCTTAAAAAAAAAAAAACAAGCCAAACTCGATGTTCCAGTGAGACACTTACAATGGAAGTCAATGGGACCCATTTTTGCATGTTGAAATACTCACTGTAGGATAGACACATGACATAATGTGTGTTAACCTGATTTTACTGTGATAAAATCACTTACTAAACTTTTCTGCAAAAAGTTATATTCAATTTTACAACTTTGTTGTCATGACGATGTGGACAAACCTAAAACAACCGTAAAAACGATGATTTAAACAACTTTACAGCTCTAATAATACACAAGGTTTAAAAGAAGAATTAATGTAAGTGCTTTTATAAAATTATAAACTTCACATTTCTGCCTTTAAACCTTCCAAAAATTGACTTCCATTGTAAGTGTCTCACTGTAACCTCGACTGGTGCTTTTAAGCTTGGATGGGCCCACGAGAAAAGAAAAAAAAAAAACAATCGTCAAAATATGAATAACTTCAGTCTTGATCAACACAAAATAGGTGTCATGTGAAAGCTTAGAAGCTCTGCTGTCTAATACTTGTAGACATTATGACTAAAACTGAACAAGTGCTTTGAAATCTGCAGACAAATCAGAAGTGTTCTGTTTTGATAATTTATTTAAAAAAATGGCACTGTACATATTGCAGTCATTAAAAAAAATATTAAACTGATCAAATAGCCATGTGTCATATGTTGTTGGAAAGTTCTCAAAGAGTAGAATACAACCAGCCTATTTGTTTTACTCACAGACAAAAATATAGTGAGTAATAGCTAAGTATATGCCTTTGACAATTATGTTGGTGTTGCTTATATGCCACGTTTTTGCTTTAACTTCACGGAAAACAAACAGAACATAAAATATAACATACCATTACTTAGAGGAGGTTATTATCTTTCAAATGAGGTATGCCCACACACAAGGTAATCGGATGCATAGATCATTAGATAATCCACGTGAAGCATGATACAGACTCAATGATGACTCAAATGACACAGAATGAAACTCATTCTGTGAAATCTCATTACTAAAATCATGTCTGCATGCTATGCAAACCTTTAGTCATTGTTGTGTTTGCATGTGCAATTAGTTCTTATGTACAATTATTATGTTTTATTTGTTTGGGCACATTTTTGGACACTATGATAAATTATTTTTGTAATGCTATATCTTTTGATTGCTTTGTCATATTAAAACTTTTCTCAGACACAGTTGACATGATTGGGAACAAAACAAAAGCAGTTTTTCTGAGCCACTTTATTTATACTCAGAGATATATAATGTCAAATAAGAAAAACAAAAGAGTTAATTTTTGGCTAAAATTTTTGTGTGATTTTTCAGTCTCAGAATGTATCAGTCTATATCATTTAAAAAATTTAAATAATTATTAAAAGTTTTCTTTACAATGATACCAAACACGTGACCCTTTTTTTCGAGTTATAAGCCTTTCATTTTGGGTATGCCACCGAAACTGGAAATCTTAAGTTGTATTGAACTCAGAATATTCCTTTAAGTGTTATATCTTAAGTTTAGTGCATCTATTTTGTGCTCTTCTCATTTCTACCTCTGCAGCAATGCATTTGAAAAAGATAAAGAATGCATTCTCCATTCATATTGTAAGCTACATTTATGACGTTCAAAACAACGCCATTTCATTCTAAGTAGTAACATCAGATAATATACTTTACATTCATTATGTGTTCCTCTATCTACATTTTAACCCTAAAAATGTTAACATTGCCCATCCTAATTCATCTAATAAACAGGAGTAGTGGCTGCAGTGGTGTTCATCACACTCTGTGCATTGGCCGTGATTATTCGCTTCCTGTACCGACATCGACGGACCCCAGCGCCCACCGGAATCACCAGAAAGACGCACCGTCCCAGCACAGAGCATCCACCATACCGGCCCGAACTGGATCCACACAAACCACACCACGACAGCAAAGAATACTATATATGACCTCTTCGTGTTGTGCTTGACCTTTATTTGAACGGCCTGTTTCTGGTGTACATGCTAACAACAACAGAGCCTGTTTCACACTGTATCTGTCTTCACCGCAGGCTGAGCAGCCAATCACAAGGCCTGTTGGGGTGACCCGACAGTGGCTAGCTTTCATGGGCTGGGGTACGACATTAATGTTTGTTGTTTTCTATGAAGAGAGTAAGGCTTGTGTGAAAATGGTGTGAATGTCCCTTGGATGATGGCAGAGCTGTATATTGTTATTTAAAGGCATAATAATAGGTTAAACATGCACAACACACACTTTCCAAGTAAACAGCACAGCAGGAATGTTGACGCATCTCTCTGAATGATCATTACCCAGCGTGCCCGTATAGAGAGTGGGCATCAGTTAATGGACTCCAAAGCCCAGTGCAGAGCGTTTTATGGCAGGGAGGTGGACCTTCCCAGATGTTTTTAAAGGATCGATCATCATTCAACGTGTCCAAAGACAAAATATTAAAGACGTCCGCCTCTGACAAGCCCTGCAGTTGATGTTGAAACTATCGACTGGTGCAAGGAGCCACAGCAGGCTGGGATTAGCCACCAAATGACTACAAGTGTACATCAGCAGTGGCTGTGGGATGGGATGAGTCATTTGTGTGTATCCCAGTTCACACGGGCCAGACAGATGCAGGCAATTTAATTATCTATCCCACCGTGATCGAGCCGGTCATGCAACTGAGCGTCCTCCGTGTGCTCCTGGAACAAATGTCCTCCTCATTGAAGTGCATAATATCTAACAACAACAAAAAAAAAACTAGCTTTCTATCAAGAATTAATTCTATGGCCGTTTTTTTCTATATAATTACTGTAAATGAGTGTTGTATATACATTTCATAATTATATTTAATAAATGGCGCTTTCTAAGAGCTTATGGGTGCATATGACCTTTTGAACTGGTTTGGTATATATATGCAGTAATGAACGTGTGTAAAGGCCAAAGTATACTTTGCGCATTCGCGTTGCTGATCGTGCCGCGTACAGTATGTGCGAGCGTAAATCCAGTCAGATTTTCTTGTCTCGCGGGCGCGGTCATCGTCTGTGTGCAGCGTCGGCACACGTGCCGGCCATTAACTCTACTAAAAGAGTATCACAAAGAAGTTGCAGAGGGCATGCGTCAAACGTGTTTGTATTCGCTTGCGGCCAGAAGCGTATACTCACAAAGGCAACGCAGTCGACCAGGCGTGAGCTGATCCGGAACATGCAAAGGGGCCTTAAGGCTATGTTCTCAACAGCATACTACTTCTACTGTTTGAGCAGTATATAGTATGGATACTATATATAGGCTGGTTAAAAAAAAAAAAAAACATTGATCTTGGGTGCTCATTATGTTGATCGCAAGACAACTACTGGTTTATCTTGTTAAAAGGCCAAAAGTAGAGAAACTACTGTACACAGAATGCGAATCTTAAAGATCATTATTTTATTACCTGTGCACTGTTTGACTGACAGGCGGTTTCTCTCTGTAATCATGCTTATAATGTCCATGTAAAAAAATGCAGTTTGAATTCTGTAAAAACGCCATCTTGTTGAGGCAAGAGCGTGCAGCAGTCTAGTTCCGGAAGTAAAAATCCCATTAATGTATCCCATAGACGAATTGATTTTCAATGATAACTTATAAACCTTTAAAGACAGACCTACAGTGAGCTACGAGGTTGTTCATCAATGGTATATGCTTCTGTTGAATCCATCCATCTGCGTTATCTCAACTTCATTGTTTAAAAGTAGTGTTTGATGACAAACTGTATAGTGAACAACTACATTACCCATGGTACAGCAGAGAAAGATCGACCAATCAGAGAATTGCGGCCAACGAAACCCATGAAACGTGCCTCTGAGCGACCGCGCACTCCCATGACGCACTGCGAATGACGTAATCGAGTGGGCCTCCCTTCACCTTCAAACTACATCCTGAAATTAATTGTTTTATATATTCCCATTGTTTTTTTTTTATTCAATTATATCATTCACAATTATTTTACAGTGTCCATGTTACACATATTACATGCTATTATTATTAATTACTATAATAATAACAAAAAACAATACGTAAGTACAAGCAGCTCTACAAAATAATTGCACAGCAAATACATGTAGTTAAATACTATTTATCTATAACTACATATGTAAATGCACAGTAACATGAACACTTTCGATTTTCAAATACTTTTTTGCATCTAAGTTCCTGATGTTGTGATTCTCCTCAGAGCTGGTTGGTTCAGTTCATGACTCACAACACTTTTATGAAGGATTTTATAAAAATTCTATGGAAGAAATGAATGGGTAAAACACTTCCGGAACCCAGACAGCTGAATAAGTGGACGGCACTGTTGCGCTCTATAATATAAACAGTCAGTCAAGTCTAAAATTTATGTAAACGGAGGGACACATTTTTTTTTTTTTTTTTTGTATTTCTATCCAAATATCCAATGGACTTATGCAATAGAACCGCCACTGAATGCATTCTAAACATACAGTGAAGACCAGTCATTTTAGTTTGTTACATTTCATTCCTTTATTCCAATTTCTGAATGTTTACTTGAATACTTGATACTGCTGTTGAAAACTTAATGCACCGTTTTCTTCATTTGTATCTTCATGATCTGTTGTTTATATTTACGCTATATCTTATAATTTGTATCTAAATGATATCAAAACATCAAATGACTTTAGTTGCAAGTAAAATGAACATTATGGGCCGTATTTTAAAAGTGCTGGTGCTAAGTGTGACGCTATGCTTTAAGTAGGGGTGCCCCCTGATAGTCGACCAAACGTTAGTCGTTGAGAAGAGTCTTGGTCGACCAAGTTTTGATTGGTCGGTTGGTCAGCAGAAAAACAAAAACTCCACAGGAAACCGACGAACACTGGTATTAGCGCTGGTTGGATGCTAGGTGGTATTATGGGGTAATTTTTGTTAAGCAGGATTAGCGTTAAGCCTGCACAAAGCAAGACATCTTGATTTCAAACTTTGAACTTTATTTTTTATTTATTTTAACTAAAAATTCAAATGAAACTTGAAAAAAAATAAGTGCAATTAAAATGTGTGTTGTTCAACTTTTTGAAAGATGACTTTACAACAGTTGTCAACATCTCTCTGGCAAAGAACCTACTTCATCTGTGCACTCTCTACCGGTCGGGAATTTCGTTATCCGGGAAAATACATTGTGCTTGAATACATTCGTTTTGTTCCCTCCACGATATATATATACACATACATACACACACACACACACACACACACACACACACGTGAGAGAGAGGGGGAGCGTGTGTGGTCACCTGTTCCCACACCCAAGCAAAGATCCTGTCAGCTTTCTGAAGATCAGCTTTCTCAGTGGAAAAATAGCCGTCCAAGCGGGGGTATTCCTCTCTATTTCGCGTTAGCCGGTGCACAAACGTCTTTCACTATAGAAACCAAATCTTCTCCGCCATTTTAAACAGCATGTCCTCTCCAATGTGGAAACTCCAGTAAGAGGGAAGCGCCTTGAGTTTGTGTAATTAATGCTGAAGTTGTTTGTTTAAATCCGTTTAAAGCTATTTCCTAGCTTTAGTAGTGTAGTAGTAATACGAGCGATCACGGAGCGCTGTTGTATGTAAACACTGACTGATGCGGATTCACTTCATCAACTGGCTCATATTACACACAAAAATTATCTTATGCCACCACCTGCTGGCTAACATATGTAATGTAAAAAAAAAAAAAAATACATATAAAAAGACACATACAGTAGCTCAACACACATGCACTACTATTACTCTTTAGTTTAGAACGGCAGGAACACAAGCGGAGTGTTACACACAGTGAAGCGTGCGAGTGCTGATGGTGTGAGAACATCAGTACTCATGGAACATCTCTCGTCCAATCATGCATCAAGTCTAGGTGAAATTACATGCACATAGCACTAATGGGCTGGGTAAGGTGCAATTTAATTCTGAGGTTCTTCTCTGGTTATTGCACCATCTGCGTCCTATTATATATTCCATTCCCTGTCAAGCACAAGTTATATAAACAAACCCAGTACATTCATATGAAGTTGATAGTGTAAATGGACTGTATACAATGAATAATGAGAATAGAAATATGGATTTACCTCTTATGCATTAACTGTATCCTTGTTGATTGTCAGGCATTTTTCTATGCTCCTTTTATACGCATGGAAAATGTGATTCTCGTCAGGATTTGTACTCTCCGTAAAATTAGAGAACGTAAGTATTATGAATAATTTTCATCTACTGACACACAAATCATGGGTAGTATTAATAGTGATTGCATCACTGTGTCAATTTAGATTTTTAAAAATTAAATTCCTTTATCGAAACACGAACAAATTAAATCAAAAATATTTCTAAATTCAAATGACACTTCAAACGAAATGAAAATATAATCAAAATAATGAAGTGGTCAAAAAAAATCATACCAAATCCAAACATTTTACTCTCTCCAACTTCTTCCACCGGCACCTTTTGCAGAGACTTAAAAATCACTAAAAAAAAATTATCCAATATAATTTAGATCATAAATACAATTGTATATATAAACATAATAATAATAACAATAACAACTGAAAAAATAAATCATGACCTTAAGATAGTTTAACACAAATCTCATAAATATTAGTTTCATAAAATGGCTACAACAGACATAATTTGATGTTTCACTGTATTGTTAAATTTTTATCTTTACCTGATGGTGGAGTCTCCAAACCTCAAATGCAGGAACTGAGTTTAGACTTTTGAAACATCTAAGCACAATGACCTATTTCTCAGGAAAAATAGCAAACTGGACTTTGCGCCACTTAATTTACATACAATACAGATACAACACAGCACTAACAAAAATAGAGCCCTATAACTGAAATAAACCAAATCAATCGGAAGCAAATAGAATCGATTCGAGAGCTTGTGTACAGGAATCTTTATGCATGGATCAGGCTCCTTATTTGACTAGATTGCCAAAAGTGAATGCAAACTTGGATGAAAAATGCAAAACAACTGTATATATTTCTTGATAACTGGATGTCACTCGTTGAATTAAACATGCAGTGTTACGAGGTCATGTGACAACAATGCAGCATTCTATTTGAAATGTGAAATGTTGCATAATGCATTCTATTTTTTATTTGTTATATTAGGCACAGTATTTACTGCACAGAATGCTTGTATTCCATTCTGAACATAGCATATATTTATACGTATGTAGATAAAGGACAGAGTTGGGTAAAATCTTGCATACAAAAATACTTGAATGTCCTGATTCTCAGATGAAGATATACTCTATAAACAGGGAAACGAGTTAGGAAATCGATTGTGAACCCTTATGGTGATAATGAAACAACTTCTCTTGGCTCTCTGCTGTAACAGGTAAGCTGTGGAAGACCTCTCACTACAGGTCATCTGGTTATCTACGACAATCACACTGAATCACAACATACAGTACCAGTCACAAGTCTGGACACACTTTGTTTATTATCTTTAAAACCTTCTGATGGAAGCTTATGGATCAATGAATAAACATTATTTGTTTTGTCCAGATCTATTAAATTATTCAAAAATTCATTAAAAATGCAATCCACACAAAACAATAACTTGATTACACATCTATGTTTTCAATTTCTGAGTTCAAAGTGATTTTTATATTTTCTCAAATAAGTCAACAATGTCATGCCTCATTAAAAGCTGAAATTCTTGGAAAAAGAAATGTTGACATTAGTGCAGAATAATAATGTATTATTTATTTAAAAAAAGCAGCAGTGAAAGAATATTATTTTAAAATACGATTCATATTTGAAAAACTTTTTTCCACCAAATTATGTTATGTGGTGTAACTAACATTTAGGTGGCCATTTTGTTGTCATGTGACAAGAAAAACATAACAGAGAGTATGCCCTTAGACCTGTTTGTGAAGTTAAAAACAAATACGTTTTTCATATCATTAAATACATATATATTTTATTTTTTTCAACAAAAAAATACAAATATGAAAAGGCACATTTTGTTCCGGTCATTTGGTGTAACCCTGAGAAAACTACTTGATACGTTTTATCTAAATATTTTATACCTTGAAAACTTTTTGGATATTAATTATTAACCCTTTAAGCTCTGAATGTGTTTTTAAAGATCTCTTATTCAGTGGCATACCCAGAATTACAGGTTTATAACTCAACAAAACAAACAAGGAGCATTTTAGTATCATTGTAAAGATATCTGTTCACATTTTTTAATGATACAGATTATGATACATTCTGAGACTCTCAGCCTAAGAAACTGCTGAAAAAATAAATAAAAATCAAACAAATTGAGCCAGAATTGTACTTTTTATTATTATTATTTTTATTTTTCTGATTTGACATTATATATCCGAGTGTAAATGAAGTGGCTCTGAAAAACTGCTTTTGTTCCCAATCATGTCAACTTTATCTGAGAAAAATGTTATGTTGATACAACAAAAGCAATCAAGTTATAGCATTACAAAAATTATTTATCATAGTGTCCAAAAGCCTCTCCAAACAAATAAAACATAATAACTGTACATAAGAACTAATTACACATGCAAACACAACAATGACTAAAGGTTTGTATAGCATGCAGACATGATTTTAGTAATGAGATTTCACAGAATGAGTTTCATTCTGTGTCATTTGAGTCATCATTGAGTCTGTGTCATGTATTTGGCGCCATCTCCTGGTGGTCATATGTAACATTGTGCTTCATGTGGATTATCTAATGATCTATGCATCTGATTACCTTGTGTATGGGCTCGTTTGAAAGATAATAATCTCCTCTAAGTAATGATATGTGATATTTTATGTTCCATTTATATTTTGTGATGTTTATAAGCAAAAACACGGTATATAAGCAACACCAACATAATTATTAAAGACATATACTTAGCTATTACTCGCTATATTTTTGTCTGTGAGTAAAACAAATAGGCTGATTGTATTCTACTCTTTGAGAGCTTTCCAACAACATATGACACAGTTGATGAGTTTTATGTTTTTACTGATTTCAATAATGTGTACAATGCAATTTTGTTTTTTGAATTAGCAAACGGAACACTTCAGATTTGTCTGCAAATTTCAAAGCACTTGTTCAGTTTTGGTCATAATGTCTACATGCATTGGAAAGTAGAGCTCTTAAGCTTTAAAACAGTACCTATTTTGTGTTGGTCAAGACCGTAGTTATTATTATTTTATAAAATATTGGCGGGCCGGGTCCATCCGAGCTTAAAGGGTTAAGCTGCGTATGCTCATGTATTCAAGGGGCAAGGAAAGTATTTTAATACTTTTTAACTGGTTACACCACATAACATTTTATTAAGATCATTAAATCAATTGTTTTTGATTTAATTGTAAAACCAATGTGCTCATATTACATTTTGACGAACTTGACGTGTGTGTTTTAAACTATATTTTTTAAAAGACTTTTCATTTTGACCACCTCAGGCAACCTTATTCGTTAATGGCAAATGCTTGAAATTAGCATTATAGACAAATTTAAATTGTGTCCATGTATGAATTTCTAACATTTCATTTTTTCTCCAATGTATGAGTTGGAGAGTAAATGAAAAGTAACCAATAACACATGTTATAGTTTTGATGACTTTACTATTAAGATAGAAATGAGGTGTGTCCAAACTTTTGACTTTCTGAGCCAAAAACAAAGATTACTTGTGGAAAAAAGTAAAGAAAATAAGGCCCGGTTTTGCAGAGAAATGAGTGTATGAAGAGCATCTCTACAAAGGCTAATGTTTCACATAACTAAATTAATTCTGCCATTTTCTCTGAGTCAGATAAAAGGACAACAGGGAGGCTGAAAAAGGAACCTGGAGATTAAATCATCGATGAGCCCAAATTCAATCCAGCCCAGAATATGATTGGATATCTCCAGTCTGAACCTGAAAAAACAGCAGCAGTGCTTTTCTGGAGGATTTTCAGATGGAAGATGTAAACCTCAATTTCAAAGCAGAAAAGAAGGAAAATATATAAATTGCTCTCTCTTTAATGCAAGGGTATTTGGCCTTGAAACAAAAGAATCTGTGCAAGTGGTTTAATAACACCCAGATGTATTTTTATATGATTGGATACATTCAGTGTCTCATTATCTCTTTTTGTGTGCATGTGCTGCTCTCAAGAGCAAGAGAGACGACCTGGACCTCTACAGGAAGAAAATCTTAAAATACCTCAACTTAAACGATTTGACAACATTTAACCAACTGTGTGCCATTTTCATTTTTCATGCATTCATGGAGTTCATTTTGTGAAAAGTGCATGTGCCATTATCGGCAGCATTCCCAAACACACTTTCAGCACCAGTCCCACTCTCTGATTGAATGTGTGTGAACAAACCAATTACTGCAAAATACAATTGTGGCTCACATTGATTTTAATTGGATGCACAGTGGACAGTCGAACACCAAGAGCAGAGACTAAATCACTGGTGGTGACTAATTCTCTTTCATTTAATGCCTTGATTAAACCCATCACCCTCCGCACTTAAAAGCAAACAATTTTGATACCGTCAATCAGCCTCGAGGGAGGCCAGAGAAGCCAATTAACCTTGGCTGCCATTTACTTTAGCATGAGGTTTGAGGGAACTCGTGTGTCATCTGTGATCTCATGAGGAAAAACTGGCATAAACTCCCAATTAGTTGTTCTTGGAACCAGCAGCATTTTAAAAATTCAGCTGGACATTTGGACCTTTGGGGCAGCTGGTATGAAACTCAGAAACGTTTAACTTCAAATATGCATTGTGTTTTTAAAGCTATTAATTGGTGGAGTTAATCTGCTTAAACTGTAAAAGTCTTAAAAATGTTTAATTTCACTGGCTGTGAGTGGCAGCATTTTTTAAATGCCCATGGAGAAAATAATGGGGAAACAAATATTTACAGAACATTAACCTCCTGAGACCCGAGCGTGACTGCTGTGTGCATTTTCCAATTCCCTTTTTGATTTGTAACTAGTAACACCAAATAAACATGTGGGGAAAACAATTGTAGAGCAAATGGTTTTCCAAAAACGTATGTGGACAGCAGGACTAAGTTGTGAAATTTTAAATAATACCAAGCTATAGAAAGTCAAATAGTTTATGATGTTTCCAGGAGTGTTGATTATTCATGTTTTTGAGATGTTACAGACATTACATCAGAAATTAGCATAATTAATTCAGATTCAAAGTAATGTCCAGCATCATCCAATCACTGTCAACCATGTTAAAATAAAATGATACATTATAAATTCTGAATCTATGTACTGATTATCATTGTCACATGTCTGTCAAACATGTTGAGTGATCCAAACATCATCTGCAGCCTGAAACTGAACTTTTGATCAGATTTTAGGAGTGCATTCTCTCTTAATAACTAACATGTTTTTTTTTGTTTTTCAATTTTTGCTGGAATAATGTCTTAAAATGCACGTATGTGGACATCATGTTTGAAAAATTAATGCATATCAAACAAAAGGCATATCAAATGAAATTAGAGACTCTCCTCTTTACAACCAAGCAGGTTTCAATAAAAAAAAAGTTTGAGGTTTCTTATCAGAAGCAATTTTGTTGGCTCTGCACCCGTTGAAGTGCTTCACAGAAATCGACACCATGTTGTGTCAAGTGACTCGGTGCACCAGAAGTTTAACCCTTATATGACAGTCTAGAGTCTTGTGAACAGTATTCAGTCGGTTTAATTTAAATTATGCATTGTGGAAAACCAAGTCAAAATGCAACATCCACGCATGTGGACATGGAGGTCACACAAAGTTAATGATTTAGAAACGGTAACAGAGCAGCCAATGAAAATCCACCACATGTGGCCACAACACTGGACCACGAAGAAATGGAGATGGCGAACAAGCGATTGAAATGGAGAAAACATTTACCGCCACTCACTTCCAAATCCCGTCGCAGTCTCCGTCATTCCACCCAGATGCACTCGGCCTGTTTCTTGTAAGACTCAGAACAGATAAGCAGCAACATCAACAGCAGCACTCCTGTACATCCATGTTTGTTTACATCGGTCATACATCTCCTAGAACGGGGGAGTGTGTTTCTATTCGAGTTTGTGACCAGATCGACTTGACTGCCGGAGTGATCCTCAGTTATTAGTGTGTGATGCTTTTGTCTTTAGCCATTTACAGTCTATAAGTGTGCGATACCTAGTATCTTTAGATTCTATTCAGATATCACAAGCAGTGTAGTGTTATTTAGCCTTAAAATGCTTCTGATTTGTTGACTGATAAAATAACTGCAACAACTGCAATTTGATGCATATGTGAAAGCGGCTATTGTCACTGTCCATTGGTATAATGCGGTCACATGTGCCACATATGTTAAAACACAAAGCTTCTTGGTATTCTTAGGATTGCGATTGCATCTCAAATCACTGCAACATTACCTGAGCTTCTGCACGCTTCAATTTGCAAACTTGGCAAGGTTTGGTAAATGAGGCTCAGTTGTAGCGCTGAGGGGTTCACAGTCACACCTGTTCTCACACACGCTCTTTACATCACGCCCTCCCTTTATTCTGCCAGATATGAGAGTCACTGATGATTACTCAAGCAGGATAATTGTGTAAATTTACTGCAAAATTGCCTTAATTTTGTATGTTGTTGTTGAGAAGCTACAGGGGTCTGTGCTGCTCAGCATCTTTAAAATGGGTGGGTGTAACAGGTAACATGTTTTCCCACAGGTGCACACAGATGAACCCATTCATGGCATGCTTTCGGCCTCTACTGCATCTGAAATGCACAGGGAAACATGTATCTCCCATATCTGTCAAAGCTAAAAAAATTTTTTAAAAAGGTTAAAATGACATGTGAACAACATTATAAAAATAAATAAAAGGATTTTTGCACAAATTCACATTTTGGCCACATTCAGCAGCGGTGTGAACATAGCCTAAGCTGAAGTGTGTAAATGTTTTTGTGCATTTTTGTCTTGCAGTTTCATTGGCCACTGCCAATTGTGGCAGACTAGTCACAGTCATAACACATTAAAGGGTGACGGCTCAAGCTTCTGTCTTGTAATGTGCACTAGACTCAAAAGGCACAAGCAGCAAGTATGCATACCTATTAAGGCACGGGTGTAACAAGACTGAGTGTGTTTAACGCAAACATGCTGCCACGGAGGATCAATAGCTCAACAGTGCTTCCCTTGGTTTGATGGTTTCCATAGAAAACAATGACAAGTATAGTTTTTCTGGCCTGTCACATGCTGCTCATTCTGGCTATTCTAAGACAATTACTGTTAAGCAATTTATAATCATATACCTCTCAAGTGCATTCATCTTCCTGTGCAAATGCTCAAAGAAGTTCAAATAGTTTGAGAGAATCTAATGGCCTTCTCACTGTCTCTCAGACAAAACTAATTGTCAGTCATTCCATATACATTTAAACATGTTTGAAAAATACATTTAAAATCAACATGAAATTAAAATTGACCCCATTTACTTACAGCATGTTCCTGCTCTTATTGTGCATGATTCATCAGTACAAGTTATTCTAAAGAAAAAAAAAAGTCTTTGTAATATTTTAAAATATATCAACATGTAATTGCTCCGCCTCTTAAATGACTTTCCTTTTAAAGCTGATGCCACAGCAGCTGCGTGGAGTGGAAATAAATTAACCAGAAACCAAATAGCTATTTAGATAGTGCCCCTTCACGATACGAAATCGAAATTAACTATTAAACACAGTGATAAAATGAGTGTATTAATGTTCAGTTAATCCAATTAAAATTGTGATGTCCTAGTGTGATGATTAAACCACAAAAGGCTAAGATTTAATCAAATAAATATACAGTGTGCATGTGCTGTGCACTTCAAAAGGGAACATGTGAAGCCGGACGCTCAAACACTGATAACACCATCATAATCATCACGTGTGCTCTGTGTTTGCAATAGGTTACAGACAGAAGAGCACAGATTAACCTTGAAGTGTGCAGCACATGCAGACTATATCTTTGTAAAAGGCTGTGATTTCATTCTATAGTTTAATAAGCACGTTTAAGCCATATAGAGAACTGCTTCTCCAGAGGTGAAGCAGCCGTCAAAACCATACAAACTCAAATAGCTTCTTTTGGCTTTCCTCCAAAATAAAAGCGTAGAAATTGCGACAGAAATATACTACTACTGTATAGTAAAATGTACATTTAGTTTAGTAATAAATAATAACAATAATAAATAATAATGACATTATATTTAAGCAATATTGCATGAGCTAGAATGCTGTTTTACTGAATAAGAAAAGTTCTGTATTTAAAATAAATAAATAAATAAACTCCAGTATTGTGTTTTGGATTGGATTGTGCTGTGAAGATTTTTATAGAAGCACTTCATTTGATAACAGTAATATAAATGGCATGTTGAAAAATTATTTTGTTATTCATTTGATTAAAATCCTATACATTTTATTTTAATAAGACCATTTTTTTTATGATACAATGTACTTAAATGATAAAGCATGGAGTTTGGCTAAAAAATAAAAGAGATTTTGGGAAAAAAACTGGGGTCCTAGTTAGGCTACTGTTTAAGAAATACAGCCTTTCTAAAATCTTGCCAATAGTTAAGGCAGTCATTTAATGTTCGTTTACATTAATGTAATGAAGGTTACAGCAAATAATTACAGATTTGAAAAATAAGTGTAGCCAGTGGGACACGTGTTGATGCTCTGGAGAGTGAACGTGACCTTCAGCCTCTTTTAAAGTGTTTGCCCGTGATTTTTCAGTCCTTCACAATCCACTGCAAACTCCATTCTGGTGTGAAACGTTTCGCAATCTATTTAATTCCTGATGGACGTCCTGGCCCACATTTTTGGGTTATGATGAATGATGTTTCATGCTGACTTGAATATTTCAGTATATCTTGATCATTAAATGGCATGATAAAAGACATGGGGATGGAATTTTTCCATAGATTGACTCAGTGTAGATAGACAGTCTACAGCTCTCAGAAGAAGAAAAAAGTTTTTGATTATGTGGCACTGGAACAGAAACTTCTGCAGATATTAATTTCTACAGGCTGTGTGCACAATATAAAAGTGTACTTCAGATTTTGGTCACTCTGTTCCTTTGATCAAAGGAACAATCTCTGGAGATATAGCCGACAGAGGAAATATCTGGACTGTATGATTGTATGTGTGAGCGAAGTTCGTTTTTTCTCTTTGATTGGATTTTATTCTTTAAAATGTGCATATTTATATGCAGTATGAACTTCCATTTGAATCTGGTCCATAATGAATTAAAATGTCCTAAAAGCATCTGCAGATACACACACTCAGTTTTTACTAAATTAAAGCCCACACACACTTACAAATTGACACAAGCCAAACAGACCATCTCTAAAAACTCAAAATACAATAATTACTACTCAAAGTTTATACTCCTTAGAATTGCCTAAAATCAGCCACCTAATGTTTGATGGGGCTCCACACGTTTCTGTGAACTACTAATCGGGTGTCTCCAAGGCTTATTATTGACAATGGCTTTCTGGGATTTTAGACCATTTCAAAAGCTTGGTTATGGCCTCCAGGGAAATAAAATCAATAAGCAATTAAAGTATTAATGGAAATGGAAACTGCATTAAAGTGTACTTTGAATCGGAAACTGCAGCTTTGATATTTATAACGGATAATCAACATCTAGATTTGATCACCTTCAGCGATCTAAGTTACAATTCCAATTCAAACGCACAGATTGATTTGATTTATTAATTTGGGCATATTTCAGTTAATGTTCATTTTGCTTACAATTGAAAGAAATTCTCTCTTAGCTAATGCTGCTAATTATACAGGGGAACTTTTAACTAAGAACATTACGTAAATATAAATTTTACAAATTAATCAACATTATGCCACAAATGTTGTCGATTGAGCTCAACTTGTATTGAATCTGGAATATTCCTTTAAACGGGATATTACAGCAGTGATATCATTAAAATTTTCTATAGAAATAGATATTTATCTAGGCAAGAAAAAGTATGTGAACCCTTTGGAATGATCTGGTTTTCTGCATTAATTGGTCATAAAATGTGATCTCATCTTCATCAAAGTCACAAGTAAAGACAAACACAATGTGCTTAAGCTAACAACACACAAACAGTTATAATCTCATGTCTTTATTGAACACATCCCATTAACATTCACAGTGCTGTGGAAAAAGTAAGTGAACCCTTGGATTTAATAACTGGTCGATCCTCCTTTGGCAGCAATAACCTCAACCAAGTGTTTCTGCGGATTAGACCTGCACAACGTTCAGAAGGAATTCTGGATCATTCTTCCTTACAGAACTGCTTCAGCTCAGACATATTTTTGGGATGTCTGGTGTGAACGGCTCTCTTGAGGTCATTCCACAGCATCTCTATTGAGTTAAGGTCTGGGGTCTGACTGGGACACTCCAAAAGGAGATTTTCTTTTTTTGAAGCCATTCTGTAGTGGGTTTACTTTGATGTTTAGGGTTATTGTCCTGCTGCATCACCCAACTTCTACTGAGCTTCTGCTGGCACACAGACACCCTGACATTATCCTGTGGGATATCTTGATAAACATGGGAATTCATTTTTCCCCTCAATGATAGCAAGCGGTCCAGGCCCGAAGCAATAAAGCACTCCCAAATCATGATGCTCCCTCCACCGTACTTCACCGTTGGGATGATGTTTTCATGTTGGTATGCGGTGCCCTTTTACACCATACGCAGTGCTGCATGTTCTTCCCAAACAATTCAACCTTAGTTTCATCAGTCCACAAAACATTTTCCCAGTAGCGTTGTGGAGTGTCAAGGTGGTCTTTGGCAAGCTTTAGCCGTGCAGCAATGTTTTGTTGGAAAGCAGCGTCTTCCTGCGTGATGTCCTGCCATGAACACCATACCAGTTTAATGTTTTCCATATAGTAGACTCATGAACAGAGATGTTAACCAGTTCCAATGATTCCTTCAAGTCTTTATCTGTCACTCTAGGGTTCTTTTTTACCTCATTGATCATTCTGCGGTGTGCCCTTTGAGCCATCTTGACTGGACGGCCACTTCTAGTGAGAGTACCTATAGTACTAAATCATCTCCATTTATAGACAATTTTTCTAACTGTGGACAGATGAATATCTAATCTCTTCCAGACAACTTTGTAACACTTTCAAGCTTTGATTTATTTGCATATTCTTGATTGTAGGTCTTCTGAGATCTTTTTTGTGAGGCATGGTTCACGTCAGCAGATGCTTCTTGTGAATGGCAAACTCAAAATGCTTGAGTGCTTTTTATAAGTCAGAGTAGCTCTAACCCACACCTTCAATCTCATTTCTTTAATTGGATGCCAGGTTTGCCAACTCCTGACTCTAATAAGCTTATGTTGATGTCATTAGCCTAAGGGTTCACATACTTTTTCCAACATACACTGTGAATGTTTGAATGATGTATTCAATATGTACAAGAACAATACAATAATTTGTGTGTTATTAGGTCAAACAGATTGTGTTTGTTCATTACTGTAACTCAGATGAAGTTAAACCATACTTTAAGACAAGTTTATACACAAGTGCAAATAATTCCAAAGGGTTCACATACTTTTTGCCACTGAGCTACTTGTATAAAGATCTAGTAATTTATTTTATCATCTAAATACGTGTAATATTGTCAGCTCTGTGTAAGTGTCTATGTGTGTAGCATTGAGATAAACTACCTGAAATGGCACGCTGCATAATCATCATGAAACCATTAAAGCATCAATCAACATTTTCAAATAACCCTCAACATTATCCATTAAAATCCACTGGAGAATTGAGGATTGTGTTACTAGCAGATGCTTTCATCTAAAGCA
Source organism: Myxocyprinus asiaticus (assembly GCF_019703515.2). Taxonomy (NCBI): domain Eukaryota; kingdom Metazoa; phylum Chordata; class Actinopteri; order Cypriniformes; family Catostomidae; genus Myxocyprinus; species Myxocyprinus asiaticus. The sequence continues at coordinate 1,013,915 of NC_059378.1, read as the reverse complement.
ACGTACAGTACGCTAATTGCTCATGATTGTTTTTGAGAGACTTTTTCTGCAATGGCAATATAGCAGGACTGAATTTGTAGTTATTCTCCAGTTCGCAGGTCACTCCGATTTGGGAATGATCCTCAAACCTTTGCGTTATCATTTGCTCGGAATCTCAGACATTACGGGGGCCACCGCACTGGGTAATGGGCAAATTATGACAAGAATGATAGCAAAACATGGTTAACCTGTAGAAAGAGCAAACAGAATTTGTACATTTTATGTTGTACATAATATACTTTTGTTTTAATGAACGCTTAAAGCAACTTTGGTAAGAAAAAAAAAAATACTAATTTTATCATATTATCGTATTAATGGCAATTCCCTAGACAGATAACTGGACAGTGTACTCAACATTTACAAAAGCAAGGTCTCAAATGCCCAGGAGAACCTTGCAGTGAATTAGAAGTTCTTCTAATCTTATTTCCTACCACACAGTTTTGGGGAGTTAATAACTAAAAGTAACGACATTAGTACTAATATAAGGAATATTCCAGGTTCATTACAAGTTAAGCTCATATGCATTTGTGACATAATGATGACTACCACGAAAACTAATTTCACACATATTGTTTATGTCTTGTGTCTATACTTTTGAAACAGTGAGTGTTTTAACATTTACAGATTGACTCCATTGACTTCCATTGTAAGTGTCTCACTGGAACACAGATTTTTTATTTATTTATTTATTTTTTAAAGAAAAGGAGGGGCGAGTCGAAATACATTTTTGTGGTAATCAACATTGTTCCACAAATGGGACATTAGACATGGAGTGTTGACCCAACACAGTATTAAAATTGCCCGCCATTCGTGCATGGCAACACAAACTGTGGTTGGCACAAGCCATGTTTATCCTCACTGCAAGTGAAGACGTACCTTGTGCGACCCCACGTATACTTGCGTGCACATTGTATTTTGCCGTCGTTATACGCAACACAATTTTATTTAAATCAACTGATCTCGGTTCAGAAGGCTCTGTGCTGTCGGTAAGGAGTTAAACGTGGTCTGCACGCTGAGTTTCAGTTAAAATATCCTATATTCACCGTGCATTATCATTGAGAATAAATGGGTTCATCCAAAAGCTGAATAATGTTGCTGTCAGAGGCTTTATATGGAGTTAGGATGAACATAAAGTGCATTTCAAACTGTTCTGAGACCAGTGCAGACAGACAGCACACTGGAGGTTAAGTCATTCACTAAATAGGGAGCAAGGGAGCATCCTATAGCTCTCTATGCAGTTAAGTGCATTCACTCCTAAAATCTGATCAAAAGTTCAGTTTCAGGCTGCAGATGATGTTTGGATCACTCAACATGTTTGACAGACATGTGACAATGATAATCAGTACATAGATTCAGAATTTATAATGTATCATTTTATTTTAACATGGTTGACAGTGATTGGATGATGCTGGACATTACTTTGAATCAGAATTAATTATGATAATTTATGATGTAATGTCTGTAACGTCTCAAAAACATGAATAATCAACACTTCTGGAAACATCAAACAATTTGACCAAAAAAAAAAAAAAAAAAAAAAAAAAAACACAACTTAGTCCCGCTGTCCACATATGTGGACATACGTTTTTAGTAAAACTATTTGGTCTAAAATATATATATATATATATATATATATATATATATATACACACACACACACATACACACACACACACACACACACACACACATACATACATACATACACACAAGATTTTATGGTTAACTTTATTTAGCATTGTTTTCCCTACTGCCCCTGATCTGAACAGACCTGTGACCCAATTTAGGGTCACAACCCACCAGTTAAAAACAACTGTCCTAGAAAGTGTCTCACTCTTTCAGGTGGTCTTGACAAGTCTGATTCTTTTCAGCAACTTGCAATGAAATGGTTGAAAAAATACATTCTTAAATATTGCGTCATCAGACAAAAGAGTTCTCAAAAGGTCTTGTGCAATATTATACTTGTGTGTGTGTTGTGTGCTGTTTGTGCGTGTGAGAGCGTGTGTGTGATGCGCGTGTGTTGCGTGAGGTGTGTGTGAGTGTGCGCGCGAGTGTGTGTGTTGTGAGTGTGCTGTTTGTGCGTGTGAGAGCGTGTGTGTGATGCGCGTGTGTTGCGTGAGGTGTGTGTGAGTGTGCGCGCGAGTGTGTGTGTTGTGAGTGTGCTGTTTGTGCGTGTGAGAGCGTGCGCGCCTGCGCGAGTGTGTGTTGTGTGAGGTGTGTGTGAGTGTGCGCGCGAGTGTGTGTGTGTGTGTGTGTGTGAGTGCGTGTGCGAGTGTGAGTGCGTGTGCGTGTGCGTGTTGTTTGTGTGTGAGTGTGACTGTGTGTTGTGTGAAGTGTGTGTGAGTGTGTGTTGTGTGAGGTGAGTGTGTGTGTTGTGAGTCCGTGTGTGTGAGTGCGTGTGCATAAGTGCGTGTGAGTGTGTGTGTGTGTGAGAGAGTGCGAGTGTTTGTTGTGAGGTGTGTGTGAGTCTGAGTGTGTGTTGTTTGTGTGAGAGTGTGTGTGAGTGTTGTTTGTGTGAGAGTGTGTGTGAGTCTGAGTGTGTGTTGTTGTGTGAGTGTGCGCGAGTGTGTGTTGTTGCAGTGTGAGTGCCTGTTGTGTGCGCGAGTGTGAGTGTGTGCGCGTGTTAGTGTGTGTGTTTGTGTGTGTGCGCGCGCGCGCAAGTGTGTGTGAATGTGTGTTGTGTGAGGTGTGCAAGTGCGAGTGTGTGTTTAGCAAAATAACTATTTATTTAAATGTTGCTGTATAACTGTTAGGGTTTGGGTTTTAAGTGTCTTTTAATTATATTAGTTGTATTTTGTGCAACTTTCTATGTTCAAGTCTGATGATGTGACCCAAAATGAAATTATTTTTGTGCCAAAAGAAAAATAAAAAAAAATAAAATATGATTTGATAGTAAAATGAATCTGATAATTATCAGAATTATTGATCCATTACTAGATTATTGATCAATGTAGTTAACAACTCTAGTAACTTAGCTATAGTGTATCTTACTACTACAACAGGGCAGCTGTAGTTGAACTACTTTAATTATGAGTAGTTTGAAGCTTTGGAAGAGTTTCTAAGTATCTTCCTCAACACTGCTACCAAACCAACACACAGCCAGTGAGACCTTAAATAATCAATGACAAGGAGCACAAGATATTTAAAATGCAAGTATGTTTCCGCATTTAAACATGCGGATAATGGCAAGAAAAAAATAAAGGAATTAAGAAGCAGTTTTGGCCAAGAGTTAAAAGAACTTTTGATGAGTCATTTACTTGAAAAAGAAGCTGTGTATATATATATATATATATATATATATATATATATATATATATATATATATTAACTTATCCAGCTAATTAACTGGAAACTACCCAACGGGGATAAACTTTTCGGTTTTCAGATCTGGTAAAACAATAATGTGGTGCATTTCTGAACATCTAAATGTCCCTCTAATGAGGATTTTGCAAACATCCTTTTTACAAATCTTTTGTCTTATTAACAGACTTTAACAACCCCAAACTCCAAACAGAACTCGTCCTCAAAGTTGGGAATTATGGGACTTCTCTTTTCAAGATAAACACATACTGAAGATGTCACGTTGCCAGCTTTTCAGCAATACAGGTAATATCGAGCATGGACTCAATTTGATACCTGAACACTGTCTGGGGGGGGGGGGGTGGGCACAATTAATCTAAATGTTCTAATAGGTCCTAATGTGATTATTAAACTGCAAAACGATGCGATTAAATTAAATATAAGTGGCTTCTCACGTTCAGTGTAAAACATGCAGACAGTATATGCTAAAACCACCACATTAAGAGCATCATGTATGCAGGCGTGTTGTAATAGATGAAAGAACACAGAATTTACTCACTGTGAAGCGTGTAGTGCATGCAGACTATATTTATATAATAAAAATCACAGCATTTTGCACTTTAATAATCACACTGGGCCATTTTAACAACTGCTTATCCGGAGATGTGTTGAAGCACAAATACAATCAATACATTTGTCTTTGAATAGAACTGTACTTCCAGATTCTGCTGATGTTCCCTTACAAAAATAGAGAGTTCTGGCAAATTTGCTGCAAACTCACCACTTATTTTCACATGCAAATGAGCTCTGTGGCAAACACTTCATTGTCGCCTAATGGTTGTGGCACCAACATCTGGCAAACATTTTTGGTGAATCACAAGTTTGTCAGAACTCTAGAAGTTGTTTTAGCTGAAAATAGTCAATTTTGTTTTTCTTGACTATTTGTAATAGGTTTGTCAAAGTTTTTGAAGTTTAGTTAGTCAATAAATGCTCTATTTAAACTAGGGAGGAAGTTTGAGTTCTGAAACTAAAATCTCAAAAGATCAACGAAAAATGTATTCCTCATGATATGACTTTAAAATGTTTCTTCAGTTCATAAAATATTACTAAATATAAAACACAGACACACACACACAGACACACACACACCCAGATGAACACACACACACACACACACGAACACACACACACCCAGATGAACACACACACACACACACACACACACACACACACGGACACGCTCTCTCACACACACACACAGACACAGATGAACACACACACACACGAACACACACACACAGACGGACACACACACACACACACACACACACACACACACACACGACGGACACACACACACAGACGTACACACACACACACACACACACACACACACACACACTCACGGACACACACACACAGCCGTGAACGAACACACACGGACACGAACACACACTCTCACACACACACTCACACGGACACTCACACGGACACTCACTCACACACACACACACGGACACACACACACTCACGAACACACACTCACGAACACACACTCTCTCACACACACTCACACATATACACTCACTCTCACACATATACACTCACTCACTCAGACACACACACACGGACACACATGAAAACACAGACAAACACACACACACACACACACACACACACACACACACACACAGACACAGAGACACACACACAGTTAGTCAGTGCACACCTGCAAAATTCATTTAAATTATCAAAACTGCCAACACAAAAAAAACACATGAGGAAAATCAGCCAATATTTGAGGAAGATTGAGTTGTGTTGGGAGAAGGCCAGAGGGGAGAGAGATCTAATTTAGTATTCTTGTTGATTCCCCCTGTATATTTGTCTGGAACAATCAGGTGATTACGGCAACAGCGTTGGATGGCAAATCAATGGCACGTCTTTCCATGTCGTTTCTCTCGTTCTAATCATGAAGGATAGATTCAGTTTAGACACACAAAACATACAATGCATGCTAAAGGTCACAGGTCACAGAGGTCAACCTTAATCAGATTGCTCTGTTATGTCAGCAGTAGGGATGATATACCTCGATTTTTACAGTATTGAATAAATATAGCCTAAAGTCAGTTGTTCTCTGACCTCTGAAATCCAAATCGGTTCAATTAAGTCAGAATCGGCTACATTTACACAGCATCATATTAACTTGATGTAATAAAATGAATCTCTAAATTGTGATTTCCTCATTTAACGTTCGACCGTCACTCAAACATGTCTGATCCTTTATTTGCCCCACCGAAGCGGCTGAAGTCTGCAGTGTGGGAATACTTTGGGTATGTTAATGAACCACGAGGCATCAATGTTTGTCAGTTACCCAGTTTGTGGCAAGTGCCGGCTCAGACATGAAAACACTTGAAACCTGAAGCACCATCTCTGCGAGCATCATCTCACAGAATGTGTGGAGGTAAATGCATGTGAAAATACGGTATATAGACTCCCTTTCATTAAAAAAACCTGATTCAATAGAGTTTTACATGTTTATAATATCTCATTAGGTTTATATTGTAGGTAGGTTAACGTGATGTTTGTGCTTTCTATCATATTCTCAAATGCAGCAAACAAATGGAAGCGCTTGTATGCAACGTTAACAATGGGCTGGCTTTTTTTCAAGCATACAGTTGTGCTCAAAAGTTTGCATACCCTGGCAGAAATTGTGAAATTTTGGCATTGATTTTGAAAATATGTCTTAAGGATAGTGATCATATGAAGCCATTTATTATCACATATTTGTTTGGCTTCTTTTTAAATCATAATGATAACAGAAATCAGCCAAATGGCCCTGATCAAAAGTTTACACACCCTTGAATGTTTGGCCTTGTTACAGACACACAAGGTGACACACACAGGTTTAAATGGCAATTAAAGGTTAATTTCCCACACCTGCGGCTTTTTAAATTGCAATTAGTGTCTGTGTATAAATAGTCAATGAGTTTGTTAGCTCTCACGTGGATGCACAGAGCAGGCTAGATACTGAGCCATGGGGAGCAGAAAAGAACTGTCAAAAGACCTGCGTAACAAGGTAATGGAATTTTATAAAGATGGAAAAGGATATAAAAAGATATCCAAAGCCTTGAAAATGCCAGTCAGTACTGTTCAATCACTTATTAAGAAGTGGAAAATTCAGGGATCTCTTGATACCAAGCCAAGGTCAGGTAGACCAAGAAAGATTTCAGCCACAACTGCCAGAAGAATTGTTCGGGATACAAAGAAAACCCCACAGGTAACCTCAGGAGAAATACAGGCTGCTCTGGAAAAAGACGGTGTGGTTGTTTCAAGGAGCACAATACGACGATACTTGAACAAAAATGAGCTGCATGGTCGAGTTGCAAATGCCACAAAAAAGCTCGATTACAATATGCCCGACAACACCTTGACACGCCTCACAGCTTCTGGCACACTGTAACTTGGAGTGACGAGACCAAAATAGAGCTTTATGGTCACAACCATAAGCGCTATGTTTGGAGAGGGGTCAACAAGGCCTATAGTGAAAAGAATACCATCCCCACTGTGAAGCATGGTGGTGTCTCACTGATGTTTTGGGGGGTGTGAGCTCTAAAGGCACGGGGAATCTAGTGAAAATTGATGGCAAGATGAATGCAGCATGTTATCAGAAAATACTGGCAGACAATTTGCATTCTTCTGCACGAAACTGCGCATGGGACGCTCTTGGACTTTCCAGCATGACAATGACCTTAAACACAGGGCCAAGTTGACCCTCTAGTGGTTACAGCAGAAAAAGGTGAAGGTTCTGGAGTGGCCATCACAGTCTCCTGACCTTAATATCATCGAGCCACTCTGGGGAGATCTCAAATGTGCGGTTCATGCAAGAAGACCAAAGACTTTGCATGACCTGGAGGCATTTTGCCAAGACGAATGGGCAGCTATACCACCTGCAAGAATTTGGGGCCTCATAGACAACTATTACAAAAGACTGCACGCTGTCATTGATGCTAAAGGGGGAAATACACAGTATTAAGAACTAAGGGTATGCAGACTTTTGAACAGGGGTCATTTCATTTTTTTTCTTTGTCGTCATGTTTTGTTTTATGATTGTACCATTCTGTTATAACCTACAGTTGAATATGAATCCCATAAGAAATACAAGAAATGTGTTTTGCCTGCTCACTCATGTTTTCTTTAAAAATGGTACATACAGGTGCATCTCAATAAATTAGAATGTCGTGGAAAAGTTCATTTATTTCAGTAATTCAACTCAAATTGTGAAACTCGTGTATTAAATAAATTCAGTGCACACAGACTGAAGTAGTTTAAGTCTTTGGTTCTTTTAATTGTGATGATTTTGGCTCACATTTAACAAAAACCCACCAATTCACTATCTCAAAAAATTAGAATACATCATAAGACCAATAAAAAAAACATTTTTAGTGAATTGTTGGCCTTCTGGAAAGTATGTTCATTCACTGTATATGTACTCAATACTTGGTAGGGGCTCCTTTTGCTTTAATTACTGCCTCAATTCGGCGTGGCATGGAGGTGATCAGTTTGTGGCACTGCTGAGGTGGTATGGAAGCCCAGGTTTCTTTGACAGTGGCCTTCAGCTCATCTGCATTTTTTGGTCTCTTGTTTCTCATTTTCCTCTTGACAATACCCCATAGATTCTCTATGGGGTTCAGGTCTGGTGAGTTTACTGGCCAGTCAAGCACACCAACACCATGGTCATTTAACCAACTTTTGGTGCTTTTGGCAGTGTGGGCAGGTGCCAAATCCTGCTGGAAAATGAAATCAGCATCTTTAAAAAGCTGGTCAGCAGAAGGAAGCATGAAGTGCTCCAAAATGTCTTGGTAAACAGGTGCAGTGACTTTGGTTTTCAAAAAACACAATGGACCAACACCAGCAGATGACATTGCACCCCAAATCATCACAGACTGTGGAAACTGAACACTGGACTTCAAGCAACTTGGGCTATGAGCTTCTCCACCCTTCCTCCAGACTCTAGGACCTTGGTTTCCAAATGAAATACAAAACTTGCTCTCATCTGAAAAGAGGACTTTGGACCACTGGGCAACAGTCCAGTTCTTCTTCTCCTTAGCCCAGGTAAGACGCCTCTGACGTTGTCTGTGGTTCAGGAGTGGCTTAACAAGAGGAATACGACAACTGTAGCCAAATTCCTTGACACGTCTGTGTGTGGTGGCTCTTGATGCCTTGACCCCAGCCTCAGTCCATTCCTTGTGAAGTTCACCCAAATTCTTGAATCGATTTTGCTTGACAATCATAAGGCTGCGGTTCTCTCGGTTGATTGTGCATCTTTTTCTTCCACACTTTTTCCTTCCACTCAACTTTCTGTTAACATGCTTGGATACAGCACTCTGTGAACAGCCAGCTTCTTTGGCAATGAATGTTTGTGGATTACCCTCCTTGTGAAGGGTGTCAATGATTGTCTTCTGGACAACTGTCAGATCAGCAGTCTTCCCCATGATTGTGTAGCCTAGTGAACCAAACTGAGAGACCATTTTGAAGGCTCAGGAAACCTTTGCAGTTGTTTTGAGTTGATTAGCTGATTGGCATGTCACCATATTCTAATTTTTTGAGATAGTGAATTGGTGGGTTTTTGTTAAATGTGAGCCAAAATCATCACAATTAAAAGAACCAAAGACTTAAACTACTTCAGTCTGTGTGCACTGAATTTATTTAATACACGAGTTTCACAATTTGAGTTGAATTACTGAAATAAATTGTCGTGGAAAAGTTATTCTAATTTATTGAGATGCACCTGTATATTACCAATTCTCCAAGGGTATGCAAACTTTTGAGCACAACTGTATATTTGCTTAAGTGCAGCGCAATTGTAGGCCTACAATGTGTTTAATACTAATAATTAAGTTTTATTTCTAAGGTACTAAATAGGGCTTACAAAGTGCAAAGTGCTACAAAGTGACTGTTATCATTAGAGGTGGGTAAAAATATAAATTTCCAGATGCATCACGATCTTCATTTGAACAATCTATATATATATATATATATATATATATATATATATATATATATTATTCTTAATTCCAAGATCTATCTTATACTCTATGCGCAGTGATGGGCAGTAGCTACAAACAGCGTGTGCAGCTTGAAGCGCACTGCAGATAAAGACATTTTACCACCAAAAGAGAATCAAAAGACTTAGTAGCCTACAGCTTTTGTGTATCAAAAAAGTTCTACATCATTACCATGTTTTTTGGACATATACCATTACCTGGGAGCATGTTAATACAGTGGTATATGAATAAAGTAGTCATACAGTATAGTGAAGTACTACTACCATGGTGTTCTTTGAGTTACCTTGAAGCACCATGTACATTCAATTGTATATGAATGTAAATCAAATGTCAAATGACTGTGGTAATACCATATAAATACAGAATAGTACATAAATATGGTCATTGTATCTCAAAGTACCATGGTATTACCATCTGATACCATCAGATATCACAATGTTTTTGCTCCAGATGTGCTCACACACGCACGCATGCACACGCACACACTCACGCACTCATGCACGCGCACACACTCGCGCACTCATGCACGCGCACACACAAGGAATGTGGAAAATCAGAAGCTTCCAATACATACAGAAATACAGTGTAAGATGAATAGTATATGTACAGAGTTTTTATAAAGGAATGTGCAAAGGAAATTATGTTCAAATGGGTATGGGTATGTAGAGGTAGTAGTATAAATATGAAAAATAAAATGTAAATAGTGATTATTTTTTATTTCGAACACATTGGTTTGTGTAGGTAGCATGCATAAATATGATTTTTTTTACATGCATATTGTATTGCACCATACTGCATACATGTATACTGTATTGCACAATACTGTACTATAATGTACCATGGCTTTGATAAACATGTGAATAAGTCTTTTAGATGCATTGTCTAACACTGTATGCTCTGTGCATGTGGTTGAAAATATATGAAGGAGCTTAAATGTAGCAAGCTACTTTTGGTGTGTAGCTTGTAATGTAACTTGCTACTTTCTCTGAAGTGTAGCTTTTAGCTTTCAGTTTAACTCATTTTTCTGTTGAGTAGATGGTCGCTTAGCTTGCTACATTTTTTGAGTAGCTTACCCAACATGTGCAACCCTCAACTACAACTACCAAATTTCACGATACGTGGCTAAAAATGTATATATTTGGCAACTGGCTGGTAAATGTTTAGATTTCACTCACCAGTTATTGTGTAGTATAGTGGTGGCGTATTCAGCAGCGAGATCCTTTCACAGCGTGTTAAGAGTGAAAATTGTTCCTTGTAATGCATGTCCAAAGACGAGATCCACGCAACAGATATGTCACTGAATAATGTCTCTTTTAATACTCTCTGTTCTCTACAGTCAGTTGTTGATCAAAAACAAAAAACAAATATTGAATTGTAATCAGACATAGTATGGATGAGATAAAGCCATTCAAGTCTCTCTCACTAACATGCGCACATTTAACGACCGTTTACAGAAATGCCGGGTTTCCTTAAAGAGACAGTACCGGTTTTTAGCACTTGTTCAACAAATCAATTTAAATACCTGTAGAGGTCGACCGATAGTGGATTTTGCCGATACCAATAACTAAGGTGGTGGAATGTTAAAATGTTAAATGTTAAATGCTTAATGTTAAAAACGTAAATCAAATGAACATGGAGGAGTAAAATAAAATAAACTATTGGCAACTATCAGCACAGATTAATCGGTAAAACCAATATATATCGGTCTACCTCTAAATACCTGTCAATAGTACAAATTATGCAGTTAAGCAATAAACAAAATATATGCAATATCATATGTATTGTTTTGTTAATTTTTAAAAAGCTAAAATGTGACAAATGATTAAAACTAATCAAATATAATTATTAAAATTAATATTTCCATATTGTATCTAGTTAGAAGGCCACCTGTATAATTATTATTATTTTTTTATTCCCTTTTCGGAATGCCCAATTCCCAATGCGCTCTAAGACTTCGTGGTGGCGTAGTGACTCGCCTCAATCCGGGTGGCAGAGGACGACTCTCAGTTACCTCCACGTCTGAGACCGTCAATCCGCGCATCTTATCACGTGACTTGTTGAGCGCGTTACCGTGGAGACATAGCACGTGTGGAGGCTTCACGCTATTCTCCGCGGCATCCACACACAACTCACCACGTGTCCCACCGAGAGCGAGAACCACATTATAGCGACCACGAGGAGGTTACCCCATGTGACTCTACCCTCCCTAGCAACCGGGCCAATTTGGTTGCTTGGGAGACCTGGCTGGAGGGTCACCTGTATAATTAACAGCATCAACTGGGAGAGAATTTCTTTCATATGTAAAAAAGGGACATTATAACTAAAACATACCCATTTAAATCTAATCGAAAGCTTGAGAATAAGACTTGAATCGGGAAATCTGTAATTACCCAGCCATAGTTATGATAGCATGGAAATCTCATACAGTTACACCACTAGTCAGAAGAGGGCAAGATAGTAAGAACCCTCATATTTCAGCAAAAAAATGTTTATAGTTTATACTTTTAGTTAGTACTGTAAATAAATCCTACTTGATGCAAAATGTTAGGTTCATTTTGCTGAAATAAGCTGAATTCACATTATCCCTTAGTGCACTAGTATGTGCTTTTCTATATGCACAACATTTTTGATCACCAAAAAAAAAAGTATATGTTCATCTTCACAACTTTAATAAAATGCCTTCTAAAATACCAAGACGGGGGAAAATGGCAGACTGGATAGATTTAATAACTTCATCTAAATACAACGAGGCAGTGAATCTTCAATCAGGAGGCCAGTCGTGACATTTAAACAGGCACCGGAGCAAATTAAACCTGGAGAAGGTTAAGCTCTGTTAACACCATGGCAATGTGAACAAAAATCCTGCATAAAGTTACTTTCCAATGCTTTTTTTTTTTTTATTTGAGATAGGATTCAGTGTGATGGCTCACAAAACCAAGAGAGCTCTCATACTGTGCTCCATCTGAAACAAATTATCTGCTTTTAGCTTACCAGGATTTGTAGACATCTAGTACAGAGAGAGAAATGGGATACTGTCAGTGGGACTCCTTGGGGAGGGCTGTGAATTTGGTGCCCTGTCGTCCCTTTATGTCACACAGAAGGCCTGGATGCAATGAAGACGTTGCTTCATAGTAACTTCTGTGTGTGAGGTCTAAGAATTTGAGAGCTTTTAAACTAGCTTTTCACACTTGAAATGGTTAACATGAGAGAGGTCTTGGTATCTCAGCGAGTATTGATGCTGACTGTCACCCCTGGAGTCACGAGTTTGAATCCAGGGCGTGCTGAGTGACTCCAGCCAGGTCTCCTAAGCAACCAAATTGGCCCGGTTGCTAGGGAGGGTAGAGTCACATGGGGTAACCTCCTCGTGGTCATGATTAGTGGTTCTCGCTCTCAATAGGGCGTGTGGTAAGTTGTGTGTGGATCGTGGAGAGTAGCATGAGCCTCCACATGCTGTGAGTCTCTGCGGTGTCATGCACAACGAGTCACGTGATAAGATGCACGGATTGACGGTCTCGGAAGCAGAGACAACTGAGACTTGTCCTCCGCCACTCGGATTGAGGTGAGTAACCGCGCCACCATGAGGACCTACTAAGTAGTGGGAATTGGGCATTCCGAAATTGGGGAGAAAAAGGGATAAAAAAAATGTTAACATGGGGTGAGTTTTAATCCTTGGTTATCTTGTTCCAAGTACATTTAAGCATTCAACAGAATCTAAGATAGTGCATGCAAAATATACATTTTATCATTACGTTCGTTCTCTGGGAATCAAACCCATGAATTTGGTGTTGTTAGCGCTGTGCTCTACTAGTTGAGCTACAGGAAGGTTTCACACCGTTCATGCTTTACCCTGGGTTAGTAATTAATCCTGGGTGGTCACTTTGATATTTCACACTGTAGGTTTGTAAACAATAACATGGATCGGACAAGTAGAGCATGCAACTAGGGCTGTCAACAGGGCTGATAAACTCAATACAGTTGTGTGTATGTACCTAATATCAAGACACAACCACCAAAGACCTTCAGCTCTGGGGACCGTTCACTCCGAATGCATCCTTTTTCTATGCAGGCATGCGCTGGATGGACGTTTTCGACCGTTGCATCATTTCCCGCTGTTTTTCTGCATCTCCTGCAGGAGCGATGCATTTTTTTAGACTCCGTGTCAATTTAAAAGGAAATTAACCTTTAAAACTCATCAAGACACACATGTTCTGTTTTATTCGTTGCTCTGCGCCAGTTTTAGCCCAAGAATGAAAGTCATCGCCAGTGATTGGCACACATCAAAATGTGCATTTCTATCTTAAATTCGACAAATATTCGAATTTTAATTTGACAGCCTAAATAGAATTTTCCGTCGAAAAAAAAAAAAGCACAAAACTGTAAAAAGTGCTTGGATATTTAATTAGGCAAGCTCAGAGGTACCATGCTGTACCATTCTAGCACTGCATTATTTCACACTAATTCGGTGATGGGGCATTTTTAGATTTCAAAACAACTAGAGGATATTTGACCTCCCAGATGGCTTACTAGAGCTAGAAAATGGCCATTTTGAAATTGAGAGAGAGAGAAAAAAAAAAAAGAATAATACATCCAGCAGGAAATGTAATCTCATTTTCATCCACAAAACAGATGTTTTCGCATTACGTTTCCATACAGTGAATTACACAAGACTTGGTGTCCCACTGATGAATGATGCAATTAACCGCTGACATCTCAAACTCACGGCATCTAATTCACCCCCCACTTTTCCAAAGGTTCATTACATGTTTTAGATTTAATGCCATTCTTAAATAAGATATCTAGGAACACGTTTGAAAGGAAATGGTTTCACAAATTATAAGATAATGGACCAAAGAGAAATCAATAGCTAAAGTAATTTCAGTTTAGTGACTTCCAATCAAACGCAAACACAAACAAACACAATTTTTTTCCTGACGCACAAGCGAGGCCAAGTCATGAGATCACTTGCCTCCTGAATAAAACATGTGTCCCATTTAGATTCAGTTGGCTTCATCTTGGGGAGAGATCTGGCCCAACGGGACACAGAAAAGCAGCAACGTCTAGTAATAGTTTCAGCACAAAGAATTCCAGAGTCTCTCTCTTTTTCACTTGGCTCTTATTCACGGATACTCTATAATATCAACACGGCTTTAGCTCAATAATGCGATGAGGTTTTATCCAGAAGTCTCCTCTTATGAGAAAATTAGTATGGATGACAGATGTGGAGACAAATGAATTTATACACTCATATATACACATACACACATACTGTATATCGAGAGATACCAGCTCCACAAATGCAGGAAGCTCAGTGCACCTGCCATGATGATACTTCTCTCAACATGCTAATTATGGACACAAACTAGATGTAAAAAGCAGATGATTTTTATAGCACACTTCTCAGTAGCATATTCAAGTCCTGACAGAAGCTACACTTGATTTTCAGGGGATTTTATATTCTAAGAGAGAATATTCAATAAGGCATTCTATATTCATTAAGGCATTTTTATCGAATTTCTATTCCAGGTTCATTACAAAGAGAAATTCATTTTTTTTTCGTTAAGGACCCTAACAAAAATGAACCATGGTTTTACTATAGTAATATTGTAGTAACCATGACTGCTGTCACCATGGTCTTAATTGCAGAGACCATGGTTTTGATACAATTAACCATGGTTTAACAAAAGTAACTGTACTTTCCATATAGTAACCATGATTTTTCTACAGTATTGTAACCATGACTGTAACCATGTTAATTTTGTGGTTACTATGAGTTTACAAAAAAAAAAAAAACATCCATCGATGTAACAATCCATCGATCTGGACTGATGCATTGATCATATAACCAATGATGCGATGTCATCGATACAACATGTAAACTTCGATGTATATTTTTTAAGATGCACGTTTATAATGCCAGCCACGTCCGTACGCATTTCCATCATACGATGCAGCAACCTTATGATATTAATCTCGCTTTACATCTAAAGAGATGTTGGAATTTATATTAAAACTCTTTCCACCTCATCCAACAACCATAACTAAAAACTTGGAATGTATGCTCAAATCTTGGTATCTTTATATAGCTTTCGGTGTTGTATGACCGTGTGGTGATGTGGGCGTGGCCAAGTGACGTCTGTGGAGAGCGAGGCTGGGAGAGGAAGAACGGTAAGGATTGACACCTGTGGGAAATTCTCTCTAACAGCTGTTCTGTGTTACAGTGAGAGCTGGAGAGTGATAAAAGGGCAGTCCAGACCTCCGGAGGCAGTTGTGCTCAAAAGTTTGCATACCCTTGGAGAATTGGTAATATATGTACCATTTTTAAAGAAAACATGAGTGAGCAGGCAAAACACATTTCTTTTATTTCTTATGGGATCTACATACTCACCCGAGTATGTAGATATCAAGCAGCGATGATCTGAGGTTAGATACACTGATACCAACGACTGCACAAGTTGAGTGTGAAATTTAATTTTACTCCAAATTACACTTAAATGTCTGTTGCTCTCCGTCTGGATCACTCGTTTCGGTTATTTTTACATTGCGTCTCGAGTTCCAGTGAGACACTTACAATGGAAATGAAAATGTGAAGCTTATAAAAGAACTTACTTTCATTCTTCTGTTAAAATTTTTATATTATTCAAGATTTGAAGTAGTTCAAATTGTCGTTTTTATTATCGTTTTAGGGTTTTCAGGTTTACAGCGTTATGTTGTCATGGCAACGAAGTTGTAAAATTGTCTCTAACTTTCCACAGATGTGGTTAGTAAGTTATTTAATCACAGTAAAATCATGTTAACACACATATTGTTTATGTCTTGTGTCTATACTTTTGAAACAGTGAGTATTTTAATGTTTGACCCCATTGACTTCCATTGTAAGAGTCTCACTGGAACACACATTTGTGCTTTTTTTATTTTTTAAAGAAACGGAGGGACGAGTCCAAATTGTCACAAATGCTGTCGATTAAGCTTAACTTGTACTGAAGCCGAAATATTCCTTTAAATAATTGTCTGGTTTCTGTTACAGCACAATCTAACGCAGGTATATTCAATGAAATGTCCAAGAGTTCTTGTCTCTACATTTCCATCCCATCAAAGTAAAAATAATTTATAAAAATAAATCCTAAACAGTCAAAATAGTCTCTTCAAAACTGGGCAGGGATGAGGACGTTGGGGGCCCAGAGACAGCCAAAGTAGTGAGGTCTGAGGGATCTTCTACCAAAGGATTAAAATATTTCATCAAGACTTCATCAGTCGAGGGCACTTGGATTTGAATATTAAAAGATCAACAGTTAGTTTTGAAGCTGAACAGCAGTCCAGTTTTTGTAAATATACATTACATTTTACATTCAGAATATATAGTACATGTATGGGACATAGGAGGCATTTTGACAGATAAAAAAATTATGTAGGGCAAGGGTCTTCATCAGGGGGTCCGCAAATTATTGCTTGATCCACCATTGGTGCGACAGCGAGAGAGAGGAGTATAAATTATCCACATGTTGAAGTCCTTCGCAGCTGCATGCATAAGCTGGTTGGCTGGTTTTAGCTGGTCGCTCAGCCTAGCCAGGCTGGTCAGTTAGCTGGTTTCAGAGGGGGTTTGAACACTTTTTAGCTGGTCAGGCTGGGAGACTAGCTAGCCTCCCAGCTTAAACCAGCTTGGCCAGGCTGACCAGCCAAGACCACACTGACCAGCCTGACCAGCTAAGACCACCTCCAGCTAAGATCAGCATGACTAACCTGACGAGCTAAGACCAGCAAAAAAAAAAAAAAATAAAAAACCCTGTTCAAAACCCCTTTAAAACCAGCCTGACCAGCTACTGTATGAGCTTATGCTGGTTTTAGCTGGTCTTTTTAGCAGGGCAGCATTTAATGATTATTTCAATGGGATTGCAATGTAAACATGAAGTATACATGCAATAATATGGTACCGTAGCACCACAACACTCAATTTTATACAATATTGTGATAAAATTTATACAAATGTAAAAGCCTGAATTGACCATTTTTATATTTTCCTTAAAGTTAGAATCTAACAAACAATTTGCATAATACTGAAACATTAAAACACTGTTTGTTTAATTTAAGTATAAATGGGTTTTCCTTGCCGTCCATGCCATGATGACATCTCAGATTAATTTTAACAAAATGAGAACAAAAATCTGTTTGTTTATTATTAAATAAAAAAGGCTCCTAACATGCTGATTAATGAAGCTAAATTGAGATAGAAAAAAACGTCCCGACACAAACCTGGCTTACCTGAACCGTCCGAATCACATATCAGATAGTTTCACGTTGCTTCATTTTTGTTTTCTACAGTGTGTTTAGGTGAAAGATGGCAGTAGCTGTAGTGGGGTCTCCGCTACTGTTGTTAAAATAATACTAATGCAACTACGTACAGTAAATCAGGCTTTATGCGGCACCTCGTGTCTGTAGCTGGGAGAGGCAACGCACGGAGAGCAGGACACGCTTTATTCCCGCTCTAGAGAGAAATATTGCTTACACAATCACTTAGTCAGGTGTCAGATAACTAGCACAAAGATTTAGGTCTCAGTCCAGATTGAAGTGTCCTTCGGTCCGGATGCGGACCAGAGTCCACCTATTGAGTACCCCGGTTCTAAAGCTCTCTATGATCTGCCGTCAAGGTAGATTTTCAATCACTGTTGAAGTTTTGCAGTTGTTGCTGAGTGTTTTCTTTATGTTCACTGTTTTCAGAGCTTTAATTTGAGCTTTTTTGTCATCAAAAAATTACTATATGCTACACGTTCAAAAACGCTCTGAGACAGCGAGTAAATTCCAATTGAAAGTGATCATCCCTATATGCCAAACTCACTTTGAAGGGCAGAGCCCTTGAAGTGGGTACTCCGAAGGGAGTATGGCATTACTGTGTGAATGTACAGTACCCTTCCCTAACAGTCTTGTGGAACGATCCTTTGTGAAATGATGATTTTTATAATTTTTGTTTGGAACAATCCTTCAAGTGTACCTCTTCCAAAAGTGCCCTTCAAGGGTGTAAAAATGTCAATTGGAAATTGTCATGTGAATACGGATATCTGACAGCTACAGGTCACTAGTATAATAGAATTTAATGAAATTTATGAACTGTTAGAAGACAGATAAAAAGAGGAATTCACAAGATTTGGGGCATAAAGTTTAGTGAAGAGAAAATCAGCTTTTGCCACCCAGCTCAGCAGAGAAGCCACGTTTTCATCGGATGAGTGGGCTACCATAATTTTTCCTCACCGGATCAATAATATTAATCAAAAATATGAACTGGGCTATGTTTGGACAACCAGAAACCCGATAAGCATGGCTGCACGTGTGTTTCCGCACACAGACACTCGGCTCGCCACTCGTCGCTTTCTTTTATCCACCCTGAAGGTTTTCTATGCGTGACACATATCGACGTTTTTCATGCATACCGTCACCGTGATAGATTTTCAGCCCTGCACGATAACTCCCCGCAGTCCTGAACATCCCAGCATGCATCAGTCTTTCACTTTCATTCCTTCTTTCTATCTCATTCACACACATTGATCCAACATGAACAGGAGAAGCAAATGTCTACAGTAGTCAATCAATGTGTCCTATCTTTGAATAAGTCTGGCAAGTATACCTGTTCCCACCAAGCAATGAATAATTAAAGGTGGAAACTCTTATGGACACCATCTCAGACAAATCCTCTTTTCCTCCCGTACTATATTAGACCAGAATTTAAAGCGTAATGTCAATCGGGGCAAAGCATAACTGCTACAGACTCTGGTCAACAAACTAAATGCAATGCATGCTCAAAAACAAACATCTAGTTTGATGTATATCCTTTTTTTCCATCTAGTTTTTATGTATATCCCAATTCCCAATGCACTTTTAAGTCCTTGTGGTCACATAGTGACTCGCCTCAGTCCGGGTGGCGGAGGACGAATCCCAGCTGCCTCCGCATCTGAGAATGCCAGCCCACGCATCTTATCACGTAGCTTGTTGAGCGTGTTGCCACGGAGACATAGCGCGTGTGGAGGCTTCACGCCATCCACCGTGGCATCCATGCTCAACTCACCATGTGCCCCACCGAAAACGATCCACATTATAGCGCCCACGAGGAGGTTATCCCATGTGACTCTACCCACCCTAGCAACCGGGCCAATTTGGTTGCTTAGGAGACCTGGCTGGAGTCACTCAGCACACCCTGGGATTCGAACTAGTGAACTCCAGGGGTGGTAGCCAGCGTCTTTTACCACTGAGCTACCCAGGCCCCTGATGTATATCCTCAATTAGCAGACGCTATACAATTCTGGCTTCCAGCTACCCATATCGGGTAAAGACATTTTTGGTTGCAATTAAAAAAAGTTCATTGAGTGATTACATAAAAAAAATCTGTGTTGAAACCCTGTTCTTGGCATGAAATCGCAGGCTTACATCATTCGTCCTTGCGCGTTTATATGTCATATCCGTAAATTCAGAAAAGTAGAGCCAGCTGTGGTTCAGTTAAATGTTTGGCGAAATTGTTTGGATTTGGTTGAAGCCTATATTGGTTGTCATGCTTTATTGAATCGAATAGGGGAGGCGCTTCATTCATAGTGACAATAACAGGATTAACGTTACTAATGTTAACACGACTGTCATAAAATGACATTTGACAATTTTGTCAGTTCTGGGTTATAAAACTGCCGCTACCGAAACTACAGGGCCAGACACGCACAGTATCGTTCTAATTATTTTATTGTTTTTTGCCCTTGAAATGGTCGATAGGAAAATGGTATTACAAGATAATTCCCAATGAACGTATACTCATCTCAAGTTGTTAATACTGTACCCATTTCATGGCACAGAAATGGGCATATACATTTGTTTAGCTCTATTATAACTTTAGTTCCAAATATAATATTTATCTCCATTAACTAACATCTTATGGAGTTTTGTGTTCCTTGCCACAGTTACCTTGGGACTGCTCACTGCGGGGCTAAAGACAAATAATTTATTAAGGCATTATCTGCTATCACGGTATTCAATTAAACCACACAATGAGGACTCTAAGGTATTACAGAGACATTACGGCTTAGTTTTCCGTTACAGCATGACTTTCTGTAAAGCCGTTTTGAAACGATGCATTTGTGAAGAGTGCTATATAAATACAAATCACAAAAAAACGTTATTATTGTACTTCTTGTAGTATTGCATATTTCTGCATATTATTTTCATTTTTAATAAAGTGCATTTCATCTGCATCATTCTTGAATTCTTTATTCGTGTTTTAATTACTCATATTGCTTGCAGTGCATAGAATTACTGTTGTAGTATTACGGTTCACTTGCATTGATCAATTAGGCTGTAGATTGTAACATAAAAATAAGTGTCTTCAATTGAACTAAGAGATGAAACTCGTGATGTGTAGTACAATACAAACATTAATATGTAGTGGATAAAAACATTTAAATAATCATTTTGAAATATGTCTATTAGAGTGTTGATATTATTTGCTTTGAGGAAGATCATCTCAGTTATAAATGTTTAAACGAATAACATCAGCATGAAAACAGCACTCTGGTGAATATCTCCGAGTGATCACTGGTAAAGCAGGTAACCACAAATCAAGAGCTTCATCCATGCAGAAGATCAGTGGCGAAACAACTCGCGTAATGTTCCTCTGCAAGTTGTTTGCAATTTTAGGTTTAGACCACAGATGACAGGTTGATATACATGTGCAATAAAACTACAATTTTGTGTCAAAATTTACACTAACACAAACTCCAACACAAAATGTCATATGGTCTCGACATTTCCATCCCACCAAAGGTTTGGACAGTAAAAATCAACTTTGAATTGTCCTGTCACAAACCGTGCTTAGCTGACCCGTCGGAGTCACATCAGACACATGAAGATTGTTTCTTGTGTATTTTAGTGAAAGATTTTGTTGCTCACTGTATTTCTCCGCTACGGTCTTCTGTCGTAAAAATAACTGTTGCTGGAGAGAGGCAACGTGTGCGGAGCGCGAAAGGGCATTAATGAAGCGTGTATGGTGCTAGAGAAAAATATTCAAGGATATAGCGCGGAAAGATTAGTGCCATCTACGCCCGAGCGCACTGCTAACCTAAAGTGTAGAAATGGTGAGATGGGGTAACCTTTGCCATGATGTCTCGTGGTCCACTAATTGGTGACTGCTGGCATAGAGTATTGTGATGTTTATTACAACTTCAGTATCTGCATTCTTTCCTTTGAACAAAGCTTGTCCTCACAGTGATGCATCTTCCTCTTGCTGCTTTTCCCATTCCCACCTCTCCCCCATGAATACAGAGTACAGTGTTGTTTGGCCGTTTACTCGTAACATAACCAATCCAATAATACGGATAGGTATTCTTTTTAGCTAAACCAAGATTATCTAGAAAGTACTCATTGTATATCTAACAATTTGTGTGTATATTCATAAACCCTCTGCAGATAGAGACCCTCTAGTTCACGCTGAGCAGCGCAGCAATATGAAATAATTTATCATTACAATTCAACTCGCAATGTTTGTCAAAAAACACTTGAAACACGTCACAGAATAAAGCAATTATTAGCAATCTATCTGAATCATCATGGCAAAAGGAGCGGCGGATGTTTGATTCTCCCATATATAGCCTCTACATTATTTGAAATGAAGTGCCCGTAACTGTCACGTAACTAACTCTTTATTATGGGTAAAAAGAAAAGAAAGAAGACCTTTCATCAACATGCACACGCCGAGGCCAGCTATGGTATTAAGGTGTCGTATACCGGCATGATGGACGAAGCTGAGCTACAATCACACTGTGTACAATCGCACTGGGAATGTCATCGCTGTCTTTAATATCAGTCTCCGTGTTGTTAACCTGTCATGTTTATCTGGAGCATGCACACATGTGCAGCTGATCAGATCAG
This sequence comes from Myxocyprinus asiaticus, assembly GCF_019703515.2. Taxonomy (NCBI): domain Eukaryota; kingdom Metazoa; phylum Chordata; class Actinopteri; order Cypriniformes; family Catostomidae; genus Myxocyprinus; species Myxocyprinus asiaticus. Next base: position 991,620 of record NC_059378.1, on the reverse strand, counting down.
GAGCGGCATTAAGACAAGCGCTATGAATTCTTTTTCTCTTCCTTATTCAGCCTTTGGTGGATTTACAGTGCATCTAACTATAGCGTAGGGTTGCTCCGATACCAAATTCATAAATAAAACAAAGATGCACAACAAAGCTTTACAGTATTACTGAAAACAGTCTGATTACCTGAGGCTGCCATGGCTGAATCACAACATGCTGATATTCAGTACTGGTATTCAGCTTTTGAGATATTGCTTATAGATAATAATACTAATAATATAACCATTTAATATTATATTATTGTTATTATGAGTAACATTGCTTCTACTTTGAATACACTTTTATACAGTAGTAATATTTTTCTATTGTAATGTCTTCAATTCCACGCATCCAGTTAAAAAAGCTCTCATTTCAGCTGGACTTTTATTTTGAAAGACTTTTGAAGTTCTTCCTGTTTGTAAATGGGATGTCACTTCCCGTGACTCGCAAGCTGCAATCTCCAGTGAAAAAAGGTCAGTTGAGAGTTCACAGCTGTTTATACACATTAAACACACTGCTCTGCGGCTCTGCAGATGGATACTATTGGACACGCTGCATGAAAATCAAGCATTAGTAGTGTGTGTTGCGCGTGTGTGTGAAAGAGATGACAGAGCAGAGCGAAGCCTCTCATTCATACTGTGGCATGCAACGCATGTGACTATATTATTTAATTAAATGACATCCTTCTAGGGGGGTCTGGGTAGTTTAGCAAGTGTTGATGCTGACTACCACACCTGGAGTCGCGAGTTCGAATCCAGGGTGTGCTGAGTGACTCCAGCCAGGTCTCCTAAGCAAACAAATTGGCCCGTTGCTAGGGAGTAGGGTCACTTTGGGTTAACCTCCTCGTGCTCACTATAATGTGCGGTTCTCACTCTCAATGGGGCGCGTGGTGAGTTGTGCGTGGATGCCGCGGAGAATAGTGTGAAGCCTCCACACACGCTACGTCTCCACGGTAACACGCTCAACAAGTCACGTGATAAGATGCGCGGATTGACGGTCTCAGACGCGATGGCAACTGAGATTCGTCCTCCGCCACCCGGATTGAGGCGAGTCACTTCGTGACTATGAGGACTTAGAGCGCATTGGGAACTGGGCGAGAAAAAAAGAAAGACATCCTTCTGCTGTTTAATGATCACACTTGGCCATATCAAGACTTTTTTTCTATTATTTTCAAATAGTCTTTGATTTCATCTCAAAACTCTCACATTACATTTTACTAATGGCAGCATACTTTAATATGGTACCAAAATGAACAACAATAGGATATCGTACCATTTTAAATTTTTTGGTATTGCGATATTTCGTTAGTACTGGTATACCGCGCAACACTACTATAGCGTTTGCAATATTTTTTTGCTAAATCTCGATTTCAAAAAATAATAAGAGTCAAAACGCAAATTCAAATTAATCTGAAAAAATTAAAAAAAATAAAAAAAAAAAAAAAAGCACAGCACTACTTTTTCCTCCATTGAAAAGAAGTGGAGATGTTTGGCAGAATGTTAGCCCCAGCCACCATTCACTTTCATTGTATAACTGATGACAGAACTTGTATTTTGTGGTGTTGTTACTTATAAAGGTGCTAGAAAACCAATGAACACAGAAAGATGAATCTACTTGACCCAGTGTGTCTAGATAAAGATTAACTATGTTTATTAAAAGGCCTCTCAATAAAGAAAAATACTTTGAAACGGTAAATTCCTTTAATGCTCTATTGACGATTTTCTCCAAGGAATCTAAATAGACAAAATCCTCCCTCTACAATTGTTGTCTTTCAGAACTTTCTGAATGTCTCTTATTGTTCATTGTCATTTGATTTGAAAAGACTCTGTAGAGGCAGATGCACTCACAAGGGGAAATGTGCAGAAATTGGCACCACTGAATGTAAATGTCATTGTAAACGATGACAGAGAAGAAACGACACCCAGACAATATTTTTCACTGTTCACAATTCTGCTGTTGAGTCACGTAAGGGGATCAGAGGTATTGTTTCATTTATGCTTAGAAGCAAAGCTTTTAGAGGAAAAAAGACTGCAGGTCTGTTCATCGGCTCAGTGAAAATTTGAAGCTGTTAATGTGTTGTTGTTTTTCCTCAAACATTCTTCTGACTAAAACCATTTATTCATGTTGCATTTCAATTCCAACCTAAAGTAAAACTTAGAACAGTGGAGACAATGTTAACCCTTGTGCGATCTTCGGGACATTTTTGTCTTTTCAGTCATTTTGGCTGTGTTAATGCATACATTTTGCCAAAGGTGTGTATTTTTGGGGGAATTCTGATATTTCATGTTCAGTTCCTATATTACACTGTGTACACAAAATAGTTACACTCAGGACCTTCAGGACAAAAAAATCCACTGATCCCAGTGCCATTAAAACATTAAAAAATCATGAATTCTATGATATTATACTTTCATTCCGGAGCCCTGGCTTCAAAGTTACATTTTTTATATTTTCCACCAGATGGCGCCATTGTTATCATGTTTATCCTATGGAGCAAATACATGCTTTTCCCCTATTCTCTGTTTGCTGTATTATAGAGCACTGCAGGCCAGTTGAATAAATGATACAGCTAAACTTGTGTGGGTCTATTGGTATGGATGTCAGAATGTGTTGTTTGTGTGTGTGTGTGTTTGTTGTGTGTGTGTGTGTGTGTGTGTGTGTGTGTGCAAAAATCAACAGTGGCATTATATAAACAAACTGGCATTTAAAGGGTTAAAATCCTGAAAATGAATGAATATTTGGTAGTTATGATCAGGAATGATGTTGGTTAAAAAATTTACTCATTGAAAGTGGAAATTAATATTAATATATATTATTATGGCAGTTTTTGACGCAGACATTTTTGTCCTCTAAGGACCTCTAAGTAACTTTTTTAAATTGATGCACAAAGGTTAAAAAACCATAAGTATTAGAGAAGTTCACACAGTTTCAACAAGAGGACATAATCTCTTTTCCCAAACTGTAAAAGCTTTGTATTCCTTGAAGACTTTCACCTGTGTGTGAAGAGCGCCACCTGGTGACAACTCAACATACTACGGTGAACACATGCTGTGTGTGTTTGATTCCTCAGAAAACAAACCTGTCTCCAGTGGTGTTTGTGAGGCTCATATGTTAATTAATATTGATCAAACCAATAAAAGATTACAGTAAGTGTCATTATGATGTTTTTATCTACTCACCGGTGTACAGCAACACCATCCTCTGCTCCATTATTGAGTCTACTGTGTTTCTGTTGTTCTAGATCCTTCAGTAGCCTGCTTTGGACTTTCTTCACCTGTTAACCACAATCAGGCGTGATGACGCATTTAAGTGATACTGAAAGCTGATTGGTTTGAAATGTTAACTCTGATGATGATTGGTTATTAATGCGGAAGGAGTTTCATTTGTCAAGTAGGACACTTTGGGCATTTATGCACCATTGAAGGGCACTTCGGGAAGAGGACGCCATGCAAAAGGTTGTTCCAAACAAAAGTAACAAAGTTAATTATTTCACAAGACTTTTAGTGAAGGCTGTATTTAAACTGTGATGCCATGCTCCCTTCAGAGTGCCCACATCAAGAGCTCTCTGAGTAGGGCATAGGGATGATCACTTTCGATTGGATTTCACCCTTTAATATAAATATTATTTTAATTGATTTTTATTCTTAGTGTGCATTATTTAGTTTATATTTATGCATTGTATCCTGTGTTATAATCTCATGGCAATAAAATTATTATAATAAAATTCAGTTAAAAAAAAAGTTGGCAAGGGAGCCTTATAGTGGTTGTATATAGGGTTATAGTGATTTTACCCCAAATACTATCCTTTCACTTATTGGACAATTATTAAAAAACTTTTGATTTAATCACCTGGAACAAAATATATACTTTGTCTCAAAATACTTCCATTGGCTGACGTTGGGGGTTCCACTTTCTCCCATTGATTTGAATAGAAGTGGCCCGTCTCTGCTAAAGAATATCTTTCAGGGAGTAGGACAATTATTGCGTATCTTTCCATCAATGAACAATAAACTCGCACACCTGAAAAGTAATTGATAGGTGTGTAGGACACAAGCTGCAGCAAAGTCAATAAAAAATTTAAAATCCCACACACCACCTTAGCTTGCAAAGAGTATTAGAAAATGTATTTATGGCAACATTTCGGTCACACGCCCTTCGTCAGGCATTTACAAACACAGAGTGCAATTATAGCACCAAATTTAAAATACGTCATAACCAATCAGCGCATCTGACGACCGTGACATAACAAAACCAATAACAAATAATTAAATAGAGGAACTCATATACACAAGCACATATACTGTACATATAATCAATTACAAATAGAAGATACCCCATGACATTATATATAGATCCCTTTCTTTTATACATGTATACAGAAAAACTCTAACTACACATACTACATCTACATCACATTAAACAAGTCTTCATCATTAAGTCCCATCGGTGATAAAGTTTGAAGTGAGTAGATCCAATAAATCTCACGTCTCTGTAAAATCAATTCAGTGTTGACTCCTCTTGCCAAGTATAGGTCTCTGCAGAACATTAATGGGGTTTTTTTTTAAATCTGTGGGCGTTTTCAGACCGGGATGGGCGTTTCTAAACTATCCAATGAAAGTAGGGAATCTCAATGGTTTGAAAACACCCACTGATTGGGAAAAGCCCAATTCTGTTCTGCAGAGACTCTTGATGGCACAAAAACGCAAAAAGGAGACATCATGATTGAATTCAACGAAATGAGCTGCAACAGTATAATTTAGATCATTGGTTCTCAACCAGGTGGCCGGGACCCACTCGGGGGCCTCATTACACTTCCAAGGGGGCCTCGAGATGAATTTAAAATAAGAAACATTAAAATAATCCTACTTAATTAAAATGCTTAAAAATAGTTTTTTGGGGGCCTGGGAAGCTCAGTGAGTATTGATGCTGACAACCACCCCTGGAGTCGCGAGTTCGAATCCAGGGTGTGCTGAGTGACTCCAGCCAGTTTTCCTAAGCAACCAAATTGGCCCGGTTGCTAGGGAGGGTAGAGTCACATGGGGTAACCTCCTCGTGGTTGTGATTAGTGGTTCTCGCTCTCAATGGGGCGTGTGGTAAGTTTTGCGTAGATCGCGGAGAGTAACATGAGCCTCCACACGCTGCGAGTCTCCGCGGTGTCATGCACAATGAGTCACGTGATAAGATGCACGGATTGACGGCCTCAGAAGCGGAGGCAACTGATACTTGTCCTCCACCACCCGGATTGAGGCGAGTAACCACGCCACCACGAGGACCAACTACATTGCATCCGGAAAGTATTCACAGAGCTTCACTTTTTCTACATTTTGTTGTTACAGCCTTATTCCAAAATTGATTAAATTCATTATTTTCCATAATGACAACGTGAAAGAAGTTTGTTTGAAATCTTTGCAAATTTATTAAAAATAAAAAAAACTGATGTACATCACATGTACATAAGTATTCACAGCCTTTGCTCAATACTTTGTTGAAGCACCTTTGGCACCAATTACAGCCTCAAGTCTTTGAGTATGATGCTACAAGCTTGGCACACCTATTTTTGGGCAGTTTCTCCCATTCTTCTTTGCAGGACCTCTCAAGCTCCATCATGTTGGATGGGGAGCGTCGGTGCACAGCCATTTTCAGATCTCTCCAGAGATGTTCAATCAGGTTCAAGTCTGGGCTCTGGCTGGGCCACTCAAGGACATTCACAGAGTTGTCCCGGAGCCACTCCTTTGTTATCTTGGCTGTGTGCTTAGGGTCATTGTCCTGTTGGAAGATGAACCTTCGCCCCAGTCTGCGGTCCAGAGCGCTCTGGAGCAGGTTTTCATCAAGGATGTCTCTGTACATTGCTGCATTCATCTTTCCCTCGATCCTGACTAGTCTCCCAGTTCCTGCTGCTGAAAAACATCCCCACAGCATGATGCTGCCACCACCATGCTTCACTGTAGGGATGGTATTGGCCAGGTGATGAGCGGTGCCTGGTTTCCACCAGACATGACGCTTGCCATTCAGGCCAAAGAGTTCAATCTTTGTTTCTCATGGTCCGAGAGTCCTTCAGGTGCCTTTTGGAAAACTCCAGGCGGGCTGTCATGTGCCTTTTACTGAGGAGTGGCTTCTGTCTGGCCACTCTACCATACAGGCCTGATTGGTGGAGTGCTGCAGAGATGGTTGTTCTTCTGGAAGATTCTCCTCTCTCCACAGAGAAACGCTGGAGCTCTGTCAAAGTGACCATCGGGTTCTTGGTCACCTCCCTGACTAAGGCCCTTCTCCCCCGATCGCTCAGTTTGACCGGGCGGCCAGCTCTAGAAAGAGTCCTGGTGGTTCCAAACTTCTTCCATTTACGGATGATGGAGGCCACTGTGCTCATTGGGACCTTCAGTGCTGCAGAAATTTTTCTGTACCCTTCCCCAGATCTGTGCCTCAATACAATCCTGTCTCGGAGGTCTACAGACAACTCCTTGGACTTCATGGCTTGGTTTGTGCTCTGACATGCACTGTTAACTGTGGGACCTTATACAGACAGGTGTGTGCCTTCCCAAATCATGTCCAATCAACTGAATTTACCACAGGTGGACTCCAATCAAGTTGTAGAAACATCTCAAGGATGATCAGTGGAAACAGGATGCACCTGAGCTCAATTTTGAGTGTCATGGCAAAGGCTGTGAATACTTATGTACATGTGATATTTTTCATTTTTTTTTTTTTTTAATAAATTTGCAAAGATTTCAAACAAACTTCTTTCACATTGTCATTATGGGGTATTGTTTGTAGAATTTTGTGGAAAATAATGAATTTAATCAATTTTGGAATAAGGCTGTAACATAACAAAATGTGGAAAAAGTGAAGCTCTGTGAATACTTTCCGGATGCACTGTAAGTAGTGGGAATTGTGCATTCCAAATTGGGGAGAAAATGGGATACAATTTAAAAAATACTTTAAGATGTATGCCTACAAATTATAAACAGACTCTTTCTGAAACTTTTAGAATAAAAAATTATCCATGATTAATCATTTTAATCAGACACGTCTAGTTTCAGGCGAGGGGGCCTTCCAATATTGTCTTGGACAGTGAGGGGGCCTTGGAGTCAGAAAGGTTGAGAACCACTGATTTAAATCTTTTTGCCTGATCGAACTCTTATGTTCACTAATTTGTTATTTTAACTGACCTGATGTTTTACCCACGTATCCAAGACCACAAGGACAACGAATCAAATACACATTTAACAGCAAAGGCGTGGCCAGGAAAATTCCTTTGGGTGGGTCTCAATAAAATGGATGGCCCATATTTTTTCTCTCCAAATTTTGGGCCTAGGTCTAATTTGGGTGGGCCCGGTCCACCCTTGGCTACGCCACTGTTTAAAAGTATTATTACACTGTGCGCAATTACCACATCGACTAAACAGTCTCTGAGACGGTGTAGAAACCTTACTACAGAACTTCAAATAACTCATAATATTGCTGATGTCACCTCCAGTGTGTGACGTCTTTCAAAACATTTATCTTCAATTAAAGCTCACAGTTTCATGACATAACAGGGTGGACAATAATCAAGACACATACACACACAAAAACTCCACTATTAGTGGTAAAATGACACATTTACCGCAAATAAATACATGTTAGTGAGAGAATGTAATACTAAACACTTAATTGAGAAAAAAAATGAAATTAGATGATTTAGCTCTTCTTTTTGTCAATGATGTTTGAAACGCTGCTCTGAGGACATAAGGAAATGACACTAGTGCAATAAATAAAAATGGCCAACAGCAGTGTGTAACATTATAAATAGTCTTTAATCGTTTTACCAAGCCTTTTAAATGGCAATTGGGTGAAATTAAACAATATAATTGTTTAATATTGGACTTCCAAATGCTTCATATGAAAAGGAGAGGACAGTTTGGACAGTTTCATATATGTGCATCATCTGAACGAACCGATTCACTAGAATGAACCTGCAGGACAGAATTTTCTTACAGCACCTTTAAGTACAGATGGACAAAAGACCCAATGAAGACATCTGAAATTAACATGAGGTGCATATTTTATTAATATATACTTTGATTTTTAATACAGAAGATTAGTGATATTTGTTATTTAGAATCTGCTAAAAAGCACGTTATATTATCAGCTTAAATGCATCTATCAGTGAATACAAGAGGTGATACATTTAATTAAAACAAAAGTAGTTTTGCTCCAAATTAACTGCTCAATAACTTGAAATGTCTGATTGTAAACTTAAAAAGTTTTCAAAGGGCAGTTTTGCAAATGAGTGAACAAATAAAACTACTGTGGCACATCGCTGAATGTATAATAAAACACAAAATATTTTTTTTAAAAAGTATATATTGAGGTGACAATTGAAATTACACTATGACAATCCATTTAAAGCCGTGTTGTTGGACATTTTAAAAAGACAACAAAGAAATCAATCCTTACCAAACGTATTCCGATCATGTTTAAATTTAGTTATTTGTTACATGTATCATACGAAACAAAACACAAGGCACAAGTTCATTTCTATCTGGAGATTATAAAAGCCATTTTCCTCCAGAAAGTTAAATAGGTCCTAAAACTACAAAGTAAGAATGTTATGATGGTCAACATGATTAATAAACCTCTGCAGAAATAAAGATGGAGTAATAAACTGCAGATTTCTACACAACAAAGGCTTTAATAAAGCACAATAATTGAAGCCAGAGTGAAGAGTTTGGTTTTAAGGTTTTCCCAGCATTCCTACATGCTCATTACATCAGGCATGAACTTTGATCCCCTCTCAGACAGAAAATGTAAGGCTTGAGCATACATTAAATATCAAATAGGACTCTTAGATTAATACATCAAAGTTGAAGAAGAAATGTTATGCAACGGATGTCAAATGATGTGTGGAAAGTCCACAAGCTCTCTAAAGGATGTGACTACAAACATGCAAGTACATATACAGTATAGATATCATTAGACTATATAAAAGTATTCATTCGCTTTTGGTTATTGAAGACACAGGAACTCTTGCGGGTGTGAGACCAAATAAAATCTGTGGGCTACTTTGTGTCACACTGCAAAAAATTGGTACATCTTTTCTCTTCATTCAGTCATCATTGTGAAGGGTACACGGGGCATTTAAAGTAGTACAACAAAGTAAGACGAAGCATGTAAGACACAAGTTCAGATTTTGTTTGATCTCTGTTCTTTCTTTTAAGCACCATCGATGCAATACTTGATCACGCTGTGGTTGAGGAGCTCTACTTGCGGCCCAAAGTCTCCGCCAGCTTCTTGAGTCTCTTCTTCAGCTCCAGAGGAAACTTCTCATAACATTTCTTGCACACTGGCTTCATGTCAAACTCCACAAACTTGTTCCTACAAACGCCAACCAATAATTTTGCATTAGGAACTTGAAACAGGGGAGCTTAATTTGTAAAAAGGAATAGTTCACCCAAAAATGATCATTGAAATGAAGATATTTTGATGAAGATATGATGTGTTTCTAAGTTTTTACCAAGCTATATTCTAAAACATGCTAAGAACACCTAGCTTCATGTTAAAACATGCTAACAACACCTAGCTTCATGCTAAACATGTTTGCAACACCTAGCAACATGCTAAAACTTGCTAACAACATGCTAGCAATGCCTAGCTACATGCTAAAACATGCTAACAATGCCTAGCTACATGTTAGCAACACCTAGCAACATGCTAAAACATGCTAACACCTAACTACATGTTAGCAACACCAAGTTACATGCTAAAACATGCCAAGAACACCTAGCTTCATGTTAAAACATGCTAACAATACCCAGCTTCATGCTAAACATGCTTACAACATGCTAGCAATGCCTAGCTACGTTAAAACGTGCTAAAAATGCTTAGCTACACCTATCTACATTCTAAAACACATTAACAATGGCTAGCAGCATGTTAGCAACACCTAGCTTCATGTTAAAACATGCTAGCAACACCTAGCTTCATGTTAAACATGCTAACAATGCCTAGCTATATGCTTGCAACATGCTTGCAACATGCTAACAATATGCTAGCAGTGCCTAGCTACAGTACATGCTAAAACATGCAAGCAACGCCTAGCTTCATGCTAAACATACTTGCAACATTCTAGCAATGCCTAGCTACATGCTAAAACATGCTGGCAATATGATAGCAATGCCTAGCTACATGCTAAACATGCTAAAAATGCTTAGCAACATGCTAGCAGTGCCTAGCTACATGTTAAAACATGTTAAAAATGCTTAGCAACACCTATCTACATTCTAATACACATTAACAATGCCTAGCAGCATGTTAGCAACACCTAGCTTCATGTTAAAACATGCTAGCAACACCTAGCTTCATGCTAAACATGCTAACAATGCCTAGATATTTGCTTGCAACATGCTAGCAATATGCTAGCAGTGCCTAGCTACAGTACATGCTAAAACATGCAATAAAGGCCTAGCTTCATGCTAAACATACTTGCAACATTCTAGCAATGCCTAGCTACATGCTAAAAATGCTTAGCAACATGCTAGCAGTGCCTAGCTACATTCTAAAACACATTAACAATGCCTAGCAACATGTTAGCAACACCTAGCTTCATGTTAAAACATGCTAACAACACCTAGCTTCATGCTAGACATGCTTGAAACATGCAGGCAATGTCTAGCTAAATGCTAAAACACGCTAGCAATATGCTAACAGTGCCTAGCTACATTCTAAAACACACTAACAATGCCTAGCAACATGTTAGCAACACCTAGCTCCATGTTAAACATGATAGCAATGCCTAGCTACATGCTAAACATGCTTAGCAACATGCCAGCAATGCCTAGCTACATTCTAAAACACACTAACAATGCCAAGCAACATGTCAGCAACACCTAGCTTCATGTTAAAACATGCTAACAACACCTAGCTTCATGCTAGACATGCTTGAAACATGCAGGCAATGTCTAGCTACATGCTAAAACATGCTAGCAATATGCGAACAGTGCCTAGCTACATTCTAAAACACACTAACAATGCCTAACAACATGTTAGCAACACCTAGCTTCATGTTTAAACATGCTAGCAATGCCTAGCTATACGCTAAAACATGCTTGCAACATGCCAGCAACACCTAGCAACATGCTAAAACATGCTAGCAATATGCTAGCAGTGCCTAGCTACTGTACATGCTAAAACATGCAAGCAATGCCTAGCTTCATGGCAGAAACACCTAGCTATATGCTAAAACATGCTATCTATCTATCTCCATCTACTGTATCGATCTATAAAACTCCAAGCTTTTAAACTCTTTTTAAACTTTGACAAGGCTTTTTTCAAACAAAGTTTGTCTACACAATACGATCAGTTTTGTGTGAGAAACAGATCAAAATAGAACTCTTTTCACTATACATCTTTATATCTACAGTCTCATTGGAATGATCATGATTTGAACTCACGCTTGACAAATGTGCAGAGTGCTGAACACGCTTCAGAAGACATGGATTAAACCACTGGAATCGTATGGATTACCTTTGTGATGCCTTTGTGCTTTTTGGAGATTGAAAGTGTTTAGACCCCATTGTGTGGACAAAAACACCTCATATCTCCATCAAAATATCTTTAAAATATGTTTTTATATTTGTGTTCCGCAGAAGAACGAAAGTCATACAAGTTTGAGATGGCAAAAGTAAATGAGAGAATTATCATTTTTGGGTGAACTATTCCTTTAAGCGCTTACAGTTTTTTAATAAATAGCCTACTTTTTTAGATGGGTGTAATGGAGTCAGGAGTTGCAACAATATGGAAAAAAATATCAGTAACCTAGTTTCCATCCACTTTTCGTGCTGTTTTGTAACCGACAACGTGAAAATGCGTAAAAAAAATGGTGTCCGTGATGACGTCATGCTTAAAAAAAAAAAAAACACTGTCGCATAAGTTTTGGTTTATCACAAAATAAATCTGCCCTTAAGCCGTTTCCATACAGAAATGTGTTTATTGCTAATTTGTGTACCTTTCGCCTCTCAGATGTCCCTAATTACCCCCCAAAGTCTTTGTAAAATGGGGAGAGTATTGAGACAATTCATTGAAATTAGACAGCTTACTGTCATTTTAATTTCACAAATAAATGCAATCAGAAGATGAGGAATTGCAATCAAAAGGAACAGTTGTTCTTCTGATAGGACTGTAATATTGGTCCTGATGTTGCACCTATCGCAGGTTGCCACCGGTTCCGACCCGAAAGCGAATCGTCATGGCCCTGTTCAAGCTGGCAAACTGCACCAAGTAGTGGGGGAAACTTTCAGTCTTAGTATAAGGACCTTCCATCGATGTGTATATGATGTGTGCACAGCTATTAAAGAAACACTGATGCAGTGTAATATCAGGGTTTACATATGATACATTCCTGATATTCAATATGCTATTTTGAACAATCATCTAATCTAAAGCATCGCCATCACAACTGCATTATGTCCCATATATTTGTCCAGCAACTTTTAACGACCAACTGAACTTGATTATCATCTAAAATTAATTTTAGCGTCATAATGCAATTTACATTTTCTGAAGAAGCTCAGCAAATGCAATCCGAGGTAAAGAGGGTTAGATTTAAAATATTTAAATGTTTTATAATGTTCAAAATCTTGTTATTTTTAATTTAAAACATCTTTGTGCACAGATATTATGTTTTTTTGTATTGTGGGCTTATTCCATGACTGCCGTCTATTATTTTGAATGGTGTGGAAAAGCAACTTTAATAAATAAACGGATGTCTACCGCGATTAAATTAATCGCAAACAGTGGCCATTCATTTGTTCTCCTTGCACTTGTCGATGACCGGTGCATGATACGAAATATTTGTGCTGGCACTCCTGGAAGTGTCATGACGCAGATCTGTTTGCAGCATCGGATCTGTGCAGGTATGCCGTTAAGATCAATCAATAATCACGTACAATAAATTGGCTTTCAAGGACGTATACCTTGTCGTCATGATTAACACAGGCTAACGATTGGGGTAAATTCTGTCGTGTGACACTACATTTTTGCATTAATGCCAATTTTCTCAACAAAAAGTGTTTCCAAACCAGTTTTTGACATTTGAAGTATCAACAGAGTTTATGCGCTAGAGTTAAACGGAAAAATATTATGTCAACATTTTAGCGATAATTTGCGTTTCCATCAGGTATATCGGTAAACTTTTTGATGCCCTACACCTTTTGTCGCAAAAAAACCCTTGGATGGAAACGTAGTTAATGACATCAACTATGTGACGATCACGACCACCATGCGGAACCAACAAACAATTTCCAAAGGAAATGACAATCTAACCTGGGAAAACATTGGAGCAAATAGAAAGAAACGAAATGAGAGAAAAGAAAGAAAAAAACAATGAGGTTGAAGGCACTAACCAATAACAATGAACGAGTGAAGCAGATGAGCATGAACAGGAAAAGAGAGAAATAGACAAAGGTTACAGACAGACGGCGGTGGCTTTCTTTCGCCGTTCGCGAGAGTCACGTTCACGTTTCGCCAAGCGACGCTTCAAGTCTTCCGGCAGCCGTTCATAACAGTGTTTACACACCGGCTTCAGGTCCACCTCCACAAATCTGTCCCTGCAGAGCCACCGTCAGGGACAAAGAGGGAGGAGAGGGGAGAAACAAGTGAAAAGTAAGGAAGGTGGATGGAAAAATAGGAAGAGGAACCGGAATGGGATGTGGTACCATATTAAGAGCGGGGACAGAAATAGAGAATACAAGAGTTAGGAGGACAGAGTGCTTACTAATGGTCCAAAGAAAAACATCAAGAGAAAACACTGTGAAAGTCACTTTTGCACAGATCCACTGACACGTACATAGGGGTGTCAAAAGTAGCAGTACTTTGGTACAAAGTCGATACTAAAATAAAAAAAGATGTCACTTTACCAGTGCACTGACTGACAAAAGCGCTTTTAAATGGTCACACACAACTATCACCCCTGGAGTCGCGAGTTTGAATCCAGGGCGTGCTGAGTGACTCCAGCCAGGTCTCCTTAGCAACCAAATTGGCCCAGTTGCTAGGGAGGGTAGAGTCACATGGGGTAACCTCCTCGTGGTCGCTATAATGAGGTTCTCACTCTCAGTGGGGTGTGTGGTGAGTTGTGCGTGGATGCCGCAGAGAATAGCGTGAAGCCTCCACACACGCTACGTCTCCGTAGTAACGCACTCAACAAGCCACGTGATAAGATGCGTGGATTGACGGTCTCAGACGCGGAGACAACTGAGATTCGTCCTCCACCACCCGGATTGAGGCGAGTCACTACGCCACCACGAGGACTTAGTGCGCATTGGGAATTGGGCATTCCAAATTGGGGAGAAAAAAAAACAAAAAACTTAATACCAATGTTTACTAAATTGAAAAACACATGTAGTGGTTTAAATGTATTATTTATATTGATATTTTAGCTTTTTAAACAGGCCAAAAAGAGTGTGTTCAGTAGCATATTATCCATTTTTGCCGTTGTATAAAGAATTGTGAAGTTTGACTGGTTTTGGTATCGACTACTGAAATGTTGGTATCGTGACAACCCTGCATGCACACATAGTAGATAAAACAATAACAAAGATATGATAGATGATTGTGTGTGTGGCTAAAATCACTTACTTAAGGGTGAGCTTGGTGTTACACGTGGAACAGGAGAAACAATTCACACACCAAGCTTTATTCAGAGCCGACACCACTGAAACACAAACACACACAAAACTCACAACAACAGTACCTTTAGACAAAACTACTGCACATCAAACCGATATTATTGTTGTTGAAGTAAACGTATTTACCATCTCCTTCGATCACACGGTTGCAATGGTAGCAAACATCACCAAAGAGCTGCAAAAAAAGACAAAACACTACAAAATTCAAGCTTCAGTACCCATAATGTTAATAAATAACTGCGTTTTTAGAGGAAAAGGGGCTTTGGAAGAATTAGGCCAGAAACACACTCTACGCAAGTATGCAGAGGGGAATGTGCATTACAAGTGCGCGGTACAGTTGTACATACAGTACTTAAAGGAATAGTTCGCTGAGAAAAAGGAAATAAAGGCAGCATAAAAGTAACCCATACGACTCCAGCGGTTTAACCTATGTCTTCTGAAGCGATACGATCGGTTAGGGTGAGAATCAAAGCAAAAATTCTGCCCTTATTTACCAAAAAGCTTCAATTTTATGTCCTTTTTGGAGCTTGAAAGTTTTGGACCCCATTGACTTGTATGGACAAAAACCAAAAATCTTTGCGTTACGCAGAAGAAAGAAAGTCGTACGGGTTTGAGACAGCATAAGGATGAGTAAATGATGAAAGAATTATCATTTATGGGTGATCTATTCCTTTAATGTGCATTTTTACCTCATTGTTGCGGTAACAGTGGGGGTGATATTAACCGAAAGAGTTCATATTCAGGTAGCTTGCTTTAAACATGTCAACAGTTTAACTGAGTTCTCTTCAAACTGTTGCTTTGAATGAGTTGACCTAAAAGAGAAAAAACTGAATGTACAAGAAGAGTGTTAAATATGCTCCTTAAATTGCAACTGGCATTGCGTTGCATTATGAATTGCACATTTCAGAACGCAACAACATATGAAAATCGAGCTTGTGTAGCAATAAAGACGTGTGTTCACATACTTGCGTAGAGAACGTTTCCGTTTTTTAGCTTTGGCTGCGTTACCTGGTTGTAGTGAGTCTCGCAGTACGCCAGACCTTTCCTCTCATAATGACGGTGTCCCAGGAAGGGCTTCTCACATTTAGCACAGACAAAATGCTGCAAACACACACACAGCATTCAGTTACAAAGATCAAACACACACAGAGGAGCAGAAAGGAAAATGGTGGGGAAACTATATTCATCTCGCATTCTGCCCTTTATAATTGCTAAATATGCTTTCATGTGAAGCACGCATCTGCACGGGACGACTGAAGCCATGGAAATTCCTGATGGAACCCATGGCTCAAAAATGCAGATTCTTTTCCAGGTTAATTTTGGAAATAAACAAAATATTTTTGTGACAAGGAGGAGGGTGTGAGGACACACGGCCGGCCCTGGATCGGGCTAATCAGCCAGGATGGGGATAAAGACGAGCCGGAGGTGCCAGTTTTAGAGAGACGCATGTGGCCGCGTTGCATGTGTGTCTGCGTTGGTTTATGTTTGTTTTATGTTGAGTTTTATCATTAAAATTTATGTTGACTTTTTAGCTGGCTCCCGCTTCCTCCTTGCCCGTCCTTTACTCGTAACATTGGTGCTGAACCCAGGAGGGAGGAGGGATACGCAGTCAGAGTCCTCGCCGCTGCCATCCACCAGGGGAGCAGCCGCGGCCATCTGCCTGGGGACGGAGGGGTCGCTACCGGCCGCCTGGGGACGGAGGAACCGCTGCAGTCTACCGAAGAAGGGGAGGAATGGTTCCATCCGCCAGAGGAGCGGTTTAGTACAGCGTGTCCGGGAGCCGGCGAGCAAGTTATTCTCTCTCTATCCATCTCTGTCGCTCCACCTTGCTCTCTCAAGCACTTTTCATCAAAACAAGGAGATTTTCCAGGTATTCCAGTTCTTACATTTCTAACAGATAAATTCAAGCACTTTAAGGACCTTGTGTGAACCCTGTAAACAGCGTAGAATAAAGTGCAGTAGTGGTCAAATCAAGCGATAGAGAGATTATGATGTTTGACGGGTCATTTCATTCATGATCACATGGACAGAAAACAAAGTTGCAAATGTCGAAATATCGAGTTATGCCACATCGGTGGCCAATCGATCAGTGCATCCCTATTGCAAACAGGGAAAAAAAATATTCAGAAACATTGCGGCACACACTATGAAATCTACTTAAGACTTCTATCATGCAAACACACACCTCAACGTGCCACTGTTTGCCCATGGCATTAACCACACGGCCTTCGATAGGACGCCTGCATGCGCCACAGATTGGCACACCCATCTTATCATGGCAGGGGAGGCAGTACAGTTCACCTTTCAGCTCTCGAGCATCAGCAGTCAGCTCCTTCCTGTAAAGCACACGTACACAATATCAGTTCACTTTCAGTACTCGGACACAGCAGCAGATGGTGGGATGAATTGGTGGCGCACTGACCCGCAGTTACTGCAGTTGAAGTGGTCCGGATGGTAAGGGTCATTTTTGAAAATGAGCGGCTGCTCCTCGATGATGGCGTGACACTTCTGACAGACGTACTTCCCGAGACCGCGAGCCTTCTCGCGGTTATGACACGGACGGCACAGGTGACTGAAAACATCAGCCAAAGAACAGAAAATTAAACTCGGTTCATGTTCATTTAAAAGGATGACACAGTGAGAAGTTTATTTTTGTGTAATTGTCTTGTACAGTAACAGTGCTATGTCTGATGTCACAGGCTCGTGCAATTCACTATGAATAAAAGTGTCTACCATTGGCTATTTCAGATAATGAAAAGTCAAGTGAATTCATAAAGATTTCCTAGATTTCCTGTCTGACAGTCACATGACGGTCACCCCTGATTGGCCGTCAACTCACCGGCCAGCATTCTTGACGAATCCCACATCGGCAAGCACCGCCTGACAGATATTACAGCAGAAACAGTCAGGGTGCCAGCTGTTATTCATGGCCTTAATCACACGGCCAATTATAAACTCTCCTGTGGGAAAAAGAGAGACACAATAACCAATTCACAATGAGCACAGTCAATTACATCACCTGTTTGTGTGTTTATGTGTGTGTCTCTCTCACCGCACTGGTGACAGCAGGGAGCAAACAACATCTGGAAATCATGCTCGCAGTATTTCCTCCCCTCAAACTACAGACGGAAGAGAGAAAAAAAAATGTATCATTTAAACTGTAAGAAGCACCATTCTTCAGGTCTAATGTTTGGACCTCATATTAATTTTGCATGATATGTAGGAAATCATTAGCACTCACATTAAAATGAAGAATCCAGTCATATCAGTAACCTTATCCACAATATTCCGGAGTCCCATGATGCTTTGCGGGCGATGTGGCGGAATGTCCAGTTAAGTGTAAACAATCGTTATGTTATGCACTAACGCAGCATTAAAGTATTTTAGTTTTACACTAAACTTTAGTTTTGCTTGATTATTAGGATAACCATTAACTGCACACATTGTCCGGGAATTTTTAAGACATCTTACAATATTTAAAAGCAAGAATCTGGGGGTCTGGGTAGCTCAGCGAGTAAAGACGCTGATTATCACACCTGTAGTCGTGAGTTCGAATCCAGGGTGTGCTGAGTGACTCCAGCCAGGTCTCCTAAGCAACCAAATTGGCCCGTTGCTAGGGAGGGTAGAGTCACATGGGGTAACCTCCTCGTGGTCGCTATAATATGGTTCTCGCTCTCGGTAGGGCACGTGGTGGGTTGTGTGTGGATGTCGTGGAGAATAGCGTGAAGCCTCCACATGTGCTATGTCTCCATGGTAATGCACTCAACAAGCCACATGATAAGAAGTGCGGATTGACGGTCTCAGACGTGGAGGCAACTGAGATTCATCCTCCGCCACCCAGATTGAGGCGAGTCACTACGCCACCATGAGGACTTAGAGCGCATTGGGAATTGGGCATTCCAAATTGGGGAGAAAATAAAAAATATAAAAAGCAAGAATCTAACCGCATGACACGCAAGCAAGCAGAGACCGTCTACACACGAAACACCAACCAATCGCACTTCCGCTCGCCAACTGGAAATTCACCTTGCGAAATACAGTGGACACGCTGAGAATATTGTGGATAAAAGCGGTTTTATTCTACATGTAGCGAATCCACACATGGGGGCTGCCATGTTAGAATCACATGACCAGCCGAATACTACTCGCTTAATCTCAGTAACCGTCCTGTTATTGGACACTTCCAGTCATGGCTGACTGTGAATACTAAATTTCTACAATGGCACCTGAAACTGAAAACTATCGATTTTAAATGATGTTGCATCCAAGCCACTAGGTGTCAGTGTAAGCCCAAGATGACAAAGACAAAAAGTTACTGAGTGCACCTTTAAAGTCAAAAATGTCATGTGGTGTAACCATCCGGAAACAGTAAATTATTATTATTTTTTTTTAAATCATTAAAATCTAAAATTCTTGGAAAAAGAACTGTTGGCATGAGTAGTGCAGAACATTTTTTTATTATTATTTCTTAAAAAAATAAATAAAATAAAAAAAATGTATATTTGAAAAACATTTGTCCCCCAAATCAAAGTCATGTTGTCATGTGACAAATCATAAAACAGAGAGCCTTCTAAACCCTTATTTTGTCATATCACTAAATATCAATATTTTGACATTTTTAAGAAAAGTGACATTTTGTCCGGGTCATTTGGTGTAACCCTGAAAAAACTCACTCAAAAATTCATGATATTTGTAAAATAATATATAAATAAACTTTTTGAAAGTTGTGTACATTCTCATGTATTCAATGTACAAGGAAAGCATTTAAATAGCTTTTGAGGTACAGTACAATTATTACATGAATCGTTGCAAACCATAATTTTCAAGTAGAAATGCTGCATGCGAGTACCTCGTAAAAGAGTCCTTCGGGAAACTGCTGGAAACACTGGGCACAGACGAAGCACTGCTCGTGATACAGCTCGCCGTTGCTATTGACGATCTTCTCAGCCGGGGCAAAGCCGCTTTTACACCGCTCACACGAGGCATTTGCCAGGGCATTGGCCATGTTGCTGATAGAAACAGATCAGTTATGAATATTAAAAACAAAGCAATATCAGTCAACATTATCTGCAGTATCTAAGCTACAAATGTGACAACTACACAAAGACACCACTTTGTGGAAGTTGTAATTGATTTTATGGCTTTCTTTTTAATGGTGGAAAGTAAGTACACAGCCAAAAAGGGATTTTTAGAGTAATCAAGCCAATCAGCCCGTTTCTCTACTCAAAAATCCCACGTTGTCCTGTGAACGATCAACACCGTTTGACCGAAACCAACGTTTACGTCACACGCAAACACGATTAGCCTGCTGTAGCTTGTCGTTACGGGTAACCAGATGTGATCATTGAGACATTTCTCTTCTAGGACATCCCAGACAATGTGGCTATTAGGGGAGGGGATCGAAGCAGAGAAATGAGTTGGTGATTCGAAGGCCTTGTTCCCTAATATGGTGAAGTGGAGCAGAGAAGATCTGCTATTCTGTCTGTGTACATCTAAAAATAGATTGGATGGATGTGGGAATGCAGTTATATGTCAAGTTTTACTGTATGCAAGAATACACAGAACACTGCAGACCTGACACTGCTGTGTGAGGAAGTGGGAGTCATTTCACCATCTCTCACTCACACACACACACACACACACACACACACACAGACGCGCGTGCACATAGATGGTTAAATGGCTCCCACTTCCTCACACAGCATTGTCAGGTCTTCAGTGTTCTGTGTATTCAAGCATACAGTAAGACTTGACATATAACAGCATTCCCACATCCATCTCTTAAACACACACATATGATCTATTTGAGTGTCTGTGTGTGTCTGTCTGTGTGAGGGTGTGTGTGTCTGTCTGTCTGTCTGTCTGTGTGAGGGAGTGTGTGTCTGTGAGGGTGTCTGTCTGTCTGTGTGAGTGTGTGTGTGTCTGTCTGTCTGTGTGAGGGTGTGTCTGTCTGTCTGTGTGAGGGAGTGTGTGTCTGTCTGTCTGTGTGAGGGAGTGTGTGTCTGTCTGTCTGTGTGAGGGAGTGTGTGTCTGTCTGTCTGTGTGAGGGAGTGTGTGTCTGTCTGTCTGTGTGAGGGAGTGTGTGTGTCTGTCTGTGTGAGCGTGTGTGACTGTCTGTGTGAGGGTGTGTGACTGTCTGTGTGAGGGTGTGTCTGACTGTCTGTGAGGGTGTGTGTCTGACTGTGTGAGGGTGTCTGTCTGTCTGTCTGTGGGTGTGTCTGTCTGTCTGTGGGTCTGTCTGTATGAGGGTGTGTGTCTGTCTGTCTGTATGAGGGTGTGTGTGAGGGTGTGTGTGTCTGTGAGGGTGTGTGTCTGTCTGTGTGAGGGTGTCTGTCTGTCTGTGGGTGTGTGTCTGACTGTGTGAGAGAGTGTGTGTGTCTGTCTGTCTGTCTGTGTGAGAGAGTGTGTCTGTCTGTCTGTCTGTGTGAGGGAGTGTGTCTGTCTGTGTGAGGGTGTCTGTCTGTCTGTCTGTCTGTGTGAGGGTGTCTGTCTGTCTGTCTGTCTGTGTGAGGGTGTCTGTCTGTCTGTATGAGGGTGTGTGTCTGTCTGTCTGTCTGTCTGTATGAGGGTGTGTGTCTGTCTGTCTGTGTGTCTGTGTGAGGGTGTCTGTCTGACTGTGTGAGGGTGTCTGTCTGTCTGTCTGTGTGAGGGTGTCTGTGGGTGTGTGTCTGTCTGTCTGTATGAGGGTGTGTGTCTGTCTGTCTGTCTGTCTGTCTGTCTGTCTGTCTGTCTGTGTGAGGGTGTCTGTCTGTCTGTCTGTGTGAGGGTGTCTGTCTGTCTGTCTGTCTGTCTGTGTGATGGTGTCTGTCTGACTGTGTGAGGGTGTGTGTGTGTCTGTCTGTCTGTGGGTGTGTGTCTGTCTGTGTGAGGGTGTCTGTCTGTCTGTCTGTCTGTATGAGGGTGTCTGTCTGTCTGTCTGTCTGTGTGAGGGAGTGTGTGTCTGTGAGGGTGTCTGTCTGTCTGTCTGTGTGAGTGTGTGTGTGTCTGTCTGTATGTGTGAGAGTGTGTGTGTCTGTCTGTATGTGTGAGAGTGTGTGTGTCTGTCTGTCTGAGGGTGTCTGTCTGTCTGTGTGAGGGTGTCTGTCTGTCTGTGTGAGGGAGTGTGTGTGTCTGTCTGTGTCTGTCTGTCTGTGTGAGGGTGTCTGTCTGTCTGTCTGTCTGTGTGAGGGTGTCTGTCTGTCTGTCTGTGTGAGGTGTCTGTCTGTCTGTCTGTCTGTGGGTGTCTGTCTGTCTGTCTGTGGGTGTGTGTCTGTCTGTCTGTCTGAGGGTGTCTGTCTGTCTGTCTGTCTGAGGGTGTCTGACTGACTGTGTGAGGGTGTCTGTCTGTCTGTGGGTGTGTGTCTGTCTGTCTGTCTGTGGGTGTGTCTGTGTGAGGGTGTCTGTCTGTCTGTGGGTGTGTCTGTGTGAGGGTGTCTGTCTGTCTGTGGGTGTGTGTCTGTCTGTCTGTGGGTGTGAGGGTGTCTGTCTGACTGTGTGAGGGTGTCTGTCTGTCTGTCTGTGTGAGTGTGTGTGTCTCTGTCTGTCTGTGTGAGTGTGTGAGGGTGTGTGTGTCTGTCTGTCTGAGGGTGTGTGTCTGTCTGTCTGTGTGAGGGTGTGTGTCTGTCTGTCTGTCTGTGGGTGTCTGTCTGTCTGTCTGTCTGTCTGTGTGAGGGTGTCTGTCTGTCTGTCTGTCTGTGTGAGGGTGTCTGTCTGTGTGAGGGAGTGTGTGTCTGTCTGTCTGTGTGAGGGTGTGTGTCTGTCTGTCTGTGTGAGGGTGTGTGTCTGTCTGTCTGTGTGAGGGTGTCTGTCTGTGTGAGGGAGTGTGTGTCTGTCTGTGTCTGTCTGTGTGAGAGTGTGTGTCTGTCTGTGTGAGAGTGTGTGTCTGTCTGTGTCTGTCTGTGTGAGGGAGTGTGTGTGTGTGTGTGTGTGTCTGTCTGTCTGTGTGAGGGAGTGTGTGTGTCTGTCTGTGTCTGTCTGTCTGTGTGAGTGTGTGTGTCTGTGTCTGTCTGTGTGAGGGAGTGTGTGTGTCTGTCTGTGTCTGTCTGTCTGTGTGAGAGTGTGTGTCTGTCTGTGTCTGTCTGTGTGAGGGAGTGTGTGTGTGTGTGTGTGTGTCTGTCTGTCTGTGTGAGGGAGTGTGTGTGTCTGTCTGTGTCTGTCTGTCTGTGTGAGGGAGTGTGTCTGTCTGTGTCTGTCTGTGTCTGTCTGTCTGTGTGAGTGTGTCTGTCTGTGTCTGTCTGTCTGTGTGAGGGAGTGTGTGTGTGTGTCTGTCTGTCTGTGTGAGGGAGTGTGTGTGTGTGTGTGTCTGTGTGAGGGAGTGTGTGTGTGTGTGTGTCTGTGTGAGGGAGTGTGTGTGTGTGTGTGTGTCTGTGTGAGGGAGTGTGTGTGTGTGTGTCTGTGTGAGGGAGTGTGTGTGTGTCTGTCTGTGTGAGGGAGTGTGTGTGTGTGTCTGTCTGTCTGTATGAGGGTGTGTGTCTGTCTGTCTGTCTGTGTGAGGGTGTCTGTCTGTCTGTCTGTGTGAGGGTGTCTGTCTGTCTGTCTGTGTGAGGGTGTCTGTCTGTCTGTCTGTGTGAGGGTGTGTGTCTGTCTGTCTGTGTGAGGGTGTGTGTCTGTCTGTCTGTGTGAGGGTGTGTGTCTGTCTGTCTGAGGGTGTGTGTCTGTCTGTCTGTATGAGGGTGTGTGTGTGTCTGTCTGTCTGTGTGAGGGTGTGTGTGTGTGTGTCTGTCTGTCTGTGTGAGGGAGTGTGTGTGTGTGTCTGTCTGTCTGTGTGAGGGAGTGTGTGTGTGTGTCTGTCTGTCTGTCTGTGTGAGGGAGTGTGTGTGTGTGTCTGTCTGTCTGTCTGTGTGAGGGAGTGTGTGTGTCTGTCTGTCTGTATGAGGGTGTGTGTCTGTCTGTCTGTCTGTGTGAGGGTGTCTGTCTGTCTGTCTGTGTGAGGGTGTGTGTCTGTCTGTCTGTGTGAGGGTGTGTGTCTGTCTGTCTGTGTGAGGGTGTGTGTCTGTCTGTCTGTGTGAGGGTGTGTGTCTGTCTGTCTGTGTGAGGGTGTGTGTGTGTCTGTCTGTCTGTTTGAGGGTGTGTGTCTGTCTGTCTGTCTGTTTGAGGGTGTGTGTCTGTCTGTCTGTCTGTTTGAGGGTGTGTGTCTGTCTGTCTGTCTGTGTGAGGGTGTGTGTCTGTCTGTCTGTGTGAGGGTGTGTGTGTGTCTGTCTGTCTGTGTGAGGGTGTGTGTGTGTGTGTCTGTCTGTCTGTGTGAGGGAGTGTGTGTGTGTGTCTGTCTGTCTGTGTGAGGGAGTGTGTCTGTGTGTCTGTCTGTCTGTGTGAGTGTGTCTGTCTGTGTGTGTCTGTCTGTGTGAGGGAGTGTGTGTGTGTGTCTGTCTGTGTGAGGGAGTGTGTGTGTGTGTGTCTGTGTGAGGGAGTGTGTGTGTGTGTGTCTGTCTGTGTGAGGGAGTGTGTGTGTGTGTGTGTCTGTGTGAGGGAGTGTGTGTGTGTGTCTGTGTGAGGGAGTGTGTGTGTGTGTGTGTGTGTCTGTGTGAGGGAGTGTGTGTGTGTGTCTGTGTGTCTGTGTGAGGGAGTGTGTGTGTGTGTGTGTGTCTGTGTGAGGGAGTGTGTGTGTGTGTCTGTCTGTCTGTGTGAGGGAGTGTGTGTGTGTGTCTGTCTGTCTGTATGAGGGTGTGTGTCTGTCTGTCTGTCTGTGTGAGGGTGTCTGTCTGTCTGTCTGTGTGAGGGTGTCTGTCTGTCTGTCTGTGTGAGGGTGTCTGTCTGTCTGTCTGTGTGAGGGTGTCTGTCTGCCTGTCTGTGTGAGGGTGTGTGTCTGTCTGTCTGTGTGAGGGTGTGTGTCTGTCTGTCTGTGTGAGGGTGTGTGTCTGTCTGTCTGTGTGAGGGTGTGTGTGTGTCTGTCTGTCTGTGTGAGGGTGTGTGTGTGTGTGTCTGTCTGTCTGTGTGAGGGAGTGTGTGTGTGTGTCTGTCTGTCTGTGTGAGGGAGTGTGTGTGTGTGTCTGTCTGTCTGTCTGTGTGAGGGAGTGTGTGTGTGTGTCTGTCTGTCTGTCTGTATGAGGGTGTGTGTCTGTCTGTCTGTCTGTGTGAGGGTGTCTGTCTGTCTGTCTGTGTGAGGGTGTGTGTCTGTCTGTCTGTGTGAGGGTGTGTGTCTGTCTGTCTGTGTGAGGGTGTGTGTCTGTCTGTCTGTATGAGGGTGTGTGTGTGTCTGTCTGTCTGTGTGAGGGTGTGTGTGTGTCTGTCTGTATGAGGGTGTGTGTGTGTCTGTCTGTCTGTGTGAGGGTGTGTGTGTGTGTGTCTGTCTGTCTGTGTGAGGGAGTGTGTGTGTGTGTGTCTGTCTGTCTGTGTGAGGGAGTGTGTGTGTGTGTCTGTCTGTCTGTCTGTGTGAGGGAGTGTGTGTGTGTGTGTCTGTCTGTCTGTCTGTATGAGGGTGTGTGTCTGTCTGTCTGTCTGTGTGAGGGTGTCTGTCTGTCTGTCTGTGTGAGGGTGTCTGTCTGTCTGTCTGTGTGAGGGTGTCTGTCTGCCTGTCTGTGTGAGGGTGTGTGTCTGTCTGTCTGTGTGAGGGTGTGTGTCTGTCTGTCTGTGTGAGGGTGTGTGTCTGTCTGTCTGTCTGTGTGAGGAAGTGTGTGTCTGTGAGGGTGTCAGTCTGTTTGTCTGTGTGAGAGTGTGTGTGTCTGTCTGTCTGTGTGAGGGTGTCTGTCTGTCTGTCTGTCTGTCTGAGGGTGTCTGTCTGTCTGTCTGTGTGAGGGTGTCTGTCTGTCTGTCTGTCTGTGTGAGGGTGTCTGTCTGTCTGTCTGTGTGAGGGTGTCTGTCTGTCTGTCTGTGTGAGGGTGTCTGTCTGTCTGTCTGTGGGTGTGTGTCTGTCTGTCTGTCTGTGGGTGTGTGTCTGTCTGTCTGTCTGTGGGTGTGTGTCTGTCTGTCTGTCTGTGGGTGTGTGTCTGTCTGTCTGTCTGAGGGTGTGTGTCTGTCTGTCTGTGGGTGTGTGTCTGTCTGTCTGTCTGAGGGTGTGTGTCTGACTGACTGTGTGAGGGTGTCTGACTGACTGTGTGAGGGTGTCTGACTGACTGTGTGAGGGTGTATGTCTGTGGGTGTGTGTCTGTCTGTCTGTCTGTGGGTGTGTCTGTGTGAGGGTGTCTGTCTGTCTGTCTGTGGGTGTGTGTCTGTCTGTCTGTGTGTGTGATGGTGTCTGTCTGACTGTGTGAGGGTGTCTGTCTGTCTGTCTGTCTGTCTGTCTGAGGGTGTGTGTCTGTCTGTCTGTCTGTCTGAGGGTGTGTGTCTGTCTGTCTGTCTGTCTGAGGGTGTGTGTCTGTCTGTCTGTCTGAGGGTGTGTGTCTGTCTGTCTGTCTGAGGGTGTGTGTCTGTCTGTCTGTCTGAGGGTGTGTGTCTGTCTGTCTGTCTGTGTGAGGGTGTGTGTCTGTCTGTCTGTCTGTGTCTGTCTGTCTGTGTGTGTCTGTCTGTCTGTGGGTGTGTGTCTGTCTGTCTGTGGGTGTGTGTCTGTCTGTCTGTGGGTGTGTGTCTGTCTGTCTGTGTGATGGTGTCTGTCTGACTGTGTCTGTCTGTCTGTCTGAGGGTGTGTGTCTGTCTGTCTGTCTGAGGGTGTGTGTCTGTCTGTCTGTCTGAGGGTGTGTGTCTGTCTGTCTGTCTGTGTGAGGGTGTGTGTCTGTCTGTCTGTCTGTGTGTGTCTGTCTGTCTGTGTGTGTCTGTCTGTCTGTGGGTGTGTGTCTGTCTGTCTGTGGGTGTGTGTCTGTCTGTCTGTGGGTGTGTGTCTGTCTGTCTGTGTGATGGTGTCTGTCTGACGGTGTGTGTCTGTCTGTCTGTCTGAGGGTGTGTGTCTGTCTGTCTGTCTGAGGGTGTGTGTCTGTCTGTCTGTCTGAGGGTGTGTATCTGTCTGTCTGTCTGAGGGTGTGTGTCTGTCTGTCTGTCTGAGGGTGTGTATCTGTCTGTCTGTGTGAGGGTGTCTGTCTGTCTGTCTGTG